>NW_012026837.1:3523688-3601746 GCF_000956235.1 Wasmannia auropunctata | reverse complement strand
ACGTGTGCTCTTCCGATCTTTTTTACATAAAAAAAATTTCATTAGAAAAAGAAATATTTGAAAAATCGATAGTAACTTTAAACAGACAAATTGAAAGCTATAGTATTTAGTAATTAATTCAGTAATAAACAAATTTTCTTAAAGGCACACTAATAGGGACACTTACCCTATATTGTGAAGTATAACGTTGTTTTTATTTTAATCATTTTTATTTTACTTTATGTCTTTACTTTATTGTTTTTACTTTATAAAACGTATATTATATTATATTTATTATATTAATATTTGTTATATTTTCAGATGGAAATAATAGAAGGCAAAAAACCTGGATCTACATTGTACGTCTATAATAATTACACATACAATGTGGATCATAGATATTCATATCTATATCGTTGTTCTAAACGTAAGACTAAAAAATGCTCTGGACGATTGCGAAAAGAAGGAGAATTTTATATATTGGAACATTTCCATAATCATTTGGAAGAGCCTTATATTGTCCAAATTTTTAACATGAAAAAAGAAATGGTTAGTTTAACACAAGAAACAACCATACCTTTGAAAGAAATTTTTGACACGGTCTGCCGCAGTAACCCAGCAGCTGCAGCACATGTTTCATACAACCGTATGAGATCCTTTCTTTCTCGCCAAAGGATCAAATCGGAGAGAGAGAAAAGTGGACAGGAAGAGAGAGATACACAAGAACAAAAACCGATGGATAATAAAGAAGATATTGTAACATGTATGTATTGATTTAACATGTCTTTTTTAGATAGGATAAGTAATTAGTTCTTATTCACTTTTTAATTAAAATAACTGTTGAATTTGATTTTGAATTATATTAATAATTAATCTTTTTAAGATAATTATTGAATATAATACAGCAAAAATGGCAAAAAATACTTAAAAAATAACAAAAAATCTATATAAAGCTGATATTCATAACCAATTCTTTTTTAATATGTATATGTTTAAAACTGTCTTAAATACGTACTATCTTAAGATATTATAAATCATCAAGCCGTATTAACACCTTACCTTACTTAAGATAACGTTGAACTAATCATCGACTATTAATGTTGGCCTATGTTACTACATTTAATTACTATTTATTACGAAATTATTGCGAATATTATTACTAATGAATAATAAAATACTATTTTTTTATTTGTTAGCTGGAGCTGAACATCAGAATGTAAAACGTGTAAATCAAAGACGTGTTAATACAAATTCCAAGCGCGCCCGATCTTCCACACCAGATCAGAGACAGAGGGATGAACAAACAGGTATAATATGATTTATAATTTAAAAAGTAACTTATTTTAATTGATCTTTTAAAAGTCAATATACTAAAATGATTTTACTTTAAAGTATATTATTAATTTTTAATTAATGGTATCTCTATTATTGGTATCTTAATTTTAATGCAAAATATGACAACTTTTCTGCTGGTATAATATTTAGCTATTTTGTATAAATGCAGTTTTTTTAAGAATCAAAATAAAATTTTGTTTTAAATTTTCATATTCTTATTTATTCTTTATAATTATTTTTTATCACACATAACACATATATTAATATTTAAAATATATTTATAAATTAATAATATAAATACTACAAACTTTACTGTTGTAGATGAAGATATTTCTGAAGTACCAATTGATGATAATGATAGAAAGTCACGATTAGAAGGCATCTGTGTTATATGTTTGATTAAAAAAGCGTGTTACGTCTATGTACCATGTGGACATCTATGTTCATGTGAAGATTGCGCTAACAATTTAATGTATAGAAGATGTCCAATGTGTAACTTATCATATGATAATTGTATAAAAACAATATTATCATTTACATAGAAAGATGTATATGTGTAAAAAGTGTTCGCCGAAACTCGAAAAGTTTATTATATACAAGTTTATTACAAATTTATTATAAGTTTATTATAAATTACATCATATAGTATACATAATACAGCTACTGTAATAGTATACGTAATACGCTAAATACATATCAGAATTTTTTTATTGATTAATATTACAAGATAGGTAAAAGTAAAATATGTTAAAATAAATGTGATCATAAGATTTAATTATTTTATAATATAAATATGTATATTATTGTTATAAATATATATATATATATAATATACATACATACATATATAGGTATTACATATTATATACATAATTTAATATGTACACTTAATACTTGATGAGAAATTATCTTACGTGAATGTATTGGCTTATTTTAACACATCTTTCTTACGCGTGGTACTACGATAGTTAATATACCTCATTACAATTTCTTATAGACCACGTAATGTATTAATTATTTATGGCAATATAAATAATTTATTGCATCAGTTCAATTAAAATGTCATTTAGAATTTTGATAAAATCTTGCAGTTAAATTTCGTGCAACCTGATTGGCGATTATTTCCGCACTTGTTATTGCTGCAATCTGAATTTGTTTAAACTATTAAAATAATTAATAAGTAACTCATTTTTTTAAGATCTTAATTCAGATAGATTTAGTTTGGCAAAGACAATTATTTTACCAAATTTATTATTAAATATATAATTTCGTAATTATTACTCCGTAAGAATTATTTTATCCATCCATTTTTCAAAAAAAGGAGATGATTTTTCAATAGAGGGAAAGAACATTTTTTTGTGTGCAAATTTACGTATTCAAGATGCGATACCAATGATGTAACTGTCACTGCCAAAATCGTTACTATCGGAAGCGATCTAGAAGATTCAGGATTCCCTTCTGCAACAAGAACTGCTGGCATTTAATAGATTGCTTAACTTTTTTTTGCGGACCTTGCGAAATTCAATGTAGAATTAGAGCATATTAAATTATATTAAATCATATTAAATTATTTGCTCTCATGAAGATTTCTCTTCTTCGGAAATTAGCGTACACTCGGCTGAGGGGTTTTGATATACAATAATTAAATCGTCGGCCTGCAATTATTCATTCTGGACGCGATAAAATCGCAATTTCTTGCTCTATTTATTAAGGTTCATATTTAAAAAAATAAAGCCTGGAAGACAATCATTTGTATGCTTTTATTAATAGATCATTTAAATCGTATATTATTGAAATCAAGTATAGATGCGCTATCAAAATACATTATATAAAAAATTATACATAAATGTTAAAAAAATATATGTTACCCAGGTAGCAAGCTAACGTTATTTGTCATCATATTGACGGCATTGGCTTGTTGCCTGGGAAAGAAGAGGACCGCTGATTATAATCGCCGGGGGTCGTGGAAGGATTTATTCATTAATTAATCGCGTAATCCTGATTTTTTCCTCCAGCCGTTTCGGAAAAAATAATGGCGATACTTCTGGCAATAGTTCTTGCTTGTTCCGATTAATTTCTATGCGAGTGTTAATTTTGTATTATAGAATCGCAGTACAAGACTCTTTCTAATCAAGTTTTAAATTATTTGAAAGAATATTCCGTAATCTTTTTTTTTAATAATAAAAATTTAAAAAAGAAGAACAAAGACGCTTATCGGATTTGCGATGCGCGATAAATATTTGGTGTGGAAATTGTAAAACAAATTACGCATTTTGCAAAACTAATCAATACATTGTCTCATATATTTTTTACATTTTCATATTTTTGTTTCAACTGTAACAGTTTCAGTGAATAATAACAACCTTGTAAATTATGTTATATTATATCACAGTATAAGTAATATATATTAAGGAAGAAGTTGTGAAACATGTTCTTTATCTTCGAGATACCAAATTTTCTATTCAATAATTTAACTTTACGCAATTTACTTACTATAAAAAGTTGGTCATTTCAAGTTCTTTTCCTTTAAGGATAAAATATTTATAATTTTAAATACTATCGCTTGTTTGCTATACAATAAAATTCGAGTTACTTGCATGTTATCGTATACTGGAATTATATTATTCAAGAAATGGCTAGTTTTAAGTATATAGCAATATATATATACTTATATATATATTATAAAAGCGATAAGGTGACTGAAATCACTGGTGCAGCCAACAGTTTTATTTGTTTACTTTGTGCAGTATTATTATCAACATTGCAATAACGTCGTAGATAATATATTAATATGTTATAGTTAATATGTGCGTACAAAAAGTAGAAAAAGATTGTTCTCGGACTTAATTCCCCAGAGAGAATTTGCTTCATCTCCACGAGACTGCACGATATGCATTGTTCAACTTATCTTTGTGCATGATATGCGTTTTCGTCTCCGACTTTTATTTTTGTGCTTCTCCATCATGCATATCATGCAGCGGTCACATTACATCATCAATTTAATCCTTTCGGGACAGCATGGAGTCTAAGCAAGAAGGGCTCCTGTTGGAACGGCGTATTATTATCGCAAGTTCGCAATGTTCTTCGTTGCACGACTGCAATCGCCTCGACGGACGAGCGGCTCGTCCGTTAGTAGTTCATCTCGCGATTAGAAATTCGTTCATCCCTATACGTCTCTTCCCGTTCTTCTTACTTCCGTGGTCGCCCGTTTCGCTGCATGAAGCAACCCTTGAAGGAATTTAATCTCACGTCGATCTCGCCCTCCTCCAACTGAAATGCGTTCATCGTTTGTTACCGTTGCGATCCGCGCGAGTGAAATTGTATATACGAGCGGATACGTATACGTATACCCTGGATGTGGAGCATGTAAAGCGACATAGTAACCAAACGCAATTAACGGAATTGGTATTCCGCATATACCTGTACCTGATCGAATAAATAGATCTCCTTGTAGCAGGACGGCGACACGCATTCCCGGATGCATCGTGTTTTGGCGACGCTGTCGCTCCTGTGCTGCGATAGCATCTTGCAAGCGCCGCTCTCCTCGCATGCCTGCTCGAATTGTCTGAAGAGAAGCTCCTGCGACAGAATTTAACCGGATTAATCGTAACTGCAATATCGGCTCGACCTTATCCCCTAACCGTTATGAATGTTTGAATACAAAAGAGATTTTATAGCTGTACCGAAAATAAACCGCTTTCGACTTTTCCATTTTGCTGCGAAATAAATCGCGCGCGTGGATTATATTTCGACATAAAATGTTGCAAATGGATTTTGCGGGTTAAATCCGGGAAAATAAACGTTTATTAATGTTTATTTTTGCACACGGAAAAGTTGCTCTCCGTTTTAATTTAGACGGTATTGATAAAACGGCGCTTTGCGTTCCACGCCGCGGCGGGATAAAGCGGAATGCAACAATTGATTTGTGCATGTCGAAAGATTAACCCCAATTAGAGCCAATGCGACTTCCAGTGCGCGGCAAGCATGTATGTGCGCCTTTAATTTTCCTTCGCGAATAACTCCACGTCTGCCTTTCTCCGCGCAAATAAAAGCATTGTACGCGGCGAGCGAAGGAGATGTTTGTCGAGCGTGATACAGGAAGAAATACGTTTCTTTTATTTCACTTTTCCTAGAAGATACGATTGTGACGTTTCTGGTAGTAAGCTCGGCATTTAAGACACTAACAATAAATTGCCAGTAAAATTAAATTTATCAAGAAATCTCTTGAATAAATCTTTCTACCGTTTTTTCCTTGTTAAAGGTCGCGATCGAATTATTTTAACTATGTTACATTTCTCTATGTTACATTTCTCTGCTGCATTTTTTTTATGAGTACGTATTTTTTCTCTTATCTTTTTGCAAAGAGATTCTAAATGTAATTTTTGTAGTGTATCTTCCTGATCAAGCTTGACAAAAAAGAATTTTTCGGTCGCTAAATATACATTAAATTATAACGAACTTGTACTACTGCTCCAAATGCAAATATTCACATGTAATTGCTTTCGAGTATATCCATATACACTTTGACCTTTGGCCAAATCTCTCTCGAATTAATGCCAGATCGATCGTTCGGTTCCTTCACTAAATTGCTACTTTGCTCTAATTTTACATCCTCGGTCGTAAATAATAGCTACTGAATGTGTGTGTTTCTCTCATTACGTTTCTAAATTAATTTTTTTTTCATAGACAAAGATACAATAGTTTTTTTTATATTAATTCGGATTCATCCATAATCGTATAATCGTATATATTTATTTTTTATTTACACAGACAGGATCAAAGATATTTTTATAGCAAATTAGTGGTTCACGTGTGAAAAAACGGGCTCGAAAATCGTTCTTATCTGTTTAGCTCGAAAATCGCGGTACACCAAGCCGGCTTAGCGTTAACGCTACCGTCCCTAGCGTCGTAAAACTGCCACCCCTAAATGAGGGTAGCTCCCCATAACCTATATCAGCGTTCAACACGTACCACTCGTCAGAAAAGACTTTAATGAATTAGATGGACGACTTACGTTCTTGGTAGTCTCCTTGTACGGGTATTCCGGGAATGTGAAGGTCTTCGCGAGGGATCCTGGACCTTCCTGGAGGTGGCCGACAACGAGGATCAGGCTGAGCGCGAATACCACCCCCGCCGCCATGTTGAGCGGAGTCAGTGACCGATCAATAGACGGGGATGGCGCTCCGGTTTCTCTATCGAGTTTCTCGGTGGAAAATAAGAACTTTTAATTCTAGTGAGTCGTAAAAGATGACCATTGATTCGTATCAAATATTTCGTTAAGGTCTATAATTTCAAACGTACTTGAGAAAGGGAGAGAGAGAAAGAGAGAGAGAGAAAAAGAGAAATAAGCAAGTAAATATAGTTAACATCGGGATCACGTCTAATTTCTTTTTTGCGCATGGTCACATTTGCAAATCACTTAACTTTTTATACTCTTTTTCAATTAATTTCCTGAAACTTGTTAGCAAATCTTATTATCCTGTCCATTCTGTGAAACAATTTTGTAAAATTCCATGTCTACTACTGCAGTCAAATATTTTAACTCGATTAATCGAGTCTCATGGTTTTATTTTACATTCCATATAAATTCTCGTTTATTTTATATATATATCTTATCTTTCCTTTGTTATTTTATATACTATTTTATTTTCCAATGTTATTGACGTTTTATCTTCTACGCATATACTTTATTTTTTTTTATCTTTTATATAACTCGACACAATCTTACTAAATACCAAACTTATGCGTGCAATAAAATTATGATTATATATAATTAATATTATATAACATATTTACTTTACATCATAAAGTTATTCTGTTAAATAATAAAATCAAATGTAAATCAATATTTCTGTTAAATTATAAAATTGTTATAAATTATAAAATATGAGGTTGATCAATATTTCTCATTTTTTATATAGATATATCTAGCGATAGTTAACAAAAATTTCTTGGGCAAAAGCCAATATTTACATTTTAACAAGCGCCAAAACGTGTCTGCTAAATTTTTTATTTTTGTAAGATGCATATCCAATAAAATTTAATGGTGACTCTCGTGAACTTTCGACGCCGTTGCGATTCGCGCAGTGACATGCGCGAATTTACCGATAACTCTATATATATACCAGCGCAGCTGCGATATTTGCATAAAACGTATCGAGGCGTATGCACCAGAGCGCAGTAGCATTTATCGTTTCCATGTGTATGCGATGTATATGGTGGACGAGACGGCGAACGTTTTTGCCGGGTTAGGCGTTGTGCACCACCAATCCCAAATTCCGCGCGCGGCTTTCGTGCCATTAATTCGAGATTTCGGCGGCGATTAGCAACAGTTCCGGCTCGCCCGATATGTTCCTCTTGTCCCTCGCGTGATTGCAACATTCTGCCAGTTGCACAGATAGCTCGTGCAACAACGCGAAGAAATGTCGCAACTAGAAACGAATAGTTTCCCTTCGTCCTTCACTTTGGATTTAATCAAAGTCAACGATAATTGTACGAATTTTCCATAATTCTGTTTCCCTTATAAATTATTCATTATAATTGTCACAGTATCATATACTCAGTTACAATTTCTCGATTTCTTGCCAAGTCTAATTTAGCAATATGAATTATTTTAAAACCAATCGAATTATTTTAAAAGAGGATAATTCTGTAAATCTCTCAAATTTATATGAAAATGGAAACCACTATGCTATATAAAGTAGGTTTGCTCTAATTTTACGAAAATTTACGTTGTAATTAAGTAAGTGACATATGGCTAAAATAGAGATTTGAAAAAAACAGATTATACATTTCTGGATAATTTTCTAAAATTGTATCTCCGGTATAAAATTAGTGAAATGGGTTTTGTTACGCTAAATATTTCGGTGAGATAATGAAAGAAGACAGAATTAATTTGAAGCTCACACATAGAGATTATTTCTTTTTTGATATAAGAGTTATCAAATTTTGAACAAAATTTACTTTCGCAATTGAATTTTGTAAAACGCTTAGTGTTGAAGTTCTATCAATGCAATACTTTTTTAGAATATTATTTATAAAAGTTATTAAAGAATGCGGCAATGTTACAAGAAAAAAAGAACGTTGTAAATAAGCAGACTTAAACCGAATACCTACGCATCTTTTACATAAGAAATTTTGCATCAATTGAGCAATTATATCTATATTTAAATTCGAAGCTATATTAATCTGTCATATTATGCACATTTTCAAAATTGAAGAATCTGTTATTATTGAAGAATCTGTCATTATTGACAATAATGCAATAATTTTTGTCTATTAATCTAATACAGTCTGCTTAACTGATATTTTCCTGCTGGTTCGTGTTATAATTACCATATCGATTGGATCGGTGTATTATAATTATCCAGGTGTTAAGCTCGGATACAGGCGACTTTTTTGTCTCGTCGTAATTACCTTCTCTCGCTCGATTGAAATTCATAATTAAACCATTAGGTATACACTTGACATAAAATTCGTTGCTGCGTATGTAGAAGATTAATTGAAGATTCTGATTGTAAATTAATTAAATCATCCTCTGTATAGTGTAAAGTGATAGAAATTTTAAATAATTCTGTCACAAATTATATTTTTCATCTTAACTAATTTGTTTCAACATTTTAAGCTAATATCAATTAATAACATCGTGTCTACGATGTGTATATATGTATTTACATACAGACATATTACCATTATGCGTCTTTAAAAAAATTAAAAATCAATTATATTTGAATGGCTAATAAATATTTTAGAGATTGCATAGTAATATAATGAGAATTTCTGTTTAAACGGAATGATGAAATTTCATCTCTGTACAGTGAATTATATCTTGTCGGTACAAACGTAATTAACGTCCTTGCATACCTATATAGTTCTCGAAGAGAGAGAACGATAAGCAAGAGCGATTCTCCCGGGTGACGTATTTCATAGTTAGAATGTCACGATAAGGAACAATGAAATACGGAGAACGATCACAAAATACGAGAATCCTTTGTATCTTGTATCTCTGCGGATATATATGACTGCAATACGCCATAAGTCGCGTACTCTTAAGATAGAATGTTAAATATCGTAAATACTAAATTCAATTAATACTAAATTCAATTATTCAATTAATATCGGAGGATATTATCTGTCAAGAGGAGAAAGCGGTTCAAAAACTATCGGTAGACAGCAATTTCTATCAGTAATTCTTTTTTAAATACACTATAAACCTATGACCTATTTGTGATGCCTTGCAATCCGCACAACACAGTGAATGTTGACACGTATAAATTATAGTACTATAGCTTATCAATATTATGCTATTCAAAACTCGCTTTGTAAATGTAAATTTGTTGCAACGCCAAACTGTAATATAAACGGGGAAAGTATAACGAGATTCACTTCTACCAAATAATAACAAGTTCTGTACGTATAAATTTTAAATGCAAAATTTTAGATTAAAATTTGTCAAATATTTTAAGTTTAATTATATGCAAAGAATAAATTATTTATACTTTATAAATATTTTTTTAATAAAGGTTATGCAATTTTTTTTTTATTATACTTTCAAGCCGTAACTTGTTTACTTTATTCGTAAATCTGATCTTAAATATGCTTTTTTTTTAATAGTTTGCAATTTGTCACATATACAAAACATAATAAATTGTACGACATCGTTTTAATGCCAATAATGCTTTAGTAAAAGCAGCAGTCAAAAGAAATCAAGGTAATTTGAATGGTAGACTGTACAATAATAGAAGTTGATTTAATTGCAGTGTAATTAAGTACCAGATGGCAGAGCGGCTAATCTAATTGCAACAATTAAGAGACTTATTCGAGCCAAGACAGAGTTCGTGTTATGTCTGTGTAATTAAAAATCCCCTATTCTTATATAAATAACAATTCTTTTAATAAAAAAATGAACAATAATTTAAAAAAAAAATTATATTTATTTTTTCTTACATTTGATCATAATTTTAAAATAAATAGTTTAATATAGTATCTATAATATAAATATAATATGCAATATAAGTAAAATATATAGTGTTTTACTACAAATTGAATATACGTAATATACTTTTATTTTCTTTCTTTCTTTTTCCGTCAAAATATTATATCACATCGACAAATGCGTCTATTATTATCTTGGAGAAATGCTTAGTCTACCGCAATATATATAATTATATTTGTATTTGCACGACGGTTATAATTGTTAATTCAATTTACCAAGGTTCTTGACCACGTTATCGCATTTCACGCGGGCCATCATAGTGAGGAAATGAAAGCTTCGAGAATTGCATTCCGCTGTTAACAGAATGCATGCCGCGAAATTTTGTATCGATATCTCTCTCTCTCTCTCTCTCTCTCCTTCTCTCAAGGCAGATTTGTGCGCTATTGCAAACTGGGACGGCGATACACAGTTGTGTCGCGAGTCCCTGATTTATCGGTGCGCCCCTGAAAAGCTCCCTCGGTACGGCGATGGTCCCCTTGGCATCGAATATAGCGTAAATCCTCTCCGCAATTCCTGGGCGGAAAGGGGCGGCAGCAGATTTCCTCACGTTATTGACCATGCAAATAAGGACCGACAATAATAGGTATCGTTGACACGCAGGCAAACAAGATCTATCCCATTCCCCTGAATGCATGTTCGCGACGTGAGATTGCATATACGTGCGCGAATCAATTGTCAACTTGGATCTCCGGTATTGCGTATTATTCACCTCGCAAATGTACGACAATTTGCGGCGCCGTGGCACCGACTAATAAGAGAAGACGTATAGCAGAGATTTGATATAGCCAAATCTCGCGAATTACGTCGGGAATTATCCGGAGAAACGGATGTTCTTATTTCTAATCGTCATTTTTTTTTATTAAATGTTTAACAGAACACGATACTTTTGTTATTTAAATTTGTTTGGAATTTCATTTCACTAATGCTCACGAAAAATTTCTAGCACGTACTTATCGAGAAGATTATAATGATGCCACGCACATACGATGGATAATGAATTACAAGCGTGAAGCTCTCCTATTATCGTATAACCGCGATTAGGGCAGTTTGAATTTCCGTGTAATGATCGTTAATTACTGAGCTTTGGTATGGTTTAAATGATACTTAATCGTCAGTACACGAATACCCTCACGCATAAACTTCGCAACCCCTTTCTAATTCACATTGTCACTCGTAGATACCAATAGGTCAATCGTTAAATTAGCTCTAATTAAAAGCTATATTTATTCAAATATCACTGCGCGATACATATTTCGAATATAAATAATTCAGAGCTTGCGTTTGATCTGTTATTTAATCAGAATGAGTAATGTGTAATGTCATAAATTAAATCAAAATAAAATTTAACGAATTTTTACAAAATTGTACAAAAGTAAAATAAAATGCTAAAAATTTCAGTATTCAAATTTTCCTTGGATTAACAAAATTTAAATGTGTTTTGCAAATAAACGCCAAGACAGACATTTCTTTTAGTGGACCTGGGGCCGAAAAAACTTTAATAAATTCTTACGACAAAAAGAAATCGCCGAGGAAACGGCAATTCCGGTGAATTCCATGTGGAATTAGGAAGGGATGACGTATGTCGTATTACGGCGTCGTTTGTCAAGGGTTTGGCAAGACGCCAAAGCCAGAGCCGTGTGCATCTGACCCGGTGAAGTGCAACAAGTACAATTAGGGAAAGCAGAACTTACGTGAACTGACCTGCGCACAGTCGGGGAGCTCGTACAATCGATATACGACAGATATACCAAAATTCCGCTGACCAGAATCAAAGGAACCGCTTGTTCCCGTCCCAACCAATCCCAGCCGAGGCGACCAAGTTGAAATCGGATTATCCGACGCTCTATCGTCGCGATAGATTCAAGTAAGATTTAATTAATCTCGACGTAATCTCGAACGTAATCACTGAGTGGCAACCTAAATACATATCTGCAAAATTTACTGGAAAATAAATCTAGGGTATTTCCGTTAAATTTATTTATCTAATTATTTTCGCTTCGAGGTTGAAACTTATTTTAGAAATTCATTAAAAATATATATCGCATGCGTTGCAATATTATGTTGACATTACATAATAAGCAATTTGAATTTAATTCATGATTTCGATTCGAAAATTGTATTTCTTGCAAGAAAAATGTGTGCGATTCGCAGGTGACGTCGGAATAAATGTCGTTTAGTAATGAGCATTAACTAGCAATTATATACAACGTAACCAGAGAGCGGTTTAATATTTATCGGGTCAACAGAATAAATAAAATAATTATTTTGCATATTCTGCATATTAACGTTGGGACGCGCGGACGGGCATTAATAAATGTAATAATTACTGCATTCGTAATCGAGATATACCCCCCCAGGACGCGCGCGGCGCGATGAATAGAGAGAAGCAAGAGTTCTCCCGCTGTATTTGTTATTTTCTGTATAACCAGGGCAACGCCACGCATACGTACGTATTACGGCATAAATTACGCAGGCATCACGCGCGATTTTACGTTGCCGTGAAACCTGCATATTGCATCTTGTTCGCGACTTGCGCTCGCGTAACATCAGAGTAGAATGGTTAGAAGAGTGAAAAAGAGAGATGCATCGGAATATGCGGAGAAATGTGCAGTGGAATACTTTGTTCTTTGCCCACTTTAATGCCGTAATTAATTTCACATAATTGTTTTATTATAGCTTTGTTTTTTAAAAAAATATATAAATCGATTTGCCAAAATTCTATATAATAATTGCAGAATTATATTTTATTTTATTACATCAAAAATCGCGGTATTATTATCGCGGATAAAAGAGTAATAAAATCATCAGGTGTTTTACATCGGACGCAACGCGTGTGTACCGTTATACATAAATATTTGATTTTACAATAAATATTTTACGACGATCGAGACGTTAATTGGGAACAGAATACACGCCGCGGGTGAAGAGTTATCGGGGCTTTATCGTCAGTTAAGTTTCTAAACCCCATATTTATCACGGGAACATCATCACCCGCCCACGCGTCAATTGTGTATCCTCTCTTAGTGAATCTCATTACCTAAACGCGTTGGCCAATGGCGGGCGAGTGTCATATAAATTTGCAACACAATATCACTTTATCATTGCATGACATCCACCGCGGTATGAATTATGGAATGAGGCGCACGTCAGACTTTGTAGTATAAGCCACCGCGCCGCGCCGGTGGCTACAACACATCGGTGCAGAAAGTGATATCAACGAAAATGATGCTCGTTCAGGTGCAGCAGCTTACGGAATTATAATGCGCCGCAAACGGGCACGGGCAATCCTCGGAGCGTATTCCGCCTCGAGAGTTGGAATATTGAATCATGCCGCTGAAGATAACGCGAACGGGCGCGCGCGAATGTTTACGGCACATCAAATGTAATAATCAGTTACGAAATACCGGATGCTTTTGTAAGTTGCAAGTTCTTCGGAACAACAGATGCCGGAGGCAGAAATCTTCGTGTGAAATTAGCATTCCATTTTTAGAATTTCGATATAATTTAAGCTCTCTCTCTCGCTCGCTCTCTCTCTCTCTCTCTCTCCCTCTCTCTCTCTCTCTCTCTCTCTTTCTCCTTCTCTCTCTTTGACTCTTCTCTAAAGAACTTCAAAGCTTCTGACACGTTACTTCAAAAAGTTGTCCCGGGAAACTCGAAGCCTTCGCTTCGTGAATACATAAGATGGAAAAGTTCCACGCAACATGGATTTCCCGGCACTTCCGCTCGAAAAGATGAACTTGTATATATATAAAATTTATTACTGTCCCAATACATCACAAGCTCGTGTTTGATGTTTCCTGAAGATATTTATTTTGTATTCGCTGTCTCGAACGTTTCCGGAAGATAACGGACGAAATAGAATTTAATACAAGAGGGTGCGAAATTGTTATCCTGCATACTTTAATTAATTATTATACTATATCATTTTAGCGATCGTCAGTTGAAAATATTGGCGCGTGAAAAAAAGTCATTTCCGTAAAATGTACATAAGTGATGGAAAAAACTAACTTCTCCCGCAATTTCAATTAACATGATATGCACTGTTTCGGCCATCCCGGTATAAATTACGTTGGGCAGCTTTAATTTTAATTCGCGATACTTTTTCATCCAACAATGTAGCTTCGTATAGCAGACGAGACTTCGTTAACCCGATGGCATTTTGCAATTGTAATCATCAAAAAGGGTAAACGATTTTATACTCTCAGTTCGTGCCACGTAATAATAAAAAGCTAAATTATTTTGCAATTCACCGCTCTCGTCGAGTTAATTAATGTACAGTCCCGTTCCCCGCGCAATGAGAGGTTATTTCTCTCTCTCTCTCTCTCTCCAGCCCTCAATTGCAATGGTGCTGTCGGTGAATTCGAAACTCGAAATAAAAAATTCAAGTCCCGTCGATTACTATCGGCGCGCGGAATCGCGGTCTGCAAAAATGATCCCGAAATGCGCTCTTCCAACTTTTACGAGGTAATTTATAAACCGTGTACCACCGTTCGCGAGATCGTACTATAATCGCGCCCACTTTGTGTGTACACACGCGGAATGTAAACTCGACATTACGAATGCCTTCCTTAGATAGACATTTTTAAAACAAATACACGTGTACGTTTAAGCATTTATAACAATCTACTTTGTATTATAATTAATTTTTCGATAAGTAATTTAACAAAGCGACAATATTATCTTAAAGCAGAGTTTAATAGTCGACATAGTGCTAATGCGAGATGATCGTATAATGCGCTAATTATTCACATTGTTAATTATAATAATACGTACAATAATAAGTATACATTGGTAAATTAATTAATATATACTAATTAATAAATAAAATTACTGCAGTATATATATTAGAGTTATATCTTATAATCTTATTATATACATGAATCAATTATTTAAATCCATAAAAATAAAATAAGTAAAAAACAACAAAGAGAATTTTAAGGATTTAAGATATTTTGAATATTTTTACAGAAGTGTCATTAAAATAATATAAAATATTAATTGATTTTATAATAGATTATTACCCAGATTAAATAGATCATTTAAATAAAATGTTTTCTCTGCTTGAAAGCTTTCTCTAAATATTGAAAGTGCAAAAGTGTATATGTTTCTAAACGTCAAACTTCAATTATTAAATTGTCGATTATTGTTGTGGAACTTGAGAGATGATAATATCTTTAATAACATAACGCGCGAAATATCTGATCGTGTCTATCCCGAAAAGGCCGAGGGAAGACAATCGCGACGCCGAATGTACGTGCATGCGAACCGACAAACGAGGGCCTCCCCGTCCCGGAATATCGATTTTGGCGTATCCTAGTCAGGCCAATTTCATTTGACGGGTATACGTCCGTGCGCGCGCGGCGGTTTTCCGCGACACCGCGAATATGATTATGCACGCCCGAGCGTCACCGAAAACAATATCGGGCCGCGTGCGCGCGCGCGCTGCGCAATCTGATTTTCGGTAACAATATTCGGTAAACGAATGCCTACGGCACGCCGGCGACGCGACCGACGACCGTAAATCCAATGACTGCCATTTATTCGGAATTACAAGCGGTAATTAAAAGCACTCGAAAACCTCCGCGTCTTGTCGCCCGCGGCGGTGACGACGGCGTAAAATTCCGCGGGCCTTTCCGCGTCGGAAAACGCGCGCGATCTCGCCGCGGAGTCGCGCTTATCGAAACAACGGCAAGCGCGATAAAGCCTAGGATCGCGCGCGGCTCAACGGCGCAAAACTGCATAACTGAGTGAGGCCGATAGATTCCTGTACAAGCGGGCTTTGATTGATGATAAAAGGGGTTTATTGACTTGCGCTGAGCGCAGATGCCTCCCTCGCGCCCTCCCCCCCCTTTTTTTTGTCTGAATACAGGGCTTGATTGATAGTGCGTGCGCATTTCGTCGCTGATACCGGGCACGCTATGATAAGAGGTTTCGGGGCCACGAACAGCGAAATTGTGTGTAAAGCTATAAATCATTTCCCTCTTCGCGCGCTCTCCTCCATAATTTATATATTAAAGGAATGTAGATATATTACAAATGCATTAGCGTATGTTATACTGCGAGTAAACTAGTATTCGCATGTATTATTCAAAGTTAATTTTATATAATATTATTATGAATAGAATCGAGCGAATTTCAACATCACCGTTTACCGAACAAATGCCATTAAGGCTGCACATCGAATATTTTGCGCGCGCGTTTATATACGCGGCGCGCTGCACATTCGTCGAATATAAAATCGCCCGGATTTAATCCGTCCGTCCCGATCGCCGCCGCCCGCGCGTCCGCGTCATTAAAAGTACTACAAAAATATTTGCGCTTTGCAGCTCGTAAACAAATATTCAAATAGCGCGCACGCACACGGCCGCGCCGTGTGTTTTCGTTCACCGTATAATTAAAGCCAACATTTACACTTTCCCGCGAAAGTACTGTCAAATTTAAAATCGGCACGGTCAGAAATTCAAATAAGCTTTATACGACACTGTTGGATGTACCAACTAGCATATTATGCAGCATGATTTATGAAACTCTCGACGGTATAAATGATATACCGGGAGATGCACGGTTGAGGAAATGCATTTAACAATTATGCGAAGTTTGTTTAATTCAGTAAAAATTATCTTCAATTTAATAATATAGACATTGTTTATCTTTTTATATGATAATGTTACATTTAATATATTTCTATTTATTTTATGTCTGCCATTACCCAAGTAGCACATGTTGATTCATATACATTTCGTATGTTTTTTAGATATAGCTCTATTGTTTCATATAGCTATAATATTTAAAAGATTTTATATAAAATCAACATGTGTTACTTAATAATATCAATAAGGATAAGATCAAATTCAGAACGTTGCAGGTCTATATTACGTTAAATCATTACCCTTTTCACATCTTTCTAATTAAAACAGGAAAGGATACGGGAATTAGTTGGCGCTAGTATAATTAGCTATATGAATGTTAAATATTCGGTAATCCCCATACATGTTAAATATCATCAAATTTTCTTACAAAAAAAAATTAAACATCAAGCTAATGATATTGCAGATTTCGATGGTGCGTTATTATTCGCCTTATGTATAAATAAATATATCACATATGAGTACATAATCAAATTGCGAGTCAACGGTACAGTTAACAATAAGATGTCAATGATAATCGAATAAAAATGATAATTGCAACAAAACCTTCGACAGATTATAACGCATTGCGATCGCGAAAGAGGCCCGCGAAAGTCAGCCCAGCGGCAGCGGCGGCGGCGGCGGCGGCGGCGGCGGCCGATGATTGGCCGGCCCGCGTAACGGCGCGAAGTTGCGCGCGCCGCGCCGGCCCGTGGCGCGCCGTAAGCGGGCAGAATTGCGCGAGCTACTGTGTCAGTCGGACGGTCTTACACTTCGCGTCCGTGTTTCGCGTACTCGCGTTCGAAACCGCGTACAGCGTCTGCATCGGGTCGCGCGTGCTAGCAGCGTGTACCGCGGAATAGAGTAAGCCAGATTCCAGTCGCCGTTGCTCGTCGTTCCGTGCGTCGTTCGTCAATAACTTTCCTTTCGGTTCCGACGGTGTCGCGTCCTCGGCCTGGCTCGGCCGAAACTGCAGTTCGATCCGAATGAGTGTGCTCTGCGTCGTGTCTCCTGTTGCTCCGCCGTCGTCGTGCACGGCGGTTGACATTGCCCTCGGTGGTTGACAGCCTCGACGAGACGAGAGAGAAGGACCGGAGTTGTGGTTAAGGAGCAGTGATTTTAAGTGTGTTACACGTATATATCGAGAAAAGGTGTGCGCAGAAGGACTATCTTAGCCTCCCCCCCCTCTCCTCCATAGGACGTGAAGTTGGCAACGAGAGCTTTCGCATCGCGGCCCGGACGTACAGCTTGGATTCCTGTGTTACTTCGGATCCTCCTGCGGACGTATGCAGTGAGCGTGAGTTACATATATACATATGTTTGTTTATATCTTGCGTAGCGATCGATTCAAGGAGGCTCAAAATACATTCTCGTATGTTTTGAAATAAAAAATAATATGATGCGAAGGATGCATGACCGCTCGATACCGGAAGTGGGACGAGAGCGACGAACTTTTTTTTTTTCTAGATTCAGTCTTATATCAGTAAAATGCGGCAGTTTCAGAGAGAGGGAGAGAGAGAGAGAGAGATTGCCTGTGGACGAAAAGTCTCCTTTATGCCAAATATTTATTAAGCTTTTTTAAGTTAATGAAGAGAAAGAAAGAGACAGAGAGGATTCAATTATTAGAATTTTTAAGCTCTTCCACGAAAAGAATTCTAGAGGCCGATGACAGAAATGATGAAATACAAGTTTATGTAACGTGAAATAGTTGTCGAGTCATATTCAAAGAGTTTTGAAATCTGAAATATTAGCTTGCAAATCCGCTCAAGCTATTTCCTCGACGATATCTGACAACTAAGATTTCAGGCAATAAGCTTTTTCGAATATCGCTCTATGATTACTCCATGTAGAGTTGCATGTGTTTGTATTTTGTTATTTTCTTCAACCAATTCGCTCCTTCAATTTTGTTCAAAAGTGCATTTATCAAGAAGTACACATCCAATAAAATCAAAACCTTGCAAAAGCGGTGAATTTAACGTTTATTTTCGATTGCAATTGCAGCTGGTTATTTAATAATTAGCAAAACAACTGACTAATTTTATAACAGCCTTCAAAAATGAATTATATGAATGACCGAGGAAGCAATTATTTTTATTGAGCTTATCACGATTCGATTCTCTAAGCAGATACGTCTCGTCGAGTTTTTCGACGATATTTCAGTTTGTGATAAATTGTTGTCATAGTAACGATCGCATAAATAATCTCCGTGTGCTGAGATTAGCCGGCATTTTGAGTAATCCGGTTTTACAGAATATCGAGTTGATCGGAAATCAAGTAAATTGTAATCCGATAGTTCGGTTTCAATACGAGGCGGCCACTGTTGTTACGTACGAATGCAATTTCCAAAATAAGCCGTTCGAGCACGAATAAATCATATCCTGTATTCCTCGCGTATTTTGTAAATCAAAAATCCGCTTGAAAGATATATTACAATATGGACTCATTTATTATTTATACGTTCATAATCGTACAGATAAACATAAAATATTGCCGTATCGAAATAAATGCGTATCTCGCAAAGCGACCGTTTTCGCGAGGTATATGTATGTTGTACGTAACGCCAGTTATTATTGACGTACATTACAATTCCGTTCAGCGTTTCAACTGTCAATTAACTCGTCCAAGTTAATCGAAAACGCAAAACGATCCACCTTTATTGCAGAGTCCCAGTGTTGTAACGTGCATCAGCCTTATTCCGGTTGCGCATTCAGCGGCGCGAGTGATGCACCCGCGATGACACAGATGCTTTAACGATAGAAAATACGGGCCGCGCCGTTCATCCGATCCGTTAATCCGTACATCGCGCGGATCGACCACATTTCTGCGTGAACTCGCGTTCCGCGTGAACTCACGCGAAATTTATTTATACTCGCGCGCACGGCCGCGGCACCCCCCCCCCCCCGCTCGTCGCAGTCGCGGCGGCGACGCGGCGCGGCGTTCGCGCGGAAATGCACTTTGGTGCGGCGCGCATATTTCACGGCATAGACGTTTAGGAGTAACTGGAATAAATCGCGCGAAGGTCCATTTGCATACAAACACAAAATGTGCCCCCTACCGTCCCTTTCCCCTCCCTCCCTCCCTCCCTCCATCTCTCTCGCATAGCCCGCGATTATGTGCGTAAATAAACGGTCGCCGCGAACGCGACCATTTCGGAGTCACCGCGCGGCGCTTCCTGGACACGGCAATAATCGCGCGACGTCGCCTTTTTCTGCCGTCAAAACGCGCCATGTATGTGTGTGTGTGTGTGTGTGTGTGTGTGTGTGTGTGTGTGTGTGTGTGTGTATAGAACGCGCGGCGCGCCTCGAAATGACGTACAGAAGGGAAAAATAAAAATCGGACGCGAAACTAATAGAAGCGATAACGAACCTCCCTTCGCGTATATCGTTCTCCGACTTGTCGCAAGTCGTATACGCTTCACCGAGGCTCGAATATTATTTCGATTACGCATGAGCGGGCACTCGCCGGGTCAAGACACGGCGTGACGTGATATAAAAGCGAAATGTAAGGGACAGGGAAATAAATATCAGAATTCGATCAGTACGTAATATCAGTAGTTTTAAAATGCAATACATCTATAAATAAAGAGGACTCTACATGCTCTTTATCTTGTTTACTTCTAGCCAATTTTGGAGCATTATATTTTTTTAAGTTAATAAGCGTAACCTGATGTCTATTTTATTTTAACGTTTATCTCGGCCGTATTCTTATCTATATACGTATATCGGTAATGCTATATATACGCTGTTCCTTATCTGTCGCATTTTATTCTCGTATTTCTCTGCGGCTTGACTCTCATCTGCTCGATGTTTACAATGCATCATACTTCCGGCCGTTAATTCGACGAACACGTGATTAGGAGAACTCACGAGAGAATCTCGAGAGCTTGCATAATAACGTTATTCCGATGTACGATCTCGATAATTAATATTAATTTGACTTTAAATTGAACAAAACTCATATCGAATTGATAAAGATGTGAAGCATAACACGACTTCCTTACGTGTTCCGAAATTTCATTATTAAAAAATTCAAAAAAATATATGATTAATATATAATTATGGAATATGTTAAAATTATTTATACGTTGTTTTAATTCACATTTAATTGCTATGCTCGTTATTCTATATATTTGTTGCGTGCAGCAGAAGAAGCAGCTTCGCACTGTTGTAAGATTCTTTAATATGATTGATTTATATAATATTTATACATTTAGAGAGTCATGAAGAACTGAGAGCAAGAGTCAATTATATTAAATAATCTTACAACAGTTGTAAAGCCGCTTTTTTCGGCTAGACCAATTTTTTTCTTTAATTTAGCAATATGAAAAATATTTTTCATCTGTTATTAGTTTTTCTTCTCTTACATAAATTCCATTCCAACATTTTTATATCCATTCTGATAACGATGGAGTTTGTCATTGCCAATAGCGTGTGTTGAAATCCACCATGGCTACAAAATCGCAATGGTAGAAAAGGCATCGATTCTGAGAACAACTCGCGCGACGACTTCGATCGGAACGAGCAAGAAGTTGATTGACTGGCGCAGTCGCTCCTTTTGTTGTCGCACCAGATCACGTTCGACCGGATTTCTGAAGGACTGTTCGTTAATGTCGCGCAGCAGCCTGACCGTCAGGCTGAACAGCTACGTCTTATCTAGTGTCCTCCGTGCGTTATTAGCATTATCCGATTTCGGCTCTGTCGCTGACGTCAACGTCAAAAGCTAGAGTGTAACGTAAGCTTTTGCTTACGAAAATCAACCGTATTTCACCGCGACGCCCACTATCCCAGTCGAAATTAAAGTTAGGAAAATACCAACAATCTATTTTAAAAGATAAACTCTCTCTCTCTTCTTCTTCTCTGCTCTCGTACGTAAAATTGCTATCGGCGACAAGGAACCGTTTTGCGTAAATAAATTTGCTTTTACGAGAGATTGCAAGCGAGACGCTAGTAGTGACGTCAACAAACGCCATTCGAGACTTACTGACAAAAGTAAAAGGCATCCCTCTTCTTGCATTTCTCCATCATTCTCTGTCCGTTGCATAGACGAGAACGAAAAATTACCCGGGCGCCGGTGAGCTACGATAAATTAAACTTTGGAAAATCGCCCCGATCGCGTTTTGGCTGAGTCACCGTAATACCATTTGGTATTCAGTCAAAAGGATGCGCGAGCACACGCGTGTCGTGTACGCGCGGCATTCGCTGGAAATTCGCTCGCCATCGATCCGTAATATTTTCAACCATCGCGAATGACACTCCGGTTTCGTTCCGCCGCATGACAAATAATAATGGTAATCGCAGTAGCGCTCTACTAATCGCGGCTGGCATTTAATCATTGAGCCGTGTTCTTCGCCGGGAAACACCCGCGAGCGTGGCGCACCGGTTCGCGTCGGATTCGCGTCGCGATAATCGTTATTAATGAACGGCCAATAATACGCCGGATTTTTGTGCTCGCGCGCGCGTTCGGAATTACGGAAGGATAGAAATCCGGTAGCGATCGTACATCACAATGTTCGTGCGTTCCTGCATTATTCGGGAGCTTTGACGCGAATGAATTTTTCGCCCTTGGCGGCGAGCGAGCTCGCCAGGGATGAGGGAAATAGTTGAGGAAGAATCCGCCGTAAATCCATCTCTTTCGCGGGGAAACTTAGTTCCGGAGCGTCGAGCTGGAAGTCAGCTTAAGCGGTACGAAGGCACGAGGCGAGGAAGAAAGCTCGCTTGTTCACTTCTCGCTCGCATACACGAAGTGTCACGGTGTAATGTCGAGAGCAGTAATAGCGATGCATACCTTTGGAATTCATCATTGCGGCTTCAATCGTCGGATTTTGCTCAATAAAAAGATTTTATTGCCGGTCTTAATTAGCTAGTCTCACTTAATTTTAGAAAGTTAATACTGTTAGAGAGAATTAATCCTCTTGAATTTTTTGTCTATTTATTTCAATTGGAGTTTAATTTAATTGAAATTTTATTACGTGGGATTTAGTTTTAAGTATTGAAAAATTACTATTAAAAATAAATGAACGAAATTCTTAATATTTTCTAACAAGATCCTACGTTTATTAAAATGTTGCTCTTCGAACGTCTGTTCTCCCATTTTTCTTCCGGATTTTCTTGTGAGTAGAAATGTTATACGTTGCTACTGAACAAAACAAACTGTGATGTTTATCCAACTGTGATGTTATTTGTTAAATCGGAATCGGGATTGAAATTGTGCAATTGCAATAAATCTTTATTTTGATGAGATAAAGTTTAATTAATAAATACTAACAATATGTAATTGTCGGTCGCACTCTAATCGAAAAGTTCGAATAGCTCGCTTATATTCCTTTAAGCATCTCGTAATCAATTTCTCTTTATTTTATTTTGCTATCGTGCACAATATTTCTACCAATTACATGTACGAACGTTTAACTACAATTGTTTCTACTAATTTAAAATCGACGAAAGAATATATCTTGAAAGGTAAAAAAAAAATTGAAATCTCGATAATTAATAACTCTTTGCATAACGTCGTGCCAGTTATTATTCGAGAAATGTTCTTTCCGGGTGTACGTATAGGATGTAACATGGCGGTTTGGTCTACGTAAATATATAGTGCTCCAGTGTGCGTCATCGCCGCGGCTCTCGGTACGACTGGTGCATCGAACCGTGAGCCTGTGTGCACGCGGGTGCATCCGATTGTCGAGGAGCAATGCATGCAAGAAACGATGTGCTCCGATGCCAATGTGTACACACGTCGATGCTCTTTGAGGTTCAAGCTGACGACGACGCGGGAACGGCTTCTCTCGAGGATTTACTCTCGTTCTTTCGCATCTTCTCACTTCTCGCTTGATGATAAAGCCGCGAGCAATTTCGATCTAAAATGTCGCTTCCTTCTTTCGTGTAACGATGTCTATTCGCCACGCTGATCGTTTAGATAGACGCTGGAACGGTGAGGTCGAGTAAGTTTACACGATAAGGGGTATCGACCGCAGAAATTGGGGCAAATAAACGTCATAACGTAGAATAATATGTAGAATACGTGTGAAATTGTCTGTTTTGACGTGCTGTATTTATAACCGATTATTTTAATATGTATGAGAGAGAGAAGCATTGACGGAAGTGACTCGCTGAAGCAAAATTTGCAATTCGCATATACTTAATTCTCATATGGAAGGATAAGGTTGTGCATATTTAACGTACAAGTATTTAACGTACATGTTAAATTTAGACGTTATTTAGAATAAAAGAATAATTATTACATTATACATTGTATGTATCTCAATACATATATAAAGCAATTGTAGTTTTTATGGACGGTAGCAGTGTAACACTTATATAGTAAGCAATAGTAAGTACGAACTTCTCGTTATTGCTAGCATCTGTAACATTCAAATCCTGAAGGTAGTTTTGCTTAACTACCGAGATTATCGTAAGTTTATTTAACTAGATGTGTGATTTTTGTACAGTGTATGCTTGTACAGTGTAACGATCATTTACTAGTTAGTAGTTACTGTAACAGATTCAATAGATAACTGATTTGGATGTGATTTTTTTATTGCAAAGAAGAAATCAGTTATTTTCGATAGCTTCATTTATTTTAGAAATGCATAGAATTATACACATATTACTATAAGTTTTTCTGATACGTTTAAATAATATATATATGATATAGATAGGATTTTCTTAAAGAAGAAAGAAACTATTTTATCTGATATACTTATTTCTGCTCTCTTTTAAATTTATCGCCGGCGGCGAGAAGTGATGTAGCCTCTGAAAACTTCATGAGAAGCGGCTGTTTTTTCATCAAACGAGCTACGCCGAACACGTTACGAACCGGTACCCATACCGTACGGAGTACCATTGTACGCGAGTTGAAGTAGAACTCTGAATATTCATGGCAAACAGTCGCGACTTCTTCCGTAACGAATGTATTTCGCGTTTTAACAGTTCCCGAGAGCGCTTTTCGGCCCATTTATCCGTCGTCTCTGTCTGCACTTTAACAATCGATAGTATTTGGTACCCATCGCCCATCGCCCATCCGTCCGCGACTGTCGATGTGCACGCGCGTCGCCGCCCTCGCGCGCGCGCGCTTTGTAACCTCGTCGCCTAGTAATTTCCCACCTCGAATTTACTCGATTTCTGCCTTATTTACTTTTGCCTGACCTATTTCC
Organism: Wasmannia auropunctata; assembly: GCF_000956235.1. Classification (NCBI taxonomy): domain Eukaryota; kingdom Metazoa; phylum Arthropoda; class Insecta; order Hymenoptera; family Formicidae; genus Wasmannia; species Wasmannia auropunctata. Next base: position 3,576,662 of record NW_012026837.1, on the reverse strand, counting down.
CCGTGTGACGCTCTTTACGTCATTTATTTCGCCCTGCACCGCCTGCGCTTATTCCGCTGTTGCCTCCCGCTCCTTTCTCTCCTCCGCGCGGCTCTACCTCGTAAAAGCGATCGGGTAATTCGAGAATACGAGGGACGCCAATAACTATACCGCGCTCACCGATCCAACCATCGTTGCACACCGTACGGCAGAATGTCACCAGAATGGAGTTTCGAAATTGCCTTCGAACTTGTCCAAACCAGAAGTGCCAGTCCCAGGTGATCGGTAACCGAGACAATACGTGACTTTACGACGAGCGCTGCGCGTCGCGTATCGCGGGATTGCGAAAGAACGTGGTACATTTCGATAGAAATGTACACAAAGCTGCTGACATGTGTGTATTGAACATATATATAAACGAATATATATGTAAACTCTGATAATATTATAGGTATTAACTCTGTTATTATTATATATAGGTATTAACAACAATTACAGAAATTTAACAAAAACTGGAGAAGTGTCAAACTCCAAGATTTTTTGCTTTAAATAGCTTAGAAGAAATGCTATGTTGTATATAGACAAACTTTTTTTTTTAAAGAAAACAGACTTATAATAGTAGGGATATAAGTTTAATCACTCTCATTCGCGATTTCACGATTTCGACGTCGCATCATGAAAATCAATCGGGTTTCCTTCCTCATTCGAACTTTGGAATATCTGCATATCGGCAAAGGGGTAGTCTTCGTGTCGCTAGAAATGCCGTCAGACTTTTCTCATTTCGCGAGCGGTGTAACGATCGATGATCAAAGCAAGAAACGTGCAAACGGTTCGAGACGTCGTCTCAAACTGTCGAAGAACTCCTTCGGCGTTAGTCGGTAGAGTTGAGACGGGGCTTCCCCGGGAAGAAATGGCGGGGAAAACTTTAGTAAGGGATTCGTGGAAATAATTAATCGGGCGTTGTGAAAACGATAGGTCCGGGGGTTGTAGTCCTCGCCGTCCATTGTGTCGTCTTCTCGTCGCGCGCGATTTCCTTCCCCCGTCCGTCCGTTGTCGTCTTCGTTCTCATTGCGTGTTCGATTTCGCGTAAAAGCTGGGCGACCATCGCTATTTTGCAGTTTTCAATCTTAGGAATTGAATATACCGAGAGTTGGGAAGCGCGTCGCTGAATGTAGGAAATGGAAAAGCACGTTGCTTCGCGTTCGCTATATAGTTCACTGGAGATGCAACGCGATACAAGATTTGCATTAAAACAGTTAGGAAGAATTTAATTGTTAAATATACATTGTTTAAACGATCAAAGAAGTTTTCCATTAATATTCCAATTAACACGCAGCTTCGCTAATCTTGAATTATTTAACGATATATGTTAATTGCACCCTCGATATCAAAATTGTCACGTTTATTGGATAGAAATGCATAAGAAATTGCTTACCATTTGATCGTTGCATTCTGTTACTTTAAAAGAAATTATTCGTTTGCACGGCCATTAGTTCTTTTCTGTTCTATTTTATCAATACTATTTTCATTGTGCAATGCAGAGTGTTGCAAGTATCCGAGTAAAAGAATTATAAAAGAAGAATATTGTACGCGACTATACAACATGTTTCCGTTTCTTCAACTTTCTCTTTCGTTTAAAATTCATCTGCATATTTTAACTTACTTTCTTTCTCACTCTTCTTTATTTATGAGTATACTATATTACATAAGACATAATACAACATAGGTAAGACTTTTAGCTCGTAAACACTCGTTTACCTGTCTGAATAATGCTTTGGTAAACCACTTTATTACCGTCATGCATTTTGCGCCTCATCTTTTATGCATTTTCCAAAGTAAATATATAATGATTGTTGCGCTTTTTATGAGGAAGCTACAGTATATCGAGTAACAGAAATTCATTTATTCATACACACATGTTATTTGGTAACGCATGGTATTAAAATAAAAACCGTGTTGCAGTAAATATAATAGATTATATCTTTGTTCATCTTTTAACGCGCGAATAATCTGTCGAAGCAGTTCGCGGAAGGGTAGATACATCAAGCTTTCACAAAATGTTTACAATTCACGATTGCAATATTGCGAGTATTCTTCGAGTATCCTTTGCGCTTTTTTACGGCCCTATTATACGCGGCTTTTACGGCCGTTTCGGGGAGATTACAAATATTTAAAAGGCATTTGCATGCTAATCGGTGCCCGGGCTGAAGTGCCCGGCACGTCCGGATATTTTCCTTTCGGAAAATATTCATTTCCTGCGTTATGAAGCGATTCACACCTACACACGCGCGTAGTTTTTTTTTTTCAAATCACATGGCGCAGTAATATCCCTCCTAGATTTGCTCCACGACGATTTGTGCACTCTCTCTCTCTCTCTCTCTCTCTCTCTCTCTCTCTCTCTATCGCGTACAAAAATCCACATTTCATTTCATGTCAGTTCACGCGTATCAACACGTGAGCACTTATCGAGATCGGGTTTCGAGCCGTTGGAAACCACGGTTTGTTAGTCTTCGGCCTTTCGTCTATGTCGTAAGTTTCGTATCTCGCCGACGCAGACACTAAGTTTTCCCGTAAATAATCTCGTATGTAGCAGAGTTTCCTGAGGTTTAACTCTGCTACAAGGCTTTCATTTATGCAATATCGATGGCGGACCACAGGTTTAAATTTAAAATCTTCAGCTATTTCAAATTTTGACTTTCAACTCCCCTGACGAAAATATTTGCCATTCAAAAAGCGGCTATTAAAACTGATTTAATTGTTGGCGCTTCAATTGTTTTAATCTGAATTATTTGCATTCGATCGCAAAGAAAAAATATGGTCGCAAAGAAAAAAATATGGTTCTTTTTGTCGGTCATTGACTTTCACGTTTACGCAAAGCTATGTGTATACATACATGCACAGGGAGGAGTGTATATGTATATATATTTTGCAATATATAAAGGTAGAAAATCCTCGCGCGCGACATCAAGTACAAAGAATAGGAATAAATGGCACGATAGATTGTCAATCCATCGACGAAGAGCCGCTTTTTACGGTCTGCTACATAAAGCTATATACCGTCGGTACTCTTGGTTCTTTCGTGCGCTTCGTATCGTTTGCATGACGATATTGCATAAAAACCTGATGAAAAATGCATGAAATATGCAACATTGCCGGCGCCGACACCGACATTTGAAAGGTGTAAATGCTAAGATGGGCTATTACGTAAACTTGTCGTTCTTTCTCGGTGTCGGCGAAAGATTTGATGGACGAAAATTGAGTCTCAGGTGCAACGTAATTCGATTGTTATAGAGATTTTTATGTGCGTTCTTTTAATTCCAGGAATGTATTCTTCTTGTCAAACGTTTTGAACATTTTACACACACGTGGAATAACAACGCGTAAATCGATTTCTATACATTACATTATAGTTTAAAGAATATTACATGAAAGGAGCAATCTCTTCAGAAAAACATGAAATTTAATTGGAGGAGCAAAAAGAAGAGGCCATAAATGAAATCGAACGAAATCGCGGTGAAAGAATTCGAAAGTTGTAATTCCCTACGAAAATGTAGATACATATTGCGAAGATATTGCAATGTCGTGAGATACGATATATCTTTTCCACTCTCGTGTACTTTATTTTTATTTTATGTTTCGGCGAATGGTTCTCGAGAGAATTTAAGAAATTAGATTTGCTCCGAGGGAGCAAAGGGAATTTTATCTCGAAACCTACGGAACGAAGGTTATCGCATCCTAAAATATTGCAAATAAAGAACTGAAAAAGATAGGATTTTACAATAAATTACCATGGCTGCGATCACGTTGCAGAGAAGTATTGGAAAACAGCCGGTCGCGCTTCTCTCGCGCGTATCTTCACATGTATCATCGATCGCCTCGATCACTTCGATGTTAACGCACCGAAAAATACAATAAAAAGTTATATGCAGCTATACGTTATTGTGTTGGTAGCATGTACGAGCGCTGGAATTGCATGCTGATCATGCGAATCGTCTGTCGGCACGTCGTGCTGTAACGCGATTTTGCATTGCCAGAAACTACACATAGCGAACCCTTTCTGTGCTTCATATACTGGAAGACTCAATTACAGCGAAGTTACGACGAGTATGCTCCGCGTGCGGATTTATGCGTGAGTCAAACTTATCGGTCGTTGGATATAAATTCACGTCGAAATGAACTCCCGTACGCCGATAAATTCATCGTGAATTTCATCATTGCTCGGTTCTCGCAGCATATCGGCAATCGTATGTAAAGAGGTCTAGTATGATTTGATTTTTTACACGATCCATAATAATTCTATTTGTGTAATAGGGACGAGACGAGAAAACAGAGCCCTTTTTTTTCATGTTACAATAAACGCACGAAATACAATATATGTAAAGGTAATAAAATATTTTATTTTATATATTGAGAAATTGAATTACAAATCGATAAATTATTTGAATAGTATAATTAAAGCTTTTCATTACATTATAATTTATTACTTTACAAAAATGGAAAAAAATTTGCGTAATAGATTTTTTAGATTTCGAGCACTGCAAATGTTTATACGCGTCGCACGTGCACGGTGCACAAAACTGCGAATGCAATTCCGGTCGTGAATTATCCGGTTCGCGCGAAGCGGGTTTTAAACGAGAAAAAAAGTGGTGAAGTTAGCGGCGCGTCCATGTCGCTATCGACCGGCTCAATTTCGCGTATTGCAGATGGCGGAGGTAAACAAGCCGTGTTTATATTATAGCTCAGGTGCAGGTGTAAAATTTAACATACCGCGCAATTTTCAGCCGGTAGAAGACCGTGTGACGCGCGCGCTCGCTCGGGCTGTCCGGTAAAAACAGATTTATATGTATAAGCGCGAGAGACACGAACGAAATTGCACGCGCGCGTCGACAGACGATTATGTTCGCGCGGATGATAATCGCGTATGTGTTACGTCTCGAGTGCCACTACCCTTATCGGCGTCATGCACACACGTGCGTACATGCATGCGCACTGCGTCGATGATAAGCTCGACAAAACGTCACTGTTCCCTCTCATGAAGCAGGTGCACGCTGCATCGGGAGATGGGGTGGTGGGTGGGGAGGGGGAGGGGAGGGGGGCGAAGGGCTGCTTCGTTCGCCTAATCGCCGCTTGCACCAAAAGCCTACGTCATTGCCACTGACAGCAGCATGCTCTTGACACTCGTGCCACGTTAAGTGTGTAATATGAATTAATGGTGTTACATCTTGGCGCACTGCAAATAAAAAAACTAAGGGCAGAGAATGTAATAATTTTAGCGAATTTATTTCGCGAAAGTTTTTACCTGTGTGATTTAAACGTTTATAATCACGATCGTTGAGGGAGATTAATTTTTCGTTAGCGTACATGCATTTGAAAATTGATTCTTTGATTGGTTCCTACATTATTGATAAAATTTGTGGCATTTTAAGCAAAACACACTTGTCGTATTAAAGTTTAATTAAAAATATAATTTATTATATTACACTTTGTTTTCGATTAATAAAAATTAATGTTTTTACGACTCGATGAAATTACCTTCAGTTTTATATATCTAAACTAAACGTTAAGCAAATGAAAGAATTATATTGAGATTATAAGAAAGAATTATTTTAAGAAACAGTCAAGAAGATTCGAGGAGAAAATTGATTTAGTTTATACAATTTTCAGTGATGCTGTTTAGGATTCCGTCCGAATTTGCATGAATCTATGAATTATTTGAGCGTGTTTATGCAACATTTGCAAACGCGACAGTGCGCGGAAGTAAAGACGATAGTTCTAACACAACGGGAAATTTAATTAAATCTAACGCGAAATGCGTACGTGAAGAGAGGACGTCATTATTCACATCGCGAACCATTTCGTTCGCTTAATTCTACGGGCGCTTTGTCACTGCCACAAGCAAAATACCAGAAACGACGCTGCACGTAACGGTAGCTATTAAAATTATTTTTTAATTTTAGTTTTGAACATATAGGAGATGCTCTACAATCACTGTGCAACACTTTAATAGCGTTTTGGAGATTTATTAAAGTGAAAAATCCTAAAGTGGAAAATGTCGACACAATGTAATTGCTTTCGAGCTAAAAGCTAATTAAAGCTCGAGGATATCGCTTTATTCATATTCGCAATTGTTGCGCGTTTGTCGAGTTATTACTTTTTACTTATTCCCATAGCTCTTGATTGTTATTATTTAGACACTAATTTTTTTTATTTCTTACGTGAATATTAATTTACATATGCAAATACATATGTACATAAATAACTACATATGTAAAATATATATGTAAAATGTGAATTTATCAATTTACATTTACATAGATATTTTTTTGAAAGAAAAATAAATTTTTTCGTTTAAATACTTCAAATTAATATCAGATTTATAGATCAACTCTATAACAATAAGCAAAATCGTAGGACTCGTAAGTTCTCGTATAAGAATTTATTAGCTGGAATTGTAATTCTATATACGTACGGCCGTAAAACGTACGGCCATTTGTAAATATTTACGATTTCTCGTAAATTCTATGACTAGCAAGAAGTTGTCTGTAAATATGCTGCATAAAGTTATAAGCATTAGTTGAAAGTTTTTACAAGTCTTACGGGAACAAGTTACGAGTCTTACTTCTTGAGTCTGCTTAGAATTGACTCATTAATATATCGTGATACGCCAAAACAACTTGAAACGCGAAGGAAAGATTTCGGAAAGATTTTGAAGCGTCAAGTATTTCCTAGAAGAGAGCTAGCTAACACGGCGCGGTGGCACGTGGCTCGCGGTATTTGGTTTTTTGTGCGGCACACGGCGCGCTGTTGTGTTTACGCGCGGAGGTCCCCTCGCGCGCTCGTGAGACGCGATCCGGCAGGCAATGGTTGCTTCATACATATATCGTCGCATTACCCTTCGGAACGTGCTTGTGTCAGATCGTGAGGCAGGATATTAAACGCCTGTTCTTTATAGCTGACCGCTACTGACTAGTTCACAGTTTATATTTCTTTTCTACATTAGAAAGATAAACTCTGAACCTGATGCAGCCCGTTTAGCTATAAAGAACAGGCCTTAAATTAATATGTTGAATTTTTGTTTTATCTTAAAAACGATTATTTTTCTGTATTACATGAAATGTGAAAAAATACATATATATTATATAGAACACTATAATGGAACATTTAATACAACATATGCAATATGTGTATAGTTGCAATAAATATTTTTTATCAGATATTTACTTGCTGACTACGCGTTAAAAAAGTGTCACAAATATCAGTGCGCGTTAGATATTAAACGGTGTGAAATACACGTTTTCACAAATGTCCGAGGAATTAAGTGAAAACAATATACTTATTGAAATTTTTTATACATCAGATTGCAAAAAAAGTATAATATTTCGCAAAGTTGAATATTGAGATACATCCGTAAACGTATAGCGAATAATCTACACGAACCTAACGAATCGTTGTGTTCGCTAGCAGAGCGGAAAATATTGACAATTGACCCTATCGACTTCCATGTATGCTATTCAGAGAATAGAGAGGAGAGAAAGACAGAGAGGGGGGAGGCGGGAGAGAGAGAGAGAGAGAGAGAGAGAAAGAGAGAGATGTAAAAAGAGACTGATCCGTGATTGCATTCGTTCGATGCAGCGTTGCGCAGTTGTATATTGCGTCTGTTATGTTTACATAAATCATTGCCTCACAAAAGCGGAGTTTATTTTTTTAAAGGATTTAGAAGCACGCGAGAGAGTTGCGTTTTACGATTCGATTTTATACACGCTGCCTTTACATCGCATATTGGCTCGTATTGCGTATCGAATTCGGTTATTTTTGTTTCTATTTCCATTTTAGCAATGATGGATTCCTTAGATTATTTATTGCGAGAAGTGGATTTCGCGAATTTTAAAATATATATTGTTATTATTTAAAAAATCTTATATAGGTATTAAGATACGATTAGCGTTTTTAGGGCATTCTCCTTGTGATTACAGTAGAGAATTTTTTGCTCTCGTCTTGTGAGATATTATAAGTTTATTTTTTTATCATTGAAGATTCTTCTTTTTTCGTAAATAGAAATTGAATCTTGTGTTACTGTCTCACTATTGATGTTGTTTGCGATGTTCGGTGCCAATTCGCGAGCAAACGCGGCGAAACTGAGTTCACGCAGTGCAGGATTACGTGCGTTTCCGAAACAAACGCCGGGCAGTTTGATTCCCTACACCTGCGCCTAATCACGGTACTCGCGCGGTGGAAGCATTTTGCGGTGACTAATTCGCGGGGTGGCTTCCGCTATTGTTACTCATTGCGAGCCACCGTTAACAATGCACCTGTCCCTTCCGACGGGCCAGTGTCGGTACGCCGCGGTTAATGCTGATGCACGAGTTGCACGTTAACGACCGGCGACCGAAGTCGAAACTGCAGCGCGCGACCGCTCGTAAATTCACCTGCGATATCGTCATACCGCGGTAGTTTCGAAACGACAATGCGATGCAAAAGTTTGAGCGATTCTCTCCCCCTTTCTCTGTTACATTTCTCTCTCCCTCTCTCTCTCTCTCTCTTTCTCTACTTTACGCGGTTCAAGCGCAAATGAATGCAAGCTTGAACAAATCGCCGCGAGATTAATTGAATATGTCCACGGCATTCGCCCGTAAATCCATATACGTCTTTGTTTTCAGTTCTAAAATACATTTTAGGCAACTTATAATTTAGGATAGATTTCTGTTATACTTACATACATATCCTTTCACATACAAAATTGCAAATTATGGATACTACTTAATTTCGCTTGAAAATAATGGCGAAAATAGAAAGTGTGTTTTTATTCCATTTTAATTCATTAGTCTGACGCATTTTACATTGCGAACCCCGAGTAAAAAACGCAGTAGAAATAAAACTTGTTGCAAAGAATAACGATGTACAATAAATGTGCAAAATGAGAATCCCGAATGCACGCGGGAGAAGCTCTTATATTCCAATGAAACGTGGAAGGTTTTCTATTATTTAAAATAAATTCATTTTACCGCGCGTTTATAAAACTGATTGCGAACTCGATTATTTTACAAAATTTTTGTTTTTTACTTCTAGTCAGACGTCGATATTGGCAATTTTATCGGTTTTCGCAGGAAATATTTGGAGATACTCGGACGATGCGATGACAATGCACTTTCTAAATTGGACATTTAAGAAAGTGTTCTAAAAGAAAATGTCTTTTATTGGAAGAATAGAGAAAAAATGTATTCGATAATCTATATACTGCGCGAACTTACGACCTCGACTTGTCGTGGAACACGGCAACCAATTTCTCTCTTAATAAAGTAACTTTCTATCGCTTTCTTATATTAGTAACGTATGTATTGTATCATTGATCAGATGATATATATGGCTATAGCTTCTTTTTTCGAACCGTATTCGCGTATTCCGATTTAATGCTTGCGTCCTCATTTTTCCCTCGAGATTTGCGTACTTAACGGTCTGCTCGCGAAATCGACAGAGGTCGCAGAGAGGTGCGGGATGTGAATTCTCGCGCATCTGTGTAACTTTCATTTGATAACTGCTGAGTAAATTTCGATCGCGAATACGCGGCGCGTTGAAATTGCATATTCATGTAACGATGGACAGCATTAATATTTAACTGAATTTGATAATAAATATATCGAAATCTCTTTGAGGCATAGCTTTTAGATGCGACCATATTGGAGAAGGAAGTAGAAGAAGATAAATTCTATATTGCTCGTGAATAAATATTACTTTGCGCACAATTCCCTAACTTATTTTATCTAATGTCTAATTAATACAAGTGAGTATTAATAAATAAAGTATTAAACAAGCACAAAATAAGAATTTTAAAATTTTATTAATATATCTGTAACGTTGTATCAGAAATTATAATTAATATAATACTTGACTAAAGCGCGTTTGAAATTTTTTATTTATGGGCGATTTTTATAAAAAGGCTGTAAAAGGGAGCTCGGTAATGAGAGGATTAATGCCGAAGAAAATTGCTAGGAAAATTACACGTTAAACTACGTTTACCCGATCGTTTTTCCAGAAGAGGCGATAAATCACGAAGCGAGGATTCGAAAGTCCCTATCATGGTTGCGCGTAAAAAGGCGCATTAATATCCATCGCGTCGAAAGTTATCGCGAAATGTCATTACAACACACCGGTCTCTGGACTAATGATTATATTACATATAAAATCAAATATTCCATTCACAAATATGCGCCATTCACAAGTATGTACTATCTACGTACAGCCATTCACTTCGTTTGTAGAACACTTGCGCCCGATAGGTCATTCACACGCATTAAATAAACAGGCGGGAATATGGTACGTGTGTTCTATCAGCCGTAAATAGGTGCGTTGTCGGAGTATCTCGATTTAGATGCGATTCGTCACGACAACGGTGCTTTCAGCTGCCGTTATACTGCTTGATAACTGTAATGAGAAACTTGATGATCGTATAATTGCGATCGTATAATCGTCGATTTTCATGTCGATTGACATTTCATATACATTGACAGGTGAATAATTTTCTCGATTTATCCCGGGATCTACGATATTTGGATTTATTTTTGTTGCATCTAGTGGGCAACTTTTCATGCAGCCATTGTTTGCGTTTTATTAGTTACAGAGTTATAGAAGTTAAATAAATATACAGTTATACATTGGGAGATAATTGTGTTGTGATAAAGCCAATAATAGTCAAAGTGAATAAAGCTGAATTTTTAGCTGGAGGGATCGCACTGTACAGATACAACAAGCTTTTTGTTAATGACTTTTGCAAAAGATTTTCTAGACCCGCGCGTTTCGCGTTGTGTATTCTACATCGACAGTGATTTATGTGTCAAAAATACATTATTGGATATTTGAGGTGATAAGTTCGCAAGTCAAGATATAAAATATCCATGACTATATTCGTACCTTTTTTTACTGCAGTGAGAACGTTGTAATTGTTATAAAATATAGAAACGCGTAGCACAGTAAACAACATATAAATTTTATCGCTATGTACATGATATTCTCTAAGTACTTTCGACAGCATGATACAATTTAATAGACTTTAGGTTTCGATATTTTTTTCATACGAATTCATGCATTATAGGCATACATATATATTTAAAGTACAAAATCGCGATTGGCGGCAGCGAGGAAATTCGCTCGCGATTTCCCGCGGCGTGCAGTCGCAGAATGCAACATTAACCGTGCAATCCGCGGTCTAGGCCGCACTTCGGGCCACAGTCCGGCCGATTAATAAATCTCGTCGGTTATTAGAGCTCCATTCAATTAATTTCGAGCGCTGACGAAGAGTAGAGACAGACCCAGCGGCGCGATATATGTGAGATTGGCGGGATCGATGGGCCACCCACGTGCCGCCGCACCGCTTTACGAATGCGCGACGCGGAATTGCATGCGGATGATTTCATTCGTTTTACGTGAGTTTGCATACGCTCAAGGCCGCCGGGCGTATCTACCGCCGCGTATCGGTCCGCTCGATGTCCGCGCAGCTCTAACCAAGGCGTGTAAATGCAAAACGGGCCCTGCGTCGTAAAGCGAGGATATATACGACACGAGGTTTTTGCGACGAGAAACGCATATGCGATAGGCTGCGGTATATCGGGGAGCACGATTAACTCTATCCCTTTCACGTTTAGATACAAAAATTTTCACACGTCCAAAAAAGAAGGGATACGAGGGGAATTTTTGCACGTGATAAAAAGTTCTCGCTTCGTGGTCAAATTTGGATGTGCGACGAGCAACGTGTTCGAAACATTTGAATCTGAGAAGTTTAATAATTCAACATTTTTTTTAATATTACTTAAGCTTCTTTGCATATAGTTGCATATATAGGTAGTAGAAATTTGCTGCGTAATATCGAAGCGAAGAGAGACGATGGAATATTTCTAGTTGAGATATATTTGTGTAGCTGTGACATGGCAATTTTGATACACGCGTATATGTAAAAGTCGTTTACTCGGGCCGATTAACGGGAAGCGTTTTACGGCGATTGATCGTTGTATAACGATCGAAATTGCCGTGCGCGCATTTATTTTCCGCGATGCATCGACTGTGCATCTATTGTGCTGCGCGATCACGTGAAACGGAATTAATCGCGATGCATCGCTATCACGCGAGTTTTTCCGCTATCGCGTCCGCCGGCGTGGCGTCGTGTCGGTGCGCGTCGAAAGTATAATGGGGGTTGAAGGAGGTATACAGAGAGAGAGAGAAAGAGAGAGAGAGAGAGAGAGAGAGAGAGAGAGAGAGAGAGCGAAGAATAAGGGAGGCCGTATTTTACAGTCAAGGTCCGGCGATAAAGGAAGCGCTCGCGAGGTTGGAGAATATTGGCTGAATAGGCTAGGTGCACGAGTGTGCGGGTATTCATACAAAGCGAATTGAAAAGAAGAGAAAAATGGAGAAGGAAGACCGAGTGCAGCGCGCATGACGATGGACAGACTTGCGAACACTTCCTTAAAATTGTTACGTGAAAGTCGAGAGTTACCGTAAAAGTTTTCCTTTTACCGAAACTGAAAGAGTTCTCTGTCTTTTCGAGAGATATCTTTCTCCGTTCATTCGAGTTGCGCTGGAAGGGAATTATTTAGCTTTTTAATATAATGAGTGAGATAGAAAAGGTGATTAAAAAAAAGCCGATCTTCCGATTGTGTAAAAATAATTTACATTTTTTTCGAGAGGAACGCGATAAACTGGGAAAAATAAAGGAAAGGAAAATATATAGGAATCTGATAATCTGTTTAATTTTTATATATAGATGCACACAGTGTATAAATAGTATATACCAAAAGAATTTGTATGTGGAGTCACCAGTTTTAGAAATATTAGGAAAATAAGTGTTATAAAAATAATAAAACGTTAATTCCCCAGTTATAATTAATTACTATTCGTTATCTCTATTTATTCAATAATTTATCTTTTTTTTTCGCACGTGGGTATTATCAAATGTAAAAAAAATCTCGATTTCACGTCACTCTGTCCACCGACATGTTCCACATGCGAAAATCATCGTCAACAAAGATCATTGAACAACAACTGAAAAAGAGCTCCATGGATGGATCGTTAATCTCGATAGATCATGTCGAACGCGTCGATAACGATGAATCATTCCCGGGGCATGGTCGGGGCAATCCATCATCGGCATCGTAGTAACGAACTGGGTTAATAATGGTGTAACCGTTGTTGGATAAATGTGCGTAAAAGCAGCGAGAGCTACTAGGAGTCGTTCTGTATGCACGGGGCCATTAGTGAATTGGACGCGCGGTATGCAATTATATCGCCGGCAACATTGTTGGATAAAGTTGTCGCCGTCGTTTCCGCTGTTGCTTTTCTCACAGGCGTTTGTCGATTTTCACCGCGGGGCTTTCCCGGCCCGGTGATGCAAGGCGAGGCAAAAAAAAGTGCGATGACGCGGCAGGATATGTGTAGGGTCGCGCTTTTATTAGAAACCTAAAAGCTGCTTTGGTGCGTGGCCCTCTTCGCGCCAAGATATTTCTCAAAGTCACATCCTGAAGTGGAGCGCTATCTCGAATGTCTTTCATTTGGCGAGAGAATATCACGATGCGACTGCAAGATGTATTCTATGAAAAGTATTCTAGTCGAGATTTCATAAATCACACTTTGTCGTATCTAGAATATTGATCTTGATTCACAATTTCGGATAAGTTGCTTCACGTCATTTTATCACGAGTTAAGCCGTGCTGTTTCTCGATAAATCGGTTTTAACTTTAACAATTTAATGGAGCTAAATTTTATTCTCTTTTTACGTTGGCTTTACAAATTTAACGATTGATTTATGGGAAAAGGGAGGGATTTATACATAAATGCTGCGTAAAAAGCCATCAGGTAGGTGGAGGGGAGTTTAACAATTCTCTATTCTGCGATGAAATATTGTATGAATGGGAGCAAAAATGCGTGCAATAACGAACCTGTTCGATCATAGTTTGCGTTTTTCGAAAATAATAACTCCGAAAATTGATATTCGCGTCGCGTTAACAATCAATAGATAATCAGTTTATTATCGGGAGTGCGTCGGGCGCACGTGAATTCTGTTAAAATAGTTGGCCGTATGTTATATTGGTTGACATACACAGGAGGGATAATTCAGAGCGGGCTACTCTCGCGGGGCAAAACTGTGTTAATGCATCGAGGGTTCTCCTACATGTTTATCGTGTGTCGTATTGCCCGCGGCAGATTGCGTACAATGTAGTTAGGATGCATATTGCGTACCGCATTAGCTTCGACGAATCAGTAGCAAAAATTCGCTCGAAAAATAGTACGCTAGAATGTAATAATGTGAATAATGACGTAAGAGGTACTTAATTTACGATGAAGAAAAATTTGAGGAACTCTTTAAAAAAAAAATTAACTCTTGATACTGCTCTTGATACTTGGTTGAACGAATGCATCTTTAATAAAGCTGCCGCGCGTTGTAGTAAACGCAGCGTTTAATAATTTGGACGTATTTTAATAATTCTGATCTTCTTATAAGACTTTCATTAACATGCAAATTTCATTAATGTGCAGGAGTTTCGACGCGATGATAAACGTAATAAACTTATATGATCCAAAACTCGATTAAACTTAAATCTGCTTGCATATGAATACGAAATTGCAATAAAAGATTTTATCATCACACGATGTTTTCCTATCTGAACCGCGATGTTGTTTACCGAAATATGTGGGCGGAATATTTTAAACAAATCTAAATATTTTACGTTGATTTAAGCTAGAACTAGTCATCTGGTCAAATATTCGATAATGTTTCGCCAAAAAACGCGGGAAAAAAAAGAGAAAAAAAATTGGCACGATGAACAACGCGTTCGTTCCAACGTGGAATATTTTAATCACAAGTTTGAAAAAAAATTAAAAAAAACACGTTCTCGCGGGATTATAAAAAAGTACCGAATGCGTTCATGAATGTCGAAACGCCGAGCGGATGCAGCATGTACACCTGAGAGATTGTTTCGTGAATAAATCCTATTGATTTATCTTTATACAAAGCAAAAAGTGATAATAAAATTATTAAAACTTTAATAAAATATTTATATTTTAATGGATATATTATATCGGATTAATATGCATGCAGTATTATAATAAATTTTTATTATGCTTTTTTGCGCGATTTATTTATAGAATAAATACGTAGGATTTTTATCTATGAAACGAATAGTATCTTAATTGTTTTAGCCGCGCTTTCTTCGCGATTTATTTCTGATTTTCTGATTGGCGAATGAATTGTCTGCAATTGTTTGATACCGACAAAGGCTGTAATTTGCGGCTCGTCCCCGCCGGGCAAAACTGTGTTAATGCGCCATATTCGCCGTCGTATTAGCCGCGCATATTATCCACAATGCAGTTAGAATCTATGCATCCGCCGGCCACAATGGGTCAGTGACGGTTTCCATGTGCCCCGGGACCAGTCAGTCAGGGAAACGAGCAATTACCGCCCAGCCCGCAGGGGGCTGTTGGAATTTATGGGTCGAGTCCCCCCTTAAGCAACCTTTCCAGCGCGCGATCCACCCTTGGCAGAATTTCCCGAAAGACAGAGATTCCTTGTCCTTACGGGGCTGCATGCGAGAGAGGCATCCTCGTTAATTTGCTTTATTATACACGGCGGGCTCGTGCATTAATTATTTAATAGATATTGTAAGCAGCTTTTAATAACAATTGCTTGTTATCCGTCAAACTTCTTCCTTTTAGTCACCTAACGTTCTGAGAACCATCTAAAAATTCTGTTTACAATCGCAAACTATAAAAGTGATCCTTTTTGTATCGTTTAACTTACGAGAGATCTGATTCTCTTTACATATAATTTACAAGATATAAATATAATCTGACAACTCTTGATCTTTAAATGAATGAATAAACGCATATCTTCATGTAATTTAATCATTGAAATCTTGAAGCGTCGTGTGCCTTATTTGATATCAAGTGCACGCGCGCGTGAAAAATAGTTTAGTGAAATCTTTTAAAGAGATCTTGTCGGTCGCGCTATCTGGAAAATGCAGTATCTCTCTTTCTCTCTCTGTTGCCTACGTCCGGATTCAGCGCGGTAAAGCGGCGTCTACAATGAGACTCCAGACTTGAGATTTAAGAAGATTGACCAATCACAATCGATTATTCTTCTCGCGTGAGATGAATAATCGACTGTGATTGGTCAATTTTTTTAAATTTTAAGTCTCATTGTAGACGCCGCTTAAAAGCAAAGTTTCGCGAGTCTTTCCTTCTTTCCTCACCATTCGCGCGGACATTTTGCGCATTTCCGTCATTATACATGCATCCATCGTACGATGATATTGTCCGATCCGAATGCATACTCGACCCAGATGCATGACGCAGCCTCATTCGACGCAGAATGCTCTAAAGCGGCTAGTTACGATTCCGGGGTTATGACGATACTATCGAGCGCTATTCGCCCGCGGATGCCAATATTCTCTCCACGAATATATACAGATTAAGATTTCGCACTGGAATCGGATACGGAATTCGCTTTGTGGTCGTCATATCTCCCGAGTTGCAATCCGTTATTAGTTATGAGAGATGCACGGATATAGGAAGTCTTACTATAGTATAGAGCGTTAAGCAGAATCGATATTTCATATTAGATGTTTGGAAAATACTCACTCTCCGAATAATGAATGATTCCCGAATTTCATTACATTTTATCAAGATAAGCACGACATTGTTAATTTTTAATCGTATTATATGGAAAATTATTAAGTATTAATTATAAAACAGAAATGTATTTTTATTAAAAATTAGAATAACAAATTCAGGCGCACGCATACTCGATCTGATTGATTTGATATTTTAATAGTCACTGTACTACTCTGCAGTTGAAAAAAAAAAATAATTGAATTTATGATTAATCGTTTACCGGAGTGTTCATTGTAAGTTTGACAGTCTGCGATCCAACACAGCAATTCCATTTGGAACTGTAAACTTTCGCGAATGTTTGGCGGCTTGTGGCGGACACTCTCTTGCGGCTTTCTTACTTCGGTTCATGGATCAATCGGATCGACCATCTTGCTCCGTGTCTGCGACGTTCGTCGAAGCACGTCCTATCTCGTTTGACCCTGGGATGAACCTGGAGATTGGCTTCGTTAAGAAAAGGCATGACGTTCTGTAATGTCTTGTATCGCGCGGGTACAGAGTTGTGCACGCGCACATGCATCCTCGTCCGTGTGCCACGTACTTAATTAAAGCGTCTCGTGTGTACAATGTTAATGCGTGTGCATATATACGTATATCCTAATCGTACATTAATCCGTGTCTCTCCTCTGCCGTATGCACTAAGTCAGGTGCATTGTCGATGGAGATAAGCTAGTCGCCACGAGGCGTCGTGAACGGCTTAAGTCGATGAATGATATATTTCTCGGGAGAATGATTATTGAATTATAGAGTTACGCAAGTGTACAGTTGCGCAAATGTCACATGTAAGCTGTTGATCAACAGACATTTAGCTTCTTTAAAAGATATAGTACAAATATCAAGAAAGATATTTGCGTATACGTAAATGTTATATTAATTGAATATCGTTATATAAGATGCAATTATAGGCTTGTGTATACATTTATGAAAATTACAAATTCGTTCCGAGGTGAAAGACGAGAATTAGGCTTTTAAAGTATTCCTTAAGTATAACTACTAGTACTATTATTAATATTTTTTAACGCATTATAAATCATGTACTTCTCACATTTACATTTGCATTTGCAAGTTTGCAAATCGTGATCTTTCCCATGCACTTAGGATACATATCTAACAATAATTTCTACGATAAGGAGAACAAGAATGCGGAAATTAACTTGTATCTTTCACGAACGCAATATCGCGTGATATACGATGTGAGAGCTCGAAAAGTACTTTAAGAAGATAAGTCGGACGACGGCTGGCGAGCGGACGAATTCGTGCTAGATCACTCGGTATAGATCACTTTGAAGATACAGATCTCTTAAAGGAGGACACGTGTCCCTCCGGGAACTCGGTAGAAAGCTGTTCGTGATGTAGTGTTTCGTAATTGGAAAGGCGAGTGACGATTTTTCCTCGAGACACCGATACGTTTGTCGGTTCTTTTCTTGCTATACCGACTCGGTACCGAAACGGGTCTCCCCGAATGGTGCCGCTGCGCGACGACAGATCGACTGCAATATTGCGGACGTTGCAGTCGAGATATTGCTATGCGGGCTTCGACCGATCAGTTTTATATTGCCGTCGAGCGCTTAAATGCCGAAAAAAGGAGGGACATTTCGAACGGAATACGATATCTACATCCGTAAAAATTTTCTCAATCTTTGTGAAAAGATAACGGCAAAATCATTATGTACAATGACTTTGCGGTTATCTTTTCACAAAAGTACGTTTAGTGATTTTCATAAATATATAATATCTATATAATAATATATAATATCTAGATCAAATAATATATAATATACATTACATAATATATAATATCTAGATCAAAGTTAATTGCATTAAAAATTAATACAATTTTGTGAACTGCAAAAATTTAGATATTCTCTGTTATTTAATTGTATATGTTAAGAACAAATTTAGAATTTGATACACATAATGTTTTGATGTATTTATTGTTAGTATATATAATGTGGTTATAATCTACATGTAGTCTATATAGTTTCTCACGGATGAAATTTGTTATCATGGTAATGCATCCATTTGGTCTCAGCTGGTTTTATATTACAAGAGAGATTATATTATGTAATATAAGGAACGTGTTTTGAAGAAGATTATTGGTATCCGATGAAATGCAAAATATATATATTAAATTTAAATAGTAAAATTTAACGGATTTAATAAATTGAATGTAAATTATTCGAAGATGTTGATTTAAAAAATTTTTACAAATCTAGTGAAAAATCTTCATTCACTATTGAGATGACTATCACTAGTAGGAAGAGTTTTACATTTAATTACAGCAAAATATTCTGAAATGTTTATTTATCTTTCTCTATTAAGATAATCTTTAATTAATAATAGCTGAAAAATTATCTCAAATCAAGTATATGTATTTTGAAATTAACTGTGCAGTATATTTAGTAATATAGTATTTTGATAAATGGAGCGTAAAATACACAATGTAAATGTATTAATGTATCTTACATGAAACTAGGAGTATCCATTTTAGGAGTTATGTAATAATTATGTACATATCCCTGGATACCCCGTGTTAAACCCAAGCCGATTTCCGATTGATTATCGATTAGTCGTAATAACCGAACGGAAGGACGGTCAGTCAAGTACTGTGTTATGTTCTCTCTCTCTCTCTCTCTCTCTCTCTCTCTCTCTCTCATATCATCCCTCTTAGCTTCTTTTTTTCCTCCCTAGTATTCTACCCTCTGTCTTAGCTCTCCTTTCTGTTGTTTCGTGATTACAAACTCGGGTTCCACCTTGCTGTCAGCGACCTTACAAGCACTTTGCTTGGCTGTTCCACGAGAGAGGAGAGGCTTCCGTAATAAGTGCAGATTGAACAGACTTTACCAACCTCAAAAGTTTTCTGTCTCGCAGAGCAGCCACTCGAGATCCCTTTGATTTGTTTGCGTTCTTCTCACAAGCTTAGCTTCTGATACATCTTGTTTGTAATAGTATCTAGTTCGCTGCTTGCTTAAATTTGCGCGATTATCATTAGTTCTATTATATTATGTAGTAACTTGTAATGTGGAAATATATATGCAGTTAAATTATTTTAAATTATTAGCAATACGTATGATAATTTTACGTGAATTTTGTGGTATATTTTGGCGAGTATCCCAAGTGACCTTCTGGCATTATCCCAATATTCTCCGAAAAGTAAATATTAAAAAACGCATTTAGACTGCTGGACGCAATATTAATAGCCATCACTTAAATTACTTAATTTCTACTGATTTATATCTTCATCCGCTGTAATACATAGCTTTGGTAAAAAATTAATATCGAGCGAGTATATGGTCAAAGTACCTTGTGCCAGATTTTAGGCTGAAGTTAACATAATGTTTGCAGGACTTTTTCAGTTGATCCGGGCTCCTGTGTCCTGGGAAACTGCTATGAGAAGTCTTATCCTTCCTCTTATAGCAGGCGGGTCAATACGATCACTCAACAAAAGTCCGAAGAATGAGGGGGATGAGCCTCGCGAGTGAAGATAGAACGATCTCCCCTTGACGCGCAACTTTTTCATCCTGCTGAGGAGATTCTTTTGAAAGCAGTTAGGATGGGACTCGATTGGCTTCTCTCTCTCTCTCTCTCTCTCTCTCTCTCTCGCCGATAGTTCGCGATCCGTAATTCTTGGATGCGCTGCTACATCACGGAACTTACGATAGATACATAGATGGATCTGTATATTCGAGTGCACATCGTCGTATCCCTTCGCCGCGTCGGAGAAATCAATATTGTCCGTGGTCCGGAAAAGTTACGCTGTTATTACGTTTTATGAACGTACTCGATACAAATCGTAAACCATCGATGGCGTGCTTAGCTGAAAGATCCATCGTTTCGGATATATACGCGTATTAGCATTTTGATCGATCTCCGAGATACGTTACTGGTTCTCGAATATCTCGCTGATATCTGTGCCGCGACACGGATATATTAGTTCGCGCGTAGATATCGTTCATCGAGCCGACGACGATTCTTCCGCTTGTCCCTCGAGCGAGATTCATTTCCATTAAAAAGGGGAACATAACCGCATCCGCCCCCTCGCTATCGCAGATATTAATGGTGTAAGATAATGAGATTTTCGTTCGTAATAATTGACACGCGCGCTCGCGCGCGCGGGAAGGGCCGGCGAACTTGGAAATTAAATTTCTCCGGCGATCCGGAAAGGACCGCCGCAAATCGAACAGCGCGCCGATGTGAGCGATAAGGGCAAGCGGCTTGCACGCCCTTGCAGCACTTACGTTATTACGGTAAAATCGGTTTTAGCAATTCTACCGTAATCGACGTTAGCGTTTTCCTTAATTTTTCGCTGGTTGAAAAGTTAAGCGCTAATGATAAACGTGGGCGTTATATAAATATTGCATTTAAATACGAGGGTTAATCTCTTCAATACATCGCTAAAAAAATATAATATAATAAACTAGGTCGAAACATCTAGTTATCATTATATTAATATTAACTAATTAACTAATTATATTAATATTAACTAATAATTATATTAACATTTTTATTGCACCTTAAATTGGCAATTTAATTCTTTCAGAAAGAACGATTTTGCTGGAAGATTTAAACATTTTGCTGACAACAGATCTGAAAATAATTTTATTGGACTATCAAAATAATTTTGTTAGGTACTAAAAAATGATGAGCTTTCTGTAAAACGTTTTTATAACCAGTTTAAATGTCTAACAAAATTATTTTGATGATCCAATAAAATTATTTTCAAATTCAGCAAAAATTTTAGATCTTCCAGCACAATCATTCTTTCCATGTTTGATTTATTTCATTTGAGCTTAATATTCCTACTAATTATAATGGACCGGCTTGCAATTTTATCTACATTTCTGTAGTATTAAGAGTATTAAGATAAAGCAGTTGTTAACAAAATTAGCAGGCAGTGTTTTTTTTATTATACATTACTTTCATTAACAATTTATTGACAATTTTTATGCAATTTTTATAACAACTGAGTATCTCGTTGTTTTATACGTTGATTTATATTTTTCGTTGAAAGAAAAAACATATTAATATGGCATTATTTAATATTCATACATATATATTTTTTAATATGAGTACAATATCGTCTGCTTTTTACGTATGATTAAACGGCTCCGGATATACGAACGTAGCTTTGGGTGCTTTTTACATTTATTTGCCGAGTGATATAAATCTCTGGCATCTCACGAATTGAATCGTCCGTAGACATGTCGTTAGACATTTCGACGGGTTTTTATTATCCACTGTTATACGGTTCGGTTTTATTGTTGACATTTCCTCGGCTGTCGCCAATGGAAGTGCAATTTAATGACTATGGCTTCCCATTAGCAGAGAGAAAATGTAAGAGAGAAAGAGAGAAAGGAAAGAGAGGAACCGCCAGACGCAAGCAGAAAAATTCGCGTCTTCCGGCCCGGCATCGCGGCGCGAGGCGGACAAAAGGTTCCTTTTGCTCGGGGATTTATTGCCGGCGTACGACCGATACTCGCCGAGCGGTGAGAGGGAATTCTCTTCGGTGGGCTCCGATAAAGCGGAATCGTTTCCCCGCGACGGCGGTGATAATCGAACTGCAGCTGCACCGTTACACCGATGGTAATTAGCTGTCAGAACGTAAACTCGGTGGGTTAATGAGATTCCCTTGATATTGAATCGTTGTACCGCCTTATATTTGCCTGATAAAGTACACGGAGTAATGAGAACGTCAGTATCCTTTGCAAGAAACGAGAGGGATAGGGAAGAAACTGTCTTCATCGCCGTCATAAAACTTTGATTACGATGTTAACGTTAACGTAATAATGCATTTGCCTCACGAGAGTCCGCGACTTCTTTTTTCGCTCATTCGAATTTTACACAAGTTGTTCTCGTCTCGCTCGAAACGGTTTATCAAATTACAATCAAATTATCGTAATTCAGAGTACAGCTCAATTTGTACGTGATAGCAATTTTACAGAGAGGTGTTTAAATCGAGAACAGCAATTTGCTATTCTTCGCCCATTAAGAAACTCGTTTTCTTTTCCGTTCGAAACTCGCTTATAAGCTATGAAAAATAAATTGAATTTTTACGTGTGCGCGCTTCTATTTCGGCCCCGTTTTTGCTCCCTCTCCGGCGCCGTTATTCGGGGCAGCCGTGAGTAAGTATCGTCTACTTCGCAGGATGGCCGTGTAAAACATAGCGTGTAATGGCGTGTAAGCTAGACCGTGTAATAGATCCTTACAACAAAGTACCTTCTTTCCCCGCCCCCGCCTCCGCTCGTGTTAACTGGCTTGCGCATGTACGCGGATAAGAGAAAATAGACGCCTCAGATTCTTCCTCACGTAGCTCTCGCAGGCGCGAGATTAGTCGAACTCACATGAATTGGTTCAATTTCCTGCTCGGGGCATATCGATAAAATGGGTCGTGAGTTTTCCAGCTATATTGCTCACGTCGCTTATTTCTTCGCCTCCTCGTGACGCTGCTGGCAATTTCTCAAACTTCACCATCGCCCAGCAAAAATATTTATGCCAAACATTTGTTCAAACTACATAACGTTTTCATAACCCTAACAAGATGTGAGCGTGGAAAGAAATTTTTCATCGCGCTGCCCGTTGATCTTTCTTTTTTTTTTCACTTTGTATTGGCAAAAAAACCGCATACATGATTACAGTACAAACTCCGTCCTGCTCTGAATGCGCGCGATGAATATACAATGTCGAGTAACACGGTGTCGTGAATGTGTGTAATGTAATTGCTTCTTTATTACGTGATATTACGGAGTTAGAGATCTTATCATGTTTATCAACTTTTAATTTAGTGCCTGTGTTAGTAAATGTAATAACAAATAATAGAGTAATAAAAAATAATGGTCTTACACGAGTAATTACTCTGTGCGACTTAAACGCGCCTTAAGGATTAAAATAATAGACGTATTATTTCTCGCAACAAACCGCGCAGGTTTTTTTTTTGCATGAGATGGCACGTATTTTTTATATGGAAAATTACGATCACGCTAACAATATAAGTTCTTTAGGTTGCTATTACTAAATATCAGAAATAATTGTTGTAATGCTCGATAAACCGCAGGATATTATTCTCGAAGGGGTTGAATCTGACCCCGAAACTCTTGACGTGATACGTTAGGTATACTAAGCAATCGTTGCAAACGAGACGAGTGACGGATAAGATCAACACGAATCACCGCAAGAGCTAGCGTCACGGCAGGCTGAGACCCGGCGAGCTTACCGAATTTAGCATTCACGTGAATTCTACCGGTAAACGTATAGTGGCGCTTATGCCCTCAGCACAGAGAAACAGCCTCGCTTTTTAATGAACCTCGCGAATCCCGGCGAAAGATCTATTTTTTCACGGACAAGGCGATTGCGCGGCCGGTGTTTTCACCGCAAGGCGAAGAGAGCTGCTCGTAAATCTTTCCCTCAGGTGGATCTGAGATATCGCTCGTGCGGGGGGAGGGGAGAAGGGCGGGAGGAGGGAGAGGGGTTCATATGCGCGCCGCGAAAGAGTCGGCTGCTCTAGAAGGGGGAATCCGTCTCGGGGATCCGTCCGGATCCCGCGCCACGGTCCTGCTAGATCTGTCGGTCTGTCGTGCACGCGATGCATAATGCTGCGATGTCTGAAAGCACAGAGAACGCCTCTATTCCCTCTCGACAGAGGCGGCTTTGTGCACTCCCTTAACCTCACCCCCGCGCTATGTTTCCCGACGACTACCGATGTCGGCTTCTCGCTCCCGTACATTCGTACGTACGTACATACATCGTATACCTACATATCGCGCGGGCTCGTGCTTCGCGTGAATCGCGATTCGCGAGTAGTCGACCCGATAAAAACAACCTGACAACGTTATCGCAGTCAAGAAGATCGCCAGTGATTTATCCGTCGCGTTCCGTCAATCCGCAATTCATTCCTCTCTCTTTTATCCGCTTGGAATTATATAGAAATATATATAGGGATCGTAAATATTAAGCGACGGGATTTTAAGTATTAAATATAGGAATTGTAAATATTAATAAATAGAGCTAAGCGAAGTATAACTGGAATTAAACTGGCATCCTGTCACTTTATAATTCTTTTTCCGATTTTGTATTATTTACACTGTTAAATCTATAGTGTCAAACTGAACCTTATTTAAGTCGCCACTGCTCTTACTTAATAAATAGTTCTTTTTTTTACTAAAACAATGGAGTTAAATAATATAAAACAGTTCAAATTTAACCCATATTTGGATTAAATTTCATTGTTTTAATTAAAAATAACTATTTATTAAGTAGGAGCAGTGGCGACTTAAATAAGGTTCAGTTTGACACTATAGATTTAACAGTGTGGTATAACTTAATAAATCATATGTTGAATTTAAAGCGATCCTCTATTTTTCGTGAATCACTGCATATACTTTGCTTTTTTTTATAATAGCGAATATTTTATATCCGATCGAATATTCTTTTAATATAGTAATGTCTATTTTTTTTTATTACAACAACCTCGCTTAACAAACTTTATCGAGAGAGATTTTATCTTTATAATATATTTTTTCCATTAAAATCGTTAAGAAATTGCATTTACTTTGATTTGTACTAAATCTGATTTAAGACTTGTTTTTTTTACAAATTCTTTTTTTTTTTAAGTACGTATTGAAAATCGAATAATAAGCTTATTTGTGCTAATTGAAAGAACTGCTCTCGTAGATGTAGGTGCTTTTTCGAGTGCAATGCAGATAAGCGTTTGTTAATTCGAACAAAGAATTGATGTTGTTAACGGATACGCGGGTTTTGCAGATAGGAATTTAATATGCAAGGGTGCGTGCGCGGCGGACGTTCCCGCGAGTTGTTTTCATCCGCCCGCATAACGCCAGCGCATGAATTTTGCAGCGACGTAATTATTTTTGCTCGCTTTCAAATTACCGTCGATCTGTCCGAGCGTACGTGCGGCAGAAATATTTTTATAAGCGGCCAGAATGCGATTATCCTCTTTTGAATTTCGTGTCTCGTAATAAACAATTTTAAAATATTCCATATTGAGAGCGATTTGCAGTATCGCACATATATACGTAACGAATCCATTGTTCGCATCAGAATCGAAATAATCGAGCTAGACAGGTATGCTAATTTACAATCCGCTCAGTGAATCTCCGCTGTGATCCCTTGGTGATCCCAACAACATAATTAATTGAAGCATCTGTCATGATTGCTGCACCTGTAGGCTGTCGAATCAAGCTATGTCTTTAACGGATTAGTATAGAATTTAATTTCAAAATTATTTTTTATTAAAAAAAATATATATAATAAAAGTATATATATTACGTAGAGGTATACATAATTTATATATCGAAT
The DNA here is from genome assembly GCF_000956235.1 of Wasmannia auropunctata. Lineage (NCBI taxonomy): Eukaryota > Metazoa > Arthropoda > Insecta > Hymenoptera > Formicidae > Wasmannia > Wasmannia auropunctata. The sequence continues at coordinate 3,550,724 of NW_012026837.1, read as the reverse complement.
ATCAAATATATGAAAAAGATAATCCTTTTTGACGATGTGTAATAAACACATAGGCAACTAAAGAATACATTGCATCAAGCAGATTTAATGAGACTGGTCTAGATTGAATGAAAAGCGCAAGCATTTAAAAGTAATAATACGATAAATGTTGAATTAAACGTAAATTAACGTATTATTTGAATAAAGGTTTGGAAGCGTAATGCAAATTTGCTTTAGTAATAATCCTGTATTTTATAATGAACGATAAAATGACGATAATAAATCGTACTTCTCAGACTGACTGTAAAGTGAGTAATAATCACCGATCTCGTACACACCTCGGATTGCAGTTTAATTTCCCCGATCGGGTTGCGCGCTCATTGTATGGCGTATGCGTTTGCGCATCGTGTATGCAAACTACATCTTACAACCCGCCGTACACCTGTAACATCTTGTTTCGAGAGCGTAATTGGAAATGAATACTTGATCGTTTAGATCACGAAGTCTGGTGCGCGGAACCTCCGTGCCGCTTCGCGTTTCGACGAGAAGATTGAATTTCCGCCAAACTTAGCGCTCCCCCTGAGGGGAGATCTTTCGCGCTTACGAGCTAAGGTTGTAAAGTCAACGCAATCATTTTTCAGCGTGATCCTCTCGTCGTGGATTTACAGACACCTCTGTGAACCTAGCACCACCGTCACTAAAAAAAAAAGTTCGACTATATATACCGTAATTAAGTGTTCATTTTTATTGCTTCTACTCATTCGCAGAAAATTAATTATCAAAAGTGGGAGTTCTAATTTCACGTTACGCTAATATCTTCATTTTTGAAAATACGTACAAAGTATTGTAAAAGAGATGTATGTACCAAAATTTTTTTGCTACTTTTTTTCTCCAAGAAACTTCGAGAATTTCGAATAATTGCATTTTACTCTTGTACGTGCGCCAGCACCGTCATATTCGTAATGAAGTTTTTAACTTAAACAAAAAGCAATAAATTTTGGATTGGGATATTTCAAGAGCAAATCATTCTAGAAACATTTTCAGAACATTTTAAGCTTCTATACAACCTGCGTTTTATACGTTTTAGTAATTTGTCGAAAAAACAAAAATTTTCGTTGACGTTCTATTGCATTGCATATCTGACGGACGTAATAATGATCTCCGAGGTATTAACTACTTTTCTCAACGTTCCTCCCCTGTGACGGCATTGTGAATTATTATTTAGTATTATTACGTTTTATCGCGATTACTCTCGACATTATCCGACACGGTCATCTTACACTCCGCGTTAGTCTTACTCTATTTTTATTATTATCAGATCCATTATATGTCTTCCGTGTTTCATTTCCCCGGAAATTAGCGATACGGCGCGTTATAGTCGAAGAACGTAGAAGAGAGCACTTTTACGACCGGACTTGAATAATGTTTTCGCGATTTTTGCGATGTATGAAAAGAATTTATAGTACCGTAACTTTTTACACGGAGATTATTTGAGAAACGAACGTTTTAATCTTGTATAAAACAAATCGATAATATATAGAAGATCCATTTCTGCGATTATTTTTATAAAGCAGCGTTAATGTAATAAAATGCATAAAGATAGATATACGCTCAAAGTTTTTCAAATCATTTTTATTTATAATATTTCAAAAATATTATAAATACTCGTAGTATTTTGGGAATATTATAAGTGAAAGTGCGGCGCTATAAAAATCTATTGCTATTTTAATATTAATAGCGAAAGCGTAGATTTATTTTAAACTAAGTGCACTATAATGTTATTCTCTGATTAAAATAGAGAGTGAAAGGGAGCTGTCGTTAAAAATACCAATATCAATTTTTGCGTGATGATTTCTTAGCACGAACGAAGAGAAAATAGTGCATTTGCCGTTGTTCGGGCCCCAAAATCGATTGCGAGGGACAATTCACAATGCAGTTGGCTAAATCCAATTTACGGAGTACTTCGAGTTCGTTTGAAAAAGAGGCAGACGCTATTATCTGCTTCACCCTTGACTTCCTTTGTTTCCTTCCAGTCCGTACACCCTGCGTTATACAGGATAGTTTATGACGTTATAAAAATCTAGAGCGATGGTACTTTAGGTGATCGAAAATGCGATTGTTCGTACTGATTTTGAGGTATAATATTTTTAAATGATATTTTTACAATAATTTGTTATCAACGCGAATATATTATACATTTCAATATAACGTTAAATCGAAGCTGAAAATATACGTTTTATGTATAATATACAGATGTACATATAAATATGGTAAAAATTGCATTTAATTGCTATAGGCAATATACATCAAAATGAAGAAAAATGATGCTGTATTGAAAAGGCTAATCAATAACAAATAACAATTTTGCAATATTAAAATGAAAGCCAGAGAATTATTTTAGGACATGAAAAGGGCATATCGATATTTATTCGCTATTGCAAATTCCACTTTTGCAATCATTTGTTTTTTTATAATCGTATTTCTGTATCATTGTTTACCTCAATTATATATATATATTTTTTATCAATTTCATTGCGTTGCATTAGGAGTTAATCGTCACTTTGCTGAAGGCTCGAACTCTCGCGTATTGTTCCATCGAACGCGGGTTCATTATGTTTTCCTTGACGTGGTCACGGAAATAAAAGGGCGCTTCCGTTGCATTCAGCGGGAGGAAAAATCTGGTTCTCGCGGGCAGCGGAGTCCGCTCGCATCGTCGAAGACATCCCGGTGGGTCCATTAACCCTTCTGACGGCGAGGTAAACGGTAGAAGGGAAAAATAAACAGACGAGAGTCTCTAGGATGGGGAATGAAGGGTGGAAGAGAGCGAGAAGGGAGACAAGAGAAGAGGGAGAGAGTCGAGGGTGGTGATGGCGTGTCTGGATATCGATCCTGGCTTCCGGGACGTTACCATCGTGCCCCAGCTTTCTATCCCATATACACTCGCCCTGTGTGCACGTACCTATAAACACTCGGTGCGCGCACACATGCGCGCGCATACACATACGCACACACATACATACACACACACACACATGCGCGCGCATATGTGAATTCAGGTATGCTTAGGAGTTATGTGGGCCGCATACACCCACGTGGAAAGACGCACGCGGGCACGCGCGCGTGTATGTGTGCGACTGTGGTCTAGGAACGGTGGCAGCATTACGTGGAGACCTTCTGGGAAAAGTCATTCCCTTTTCCAGGCTCTAGACGCCCTCCTATCGCGCCCGTGAATTTCACCGGAGCGTCGCGATCGAGCGAACTTTTCGATTATCGCGTGTCCCCGCGCGTCATAAATCGCTCAGCCGATTTTCGTGAGAGTGCAATCGAGCGAAACTTGTTCCTTCACGCTGTTTCTTCGCAGCGTGTAGTGTAGGTGTGCAAAACGTTAATAAAACCAATATTTATTTTTAACTATATGAATAGACATTTCCGGAGAGTAAATGTTTAAGCGTGGAAATGAATTAAGTGTTTCAACGCTCACATCACGAAATCCATAATAATATATATTTGGTACAAATGTATTATCAGTTTTTAGCTGAATTTTGCGGCTTGATATATTTGATCAGTGAAGTAAACGTGTAGAACTTCATTACCATCACTTCTGATTACGCGGCGCGTCCCGTAAAGTATAGCGTGTCACCTGGCCGTTTCGTGTCCGTCTCAAAAGCGGACTTTGAACAGTCGTTTGTTTTAACAAGTTGTGCATATCGGTGACAGACGCCGGAATTTTCGTCATTCCGGCGATAGTTACTGCTCTTCTGTTCCCTGTCTGGGACTTCTGCCGAGTTACCCGTCCGTGACACGGTTAAACGAAGTTTTAGCCGCGAAGACACTTTTCTGCGGACGTTTAATGCTAATCGCCACCGTGAAATTCTGGTCGAGTTGGACAGTTGAAGGCCGGCCCCTGTCCCGCGCGGCGACCGCGCGATATTGTTTTCCTAATCGTACGTCCCACGACTGGATGTCGTCACTTGTCCGGGCTTCGACAAGTGATAATTTGAAATTCAACAACCTGGTTGAATTACCATTCGTAATCAGTAGACGCCCACGTACTTTGAAAAAAAAATATCTGATACGTTCGATAAACGTGCGAGCTCCGGTTAACTTCGAAACTCTGTGCTGCACAAATATTTTGGCTTCTTTTACTGCACTTTTATAAAATTATTTTTAGAAAATTACTTTAAGAGATACGAGGCAGAGATCGATAGTCATTAGTTTTTAAATATTGGATTTTTTAATTTATACACGAATTAAATACAATTAATTTTCCTAATTTTATCACTGTCAAAGCTCTCCATTTACGCAGACAGAATATCTTTGTTGTAAGCAGATGTTTCAGTACATCTGATTGTTGTAGGCGATCAGATGGATATATCAGCAAAACGTATTTTTATAATGCAATGTCGACAGATATTTATCGTGGTTCCGAAATGAAGAAAGTCGTCATTTAGGAGGAAGGAGGAAACTTTATGTACTTGAACGATGACGTTCCAGCCTCGCCGAAGAAATCGGTTTCTGACAGGAACAGAGAGAAAGAGACAGAGAGCGAGAGAGAGAGGGGTGTGGATGGGGTGGGAGGAGAGGAGTGGCAGCATCGATTTGGCACTTCGCCAAAGGAGCGTACTTTAATATCGCGTGACACCGAACGCATATGTATATGCAAGCCAGAAAGGAGGAGGGCATCAGGAATACGTTAAGTTATCGCTGTGACAGGAGAACTTCCTCACGTAAATCACGAGCGCATTCCATTCAAATATTACGCCAGCGAACGCGCGTTGACATTTGTTCGATGAATCGATGAAGCTGTCGCCGATGAATCACGATTACTCCCTGAATGTATTACAACGCAACGATGCAGCGCGCTCGTGAAAACTGTAGGGCGCAAGACGATGCATCGATACACGTGCAGCGGGCGTCTTCGTAAAGCGACCTACATCGAGATGTCTTGGGAGCGGAAACAGTACTATCGAAAAGCCATATCTTATCTAGAAAAGTAAAAATAGCTCGGTTAACGTACTTTTAGGTAGAACGTTTTTCATCCCGTATATCCCTCTTTTATAAAAAAAAAAAAAAGAAAAAATCCATCCCAGTGAAAACGCGGCGTATTGATTTTGCGGCACTTCCTGTTGACTTTCAAACAGCCCGTATCAACTCCGAATGTTATCGTGCGAAGATATTTCGTGCCGAGTCTTCACGGTGCGATCGGGTAATTTATTTAATTAATTCTCTAACTATTATCCCGAACACGGCGGGGAACTGCTGCTAGTAATCAAATCGCGCCGACGTGCACGCGACGCTGCTGCGAGCAACAACAAGAGAATTGGGTTACAGTATATTATTGTGTGGAATAACACGGCTACTAATTTCGGACATTTCCTATCTCTCCGCGCGGTGCAGTTTCGATTCCTCGATACGGCGCATGCTATCGCACACACGTTTCTCGTGGGAGGACGCGCTAATAGAGAAGAGTAATCAATATTCTACGTTCATTTGCCAAGCGAGCGAACTCATCCACCGAACTTGCCAAGTCATTTAAAAATAAATGGGAACATAATTGGCGTGTTCTCACTGCAACAATTTAGATAACGGCCTTATACCGCAGATACGTTATAGCAGACACGATATTTCTATGATATCATATTCTATATCGAGGTTTCTTAATGAAATTGGATTATGCAGAGTGTAGCGGTACTTGAAATGCTCGTTTTCTTGGCGTAAAATATATTAAAGATTTAAGATATTTCAACGATAATTAAGTTGCGAGTCAGTTGAAATGGCATCGGGAGCCGTCTAATAAAGCGTCTAATCGCTATTCTGGAGTGAAATATGAACTTATAAAACGTCACTTTTTGTACGTGTAAAAATACATTTCTCTCTTTACTGAAAAATACTATTTGTTTTATTAGCTAATTTAATTTATTATTATTTACTTATTAATTTTTATTTTTATTATATAGCTTTAATTTTTCGATTTATTTCTGTTACATCATCAGCGATTAAATTTTAAAATTTTAGATATTAATTTACATTTCTATATAAAACTTAATAATTATAAAAAATTTATTTATAACATTCTGATAATCGAATCATTGTGCATGATAAACGTTTAAATAAATAAAGTATTCTGAAAATTGTTATTTATGATGACTGAATGGCTATCGAAAGGGAAACTTGACAACACATATATTTTGGGAATCTGACAATACATATTTATCGCTTGTGTAGTAATTACTTGTTACATGAGTTCTGTCTCCTATTTAATTAGAAGTTTGCGTTACCGTCGTGTTACGTTTCTTCGCTCGTCGTAGTCAGAGCGCAACTTGTAGGTACTTGGGCACGGCAAAAGTTGCAAGTTTCATGCGATGCGCCCTCCGCCCGGGGGATACGCAACTTATATCCGCCGAATTTGCAACAATGTTCGTGAATTTCCGCGCAGGCCTATACCGCACCGCCGCAAGAGTTACGACGTGCTCGAAGGACGTCGGGATTTATGGCTGGCCGAGGGAAGATTGTCGAGCTCCTCGCGGGGCTGTGCCAAGACCGTTCTTGGAGTTGCATTGATCTTAACTTCCTGTATGTACATGCTGTGTAAATACAAGCATTCGAGCTACTTGTCAAATGTTATCTACGCGAAATAGATGGAAATTTATGATCATAAAGAAAAAGATGTATAAACAGAGCGTTTATAATAGAATATATGTAATATAAAGAATTTTTAAGATGGATTTCACGTAAAATATACATATTTCAATTCCTAATTTCTTAAGCTTCTTACAAGATTTTTTTGTAATTTACGTAAGCTCCAAAAATCTGTCTGGAATTATATATATATATATATATATATTATTCGCGATATCTTCAGAGATATCTCGTGTCAGTTCCTTTGCCATTGGAACAATTTCTAGATAGAAACATCTATATCGGGGCGACAAATAAGCTCCGTGCGATTTCTCGTCTTCTCCACTGTTAACAGGCTATCATCTTCGACTCTCTAATCTCGGCATGCTTCACTTCTCGAGCGCTTTCCAATTTTCCCTCACTCTCGTGCTTGATTGAAGACTACTTCCTTTCCCGCGGCTCCTTGCTTCGTGCCGCGATCGATTAATCGAAGGAGCAGCGATAAGAGGTCCGGTCGAACGGCGGCGGCGCGCGGCGGGTGGCGTCCTGGCTGTCTGCCAAAAACGAAAGTTCCGCGGTCACGGCGCATCGCCGCAGAAATTTTCGGGAACGCGAATCGTGCCGCACAACACATCGAACTTTTCGCATACCTTTGGGTGTCGTTAATTTCTGGAATTTCGTGACCGAGAGCGCGCTCGCGCACGTGTAATTCCCTTCGCAATTACGCGTTGCCGGTTTAATAGCGGTCACGATGAATACACGGTTTTACGCGGGGCATGTAATTGAAAATTATTACAACATAGTTTGAGAGACATCATTATGAGCCGGCTTTAGCCGCTCAGATCATCTTGGATCTCATGAGCGTGGAACGTTGTCGCAGGTGTGTAAACGTCATGCACGATGTCATTCCGATCCCTAAATGTGTTTCACTATTAGATTGTATTTATAAAGCTACTCCTAATGAAACTACTGAAAATCGTTTATTGAAGAATGCTTTTGAATCGAGCACAATGTTTATAAGAATATTTTTTCCGAATTAAAATGGATACTCGGATTCTTCTTATTTTATATCTTTTTATATTATTTCTCGTTTTATAAGGAATAATATTACTTTTCGATAATGCAGCATTATTTATAAAAAACTAGATAATCTCTTGTGTGGTTTATAGATGAGAAAAAATATTTTTAGAGAAAGAATTGCACACACATAAGTATATATAATGCAATATTTAGAAGAAATGATGTTTTAATGATAATTTTACAGTGGAACTTTGATGACTTAAGAAATTTCGATTTTTATATAATTTTTATGATATAAGAAGAGATTAGAATAATATATTAAATCTTTTAACTTAGCATCAATATAAATTTTATGATCTTATTTTATGATTGACATTATTTAGGAGCTTTCATGGGTGACGAATATAAGAGTTTTATTAAACTAATTAATTATTTGTACCAGGTTAAATAAATATTATGAGGTACGTACAACATATGCTGCTGCTTGGCGTGTAAAAAAAGGAGTGGCAGTCACCACTCGTGCTACGTATTGTTTGTGTTGTGTTGTAGTAATGTAATAATTAAATGTATGTAATATACAGTTTCGACCTTAAGTTTCTCGCATGCTGAAAGTGAAGGCATTAAACTAGACGTTAAATGCAGCTTGATTAATTGCTTGAGGTAAATTGTATCGACGAAATCGAGGTCAGGAGCTATAAAACGTATATATTATACGCAGCAGAATTGATGTTTTACTCCTTTGATAGAATTCTCGAGGCATTAAAGTTCACAAGAAAATGTTAGACTTCTGGAAAAAAATTTTAGCTTCCATATTAACGCTTGCATGCGCCATTTACATTCACATTCCACGTTTTAAAGGAATCAAATGGGATAGCTCGTCGTGAAAGCTATCACCTCCCTTTGCGCCCACGTTTGCGTTTCGGGCCGCAGATTTTGTGCGACTGTGAATTCCGGCCGAATTTGCAGGTTCAATTATAAAGTTCTGTCTAGCCGCCATGTGACAACCTGCGTGGCGACTTAATTCTCTCGCTCGTCCACTTTCGCAGGCACTGTTGCGCGCCGGGCTCAATTTCACGGCGGGGCGAGCCGCCGCGCCGTTGGCAGGGCGAAACGAAACGTGACCCAGTTAAATTTCCCGTCTCCATACGAACCATCCCCAAGTCGCGTGAGCGACGCCGCGGCTGCGATACTTTTCATTGATACACTTTTCAAATTCTGAATTATTAAAAGTTCAGAAATTATCCAAGACACGATAAAATATATATACACCATTTTGATTGGACTGATCGTGAGAAGCATATTAGATAAATACAAATCGCAAATAAATAAATTATTCAGAGGTCTTTCATTTGGTATGTCGCATTTGATCGATGTCCCGGAATGATTAAAAAATCGCAAAACTTTTTCAGTGAAGCCTCTCATTAGACCTCGCCGTGCGCGCGATTATTAAAGGATGGCAAGGGAACTAGAAAGTGGTCGCGGAGAGCATTGTCCCTTATGTCTCTGTGGAACGTCCCTTAATTAAGTTGTCGATTCGTTCTCGTTGATTCTTCGTAGCCTTGATGCGAAATCGATGACATCGCGAGCGGCTTTTCTCCCCGAAGGTTCGCGAAGAGAGAGACGCTGCTACCGATGTGACGTTGGTCCGATAAAAAGTTTGTCGGAGATAGCATTGAGGGAGATAGATCGATCCGGACAAAAATATTCAGAATTCATATCTAAGGTCTGTAATACACAGAATTTCTGATTTATGCTTCTTGTTATCTATATCATATGGATTCTTCGATCAATTTTTTTGACGTCTGCTTAGCGAAAAGTTTGTCCGGCGAATATTTCCTTTTCTCTCGACTTTTTAACATTCTACTTTAAACGACTTTGCGACAAAATTAAAATTCTGTAGAAGTAAGCTGTTGAAGTCCACTTATAAAGTGATGTTATACGTCATTAACTTAAGAAAACTTGTCATGCGTCTTGGGATTAATATTTTACATACTTTGCTGCATAATTTTTATTTATTACTGGTACATAATTATAGATACAATTATTACTAAGATAGGGATACATAATATAATTAAGCATTATACGTAATATAATATCTGTAGTTTTTTTTGACGATAAAGCTAAAGATATTTAATTTAATTTAAATCTAAAAATATAAACCTCTCTCACATGCGAGAGTAAGAGTCAAGTTATTAATTAAGTATCAACAAATTAAATAATACATACTAGTACGGGATGAAAACTCGTTGTTAAAAAAAAAAGGTTTGTTCTATTGAATCACAAAAATTGAAATGTGTGACTGTTATCAAAATTTTATTTCATCCTGTCCCAATTTAAACTTGACATATTGCATTCGCTCTTCGAAAAACGGTCTTTGTGTAATCAAAAAAATTTTCTTTAATATTTCGAAAAAGAAAATATATATATATATATATTATCGATATGCCCGGTAATATAATTTCCAATATAATGGGATTGTGGCATCCATTTTCAATATAATGGGGTTGTGGCATAATCCCTTGACGATCGATCTTCACCGGCGGAGATAATACGGTTTTCTTAATTCCACGAAGATTACTGGCAGGGGGAGAGAACGAGTGGGGTAGAATTAAGCAAATCGTGGAATGGAAATTATTCGAGCGGAGGAGGTGAGCAGCAGCAGCAGCAGCCAGCAGCGGCAGCTGCTGCTCCCAGTAGGTTAGATCGGGATGAAAATTCCGCAGTGGCAATAATTCGTGTCCGCACAGCGTCGGATGGCTTTTGCCAAGGGATCCTTCGATAAAAATTCCAGGAAAGCCAGCGTCGGCGGGGCAATTTCATTCCTGACACGGCGGCATGTCGCGCGTGTCCATTTGACCCGTTAAACCGGCCGACGGCAGTCGGTAGACCGCGGAAAAATGAAATTATTTCCGTCTTCGGTGCCGATGTGAGATACGTGCGAGAACAATAGCGACGCGGCAAACCCCGGGTGACGGACACCTGAGCGTTTCATTAAAAATTGCTGGATCGTTATAGAAACGAGCACTAAAACCCGGCGTAGGAGGGAAAGCGAGTTACTCGTTCACTTGGGAAGATGTTTCGACATCTGTCATGTTTTTTTTTTCGAGAGAGAAACACGTGAACGTCAAAAAAGGAGAAGCAGAGGAAAATCGGTCTGTAATTTCCTACAATAATTTCTCACGCTGGGTATTTATTGAGTTCAAAGGCCGTGCGATACTTATGGCCCCTCTCTCTGTCTCTCTCTCTCTCTCCCTCTATTTATTTTTTTTTTCAATTACCATTTGATTCAATTCGCGCGTGCCTTCGAGCTTTGTTACTGCGCGAAATAAAGCGGGCAGTTTTCGTTTCGCCGAAAAATCGCGCCGATAAATTCCGGCGACTCGTTCCGGCGTGCGGCGCGCCGGGGTGAATAACGACGCCGCGCGCCGGTTTTTCGCCTGCAAATATATCGCGTATACGTATCCCCGTTCCTCCGGGCGCGCCGCATATACTCGGCCATTTTTTTCCGCCGGCCAGTTTCCAGCGTTGGAAACCCTTTAACGACTCGTCCGACACTTTTGAGCCTAACAGGTGGCAGATTATCGAACTCTTCCGACGGAGAGAAAAATATGTCCGTCACCCGGACTCGGCGCGTTTCTTCTTTTTCTTCTTTTTTTTTCTCGCGCTTCAATTTTCGCGTTTCCCAGAATTTTTGTGTACGCTGCACATATGGGCATTTGCATGCGAATCGTGACAACAATACTCTCGCATATCAAATGCAACAGACAGAAATTTTTTACTTCATCGCGAATTGTATCGTTTTGTGTTATCATCCTTTATGTCAACGTATAAGGAAACGCATCGTTGAAGATTTAATAAGACGTCTTCTCTCGTTCAACGTTCGCGTGCTGATGCGTTGGAAAATGAAACTGCTGGCGTGAGACATGGATTTCAAATGATCTCATTAAGAGATTTATATTTTTAATCAACGACTGCCTCTCCTATCACGTACTAATATTTTACGCTGATTCCGTAATACACTTTATAATATGTATATTTTTAAGCGTAATGGACAGGACTTGTTGCGCACATCTTTTTACGAAGCCGCGAAATGCACGTTTCTATAAATATTTTTTTTACGCTGTACATCACCCGCGTAAATTTAATAATATTTAATTTGAAAAATCGGCCGTTATATCCGCGTTTACGTTACGTCGCCCATACGAAATGGGCGATATGAAATTACGAGCGATCGTCGCGCTCGCCGTTGCACTCGAACGTGCATGTGAAGGCGTGTATACACACGCGGGTATTTTCGAGCTTTATACATACACATATATCCCACGGAAATGGAAATGCCTGTGCGATGCCATGCGACTGTTCCGCTCGCGAAATACCTGAATTGAACGTGGACACCCTCCGCGTCTGCTCAGCTCTTCACCTCCCCCCTCCCATCCCTTCGCGTCATCCCAGCCGCGAAAAATCAATTTGTTTTGTAGCAGTTCGATCCACACGTTTCCCTCTTATGAAACTCCGCTCTTCTCGCCGACGGAAGATTTATATGGCGACACGAATCATCGGATGGCTTTGTCATACAAATTGAGATCCGGCGCGTGACTACGTCCGAGAACGTATACTCTGATAAATGGCGTCACGACGCTAACAAGAATATCTGACTGCTTTCAGGGACTTATTAGTAATTAATTATTTCTGTATGTGGCGAGCTGAAGCGCGCGGTGGAATAGTGAATCCGCGAATAGTGCATAATAAAATTTGCATAGCTTATATATATATAAGCTTATATATAAGCTATATATATATATATAAGCTTAAATAAGCTTAAATATAATTTTGAAGGGCGATTTATTTGCCAATTATTTGTTGTATTGCCGATTTTATGGATGTGCAAACTTTAATTTTGAGCTAACACAGCTATTGTTTTTTGCGAATCGGCTTATAAGTCGCATTCGATTGCTAAAGTGGCTGTGAGAGCTTGATAGACTGCAAATGCATATATTTTTCCGATATTGAAGTCGAAACAATGAGATTGAAGCTTAATTATTTTGATGCAAAGAAGAACGCGGAATATTAATGCGTGGTCAGATAAAATATTTTTTGTTTCTCCTGCTATGTTACGTAAACACGAGCGTCGCTCGAAGAGATGGTATCAAAGCGATGAAAGTTTGTTGTTATCTATACCGGCGTGTATTTGCAAAAACTGCATTCATTTTCATTTTACGGTGTTTTAACCGTCAAACTCACGTGCGCGCTAAGCAAATCCGCCTCTCGGGGTTTAATAAATGATGTCACACGGGGAACACCAGCAGGAATTAACTGAAACGAAATACGACGAAAAAGGATTAACGGCGGAACAAAACCTTAGTAATCCTGAATCCTCTAGCGCGCGTTACCGGATTGGCCATAGAAATTTATTTTCACGTTTTCTCCGGTGCCGCTTTCTCCCGTTCTCCCTTCCACGCGATGAAATTTTTAGTACTTAGTTTCAGAAAAATGTTGTGCGCTTTGCTACATTCGTTGGCAGGTTGAATAATACGATAAACAAGATTTTATTCATGAGATTAATACACGTATACCCTTCTTCCCCGTCTGCCGGCAAAACGCAACAGCGCTGCGTTACATTTTTATTCGTTAAAAACTAACACGTGACAATTCGCTTTTCTGGTGTATCTGCTAATCTGCCTCTCTCTTAATAATTAAAACAAGAAACTGAAATTATAATGATTCTACTTTGCGATTGCAGAGAAATATTATATTTATTTATGAAATTAGAAATATGATATTTATTTCCCTTATTTCGATATTGTAATAATTGTCATTACAATATTTTGACCATCTTTACAATATTATTCAGGATAAATGAAATAGTTCTCTCACGTGCAAAAAGCATATTTTTCTTATAATGTGAAAAATATTTATCGTCAGTTTACAACAAAGTGTAGCGCTCTGTTTTAGTTTCAACTTAAAGGTACATATCGTATCCGAGATCAAATAGAACTGAAACAAGCTCTTCCGATTGCTCGAAAGCTAGCGGCGATAGAAATTTAATTTTAGCGCTGGTTAGTTACACGAGAAACGTGTCTCCTCCACATTCTATTGTAGCACTCAATTAAACTGCGACATTTCCGCGGAAACTTTTCGTTCCGCTGGTACATACGTACGGGGAGTTTCGCTTTCCGTGCCCATTCGTCGGGAAACGGACACGAGGGAGATGTCCTTTGTACTAATGTACATTCCTTGTCACGAAAACCAGCTTAATCGATATACGATAATCTGTTTGCGTAACACGACGTCTGCTATCGGTTTTCATTACTTTGTAAGTTTTGATATCTTGTTTATACTACCGATCGCGCGCATATCTGCTTCGGCAGAGACGTATTGTTACTCGTCAGGTGCTGTAAGATACGTAAACCGGTAGTCACTACATTCAGAAGATAAATCGTGATGCATATAGCGATATGATTATAAATAAAAAAATAAAAAGTAAACTAGAAACGTTCAAAAAGTGTATGAAAATGTTTCCGCTTAGAGTACCTTTTTTTTCTGCGGGTTCGAATTATGGGAGTTCGAAAGAGGGATAAGCCTTTCTTTGCCCAGGAATATTGTACAATTGCGAAACGATGCGATTTGTTAGAATCTACAAATCTGTTTGTGGACAATGGAATGCTTTATTACATTTCACAATAAACCGTTTCGACATACTGTATAGCTTTGCTGTAGGAAACGGTACCTAATTATTCGCTTAGTTAAAGTCGAAGTTAGTTACAATTACGCGACAAACTCTGGCGCGACTAATAATAACATCATATATCTGTATTGTTCCAGATTCGCGCTAGCCACGTCCAGTTTGACTTTCATCCCTTCGTTAGGTGAGTAACATTGTTAACATTGTTTGTGAAATCAGATTGTAAGGCATATTTCGTAGTTTACAGTTTAGATCGATATGCGTGCCGTATGTAATTAAAGGCTTCGGAATTTTTGCGGGCGTAGTTCGGTAAGCTAATCTTTTATCGGAAAAGATCGGGAACTTGCCAAGAATTCTCGCAGTACGTTATTCTAGGCCAGTGCGGGTTTCATTAAACGAGTAAATTTCCACACGGGGAATCATTGAAACGGATTTTGTCGGCACAAAAGAAAATGCACTCTCGGTGCGGAGGCAATGAGAGAGGCTTGACGCGCGTTACGCGGAAAACAGTGACAGCGACGAGAAAGGAGTCGTTAAAAGGGAATGTACAATCGCCGTTTCTTTTCACGGGGCGGGAAAAACGTGGCGCGCTCCAACACAAATGCGAACGCGCGCGCGGTCGCTGGGAAAAAGGGAAGAACGGAAAAGCCCGGAGAGAAAAGTTCAAAGCGGACGGGGAGAAATATTTATGTCGTATCTTGCATCGCGCGTATAGCGATGAATCCGGATGAGTTAATCGCTGCAAATACGTCCCCGCGGGGTGCAGGTTCTACGCATCTGATGAACGTGATTTTTTTTAATTTTTAACACTCTTTAAAAGTCTATCTGATTATATAGAAAAGCGAGACGATACGAATTACGAATTGAATTCAAACTTTGGTCAGACTTTTTAGAAGATATTTTTTGCCGAAAATTTTTATTATCAATACCGAAAGTGTCACACTAATTTATTTGCTTTATATGATTAATTCTAAATTTTTATTTTACGTTCACGTTTAAATTGAATTACATTTTGATTTTGAATAAGAATTCAAGATCTGAGATCTCCATATTTAGCAGAAATACTATACGTTGTAGTGAGACATACTGACACCGTGTACCTCGTTTGAAGGAAATCCTTCTCCCGCCACCCTCCAAAGTATAACGAATACGCTCAGACTCTTTCGCGAAGAAAAGCGTGCAGCGCAGAGAGAATCGTTAACGATCCCCATGCAGTGCTAAAGGAGCCTGTGAGATGGTAAAGAGCACGTGTGTGCACCGCTCGAGTTTCGCGCGCGTATCGACGTGTGTGAATTACAGACAAAACCGCGAGAGAAAAATAGCGGTGTGGGGAATGGGATAAGGCGAAAAATCGGACGATGGTGGCGGCGGCAGGGTGGTGACGGATGGAAAATGCACTCAGCCCTCTCGATTCAACCGGCCACAGCGGTAACGTAGCACTTTTCATCTCGCGATCGATGCGTGGCTGCCGCTGCCGCCGCCAACGCCGCCGCCACCGCCACCGCCTTGAAAGCGCGCGAAGGAGCGACGAGGAGGAACCGGCCGAAAGAGGAGTCGGAGAGGAGGTGAAACGCGGTGGAGAACGAAGAAAGGTGGGTGGATGGGATGGACGTGCACCATCTTGCACTCCATTCCGCGGCACTTCTGCGTCGCCGCCTTCGCCTCTCCCTCTCCCCCTCTTCCGCCCTTCCGTCTTGTGCTCGACGCCTTTTCTTTCTTCGCTTTAAACTCCCTTCGCTCGCTTTCTTTTTTTCGCGCGCACTCGCCGCTTTCCGCCCTCTCGCGCTCTCTCGACGGCGCGAGCTCTCGAGGATGAATCCCGAAGTGCCGGGAGAGATTCCCCAGGACTCGGGGAATGTTGCGACTGCGAGCTTACACGCACCGCCGGTTACCGGGAGAGAAACGAGATTCACCTCGTCTTTTGTAAAGAGAGTAGTTGCCATTCCTCCGTATTGCCATTCCTCGAAATTCTTGCCTCGCTTACTTCGCTGCGCGGAACCACCGCGTGCGAGATCCCCATGCAACGAGCCGTGCGGCTGCCTTTGCATCCCCCTTTGTAGCCGGATTAACGAATAAAATCGTTCCCGTGCGCTCGAACAATATCCGTGTCCGAAAGCTTTCGTGACCCCCTCCGACAATGCGGCCGTAATTCGATAATGAACGGTATAGGTGGCTTGTAGTATACGTGTCTAGGACGCACTTTTTATTTATCGTTTCTCGAAACTCTCTAGCGGACTGGAACTGACCTTAGGGTGTAGTTTCAATGATCCGCTTAATATATAGACTCGCTTCGGTCGTTGACACGAAGGATGGCGTCCCTCCTCCCCCTATGAAATGTTTCTTCGTAATTACGAAGAATTGCTCGACGCTATATTACTCTCTTTAAATGGAACAATTTCCTACTTAATTTAAGTGCTTTGGTCTACGTGCGATGTCATAATCATTAACATAGGAGACATTTCTAAAGGACTTACTATTGCTCGAATATTCTGTGACACGTTAAATTACGGCAATTTCATTGTATACATATAAATTTTTATGCTGTCAGAAATACGATTGCATTTTACTTTAAAAAAAAAATTATAGATACGTGGCTATAATAGCGAAAATCAAATCCGCATATTAATTTATGCGCGCTCCGCCGCGTTAAAGCTCGCTGCAGGTTTGGCCTGCAGTAACGTCATAAAGCGAAGTATGACATTTCCGCTGAATCGAGTATACGTTATCGAGTCGCGTTTGTTACTTGGAAACTTTGCGCGCTCCCCCGGGCGGTGTAAAGCTCCGGTTTAACCGAACCGGGTATGCGCGGAAACAAACCGTAACCGACTTTATGGGGGATAGTAACTGAAACCCCCTCAGAGTCATCGATCTGTTCCCAATGCATGAAATTAAGACACCCGTGACGTTACAGACACGTGACTTTACCGTGCGTTACATCGGTCGGGGTATTGTTATAGTTAGTTAGAGGATCTGCAATGCAGACCTCGTGCCGCGCGGGTCGAACGTTACGAGCCACTTTCACGGGTAATAAAGAAGAACTTCAATTACAATTTGTTACTCTTCTCACGTAAAATTTTGATTTGCATACGAAAGACCATGCTGGGGCTTTTTTCGATTTTTTTTTTTTATAACTAAAAAGACGTAAAACGAAATTACTTCGCGCACTTTGTGAAGGTAATTCGAAATGGATTTTCTTTATAGTATTCAAATTGTCTGAAATTAACATTGCGCTGAGCTTTGAAAATATTTTTGTCACACATTGCCAGTTATTTTTAATTAAATTACGTTCTTCAACGACATCACGAAGAATATCTTACTGAACATGATGTGGTGATGTATACGAAACATTCTTTCTCTATAAATAATATTCATCGGAAAAATATACTCACAAAGTTGGTCGCAAGTAGCCAATCGATATTTCCATGTAGAAGAAAATGCGGTTTTCTCATTGAAACTTTCTCGGAGAAACAAGGAGGAATTGTCGGGAAGCGAATGGGAATGGCGTGTCTGATCCCATCCGAGTTCTCTTTCAATGTTCGCAGCTAGGTGGTTCGCGTGCGTGCCGGTCGACAATATTGATGCTAATCATTATTCTCGTCGAATAAACGAGATTCTCTCGTTACACCGAGTTTGTTGAACCGCATCCAGAATAGCATTTCCCGCGGCAAAACGTTTTTTTTTTCGTCGCGCTCTAACCGTTTCGGGTTTTAGGCTACCAGTTACTTCCATTTTGGAGATTATATCACACGCACGACAGTCGCGTCGTACGGTAGTCAATTTGCGTTAATTGCTTCGTTAAAAACGCGACGGAAAGTGCAGAACTTGCTACACACGAAATGTTAATTAGAAGTAATTCTTATTGTAGGCCGTTACGATCGAAGTATTTCAGCATTGAAACGATGTAATTGCGTTAGATTTTCAATAAATACGATAATATAATTTTTATAAATATGTCAATAAAAATATATTTTATCGTATATAAATATCTTTATCTACGCTTGAAGTTCTACATTTATGGGTATGCAAAAAGTACGTCACTATGATAAGTATAAGAGACGAAAGTAGGAAAATAGATTTTAAGACCTGCGCGACGTGGGCGAAGAATGAAACCAGTGTACGTCACGATCGTTATATTACTCTCTTTACTCATCGTTTCGCCCGGCATGTACTTAAGTATGACGATTTCATTGGTATGCAAGTGCAACGTGGCGTTCGGACAGGAAAGGGATGGCGCGCGGCGAGGGACGCTCGGGCGAGAAAAGTTTGGGGCGCGAGATCGCGCCTGGCGACTTCGCGCGCGGAGAAACTTTACGAGAGAGAGAACGAACTCGTTTAAGGGTTTTTCATCTCCGGGGAGATAGATGTCCGCCGCCTGCCGCCGTGGCAGCGGAGAATCGAGTTTTTGCGCTTAAACTTTAAGCGAAACAATTTCGTTCGGCCGTTTAATTCGCGACGTTTGTTACGTCAGCGTTTACCGGGAGAATACATATTTTCCGCCTCGGTGCCTTCGCGCGCGCCGGTTTAAGAAAAATCATGGAAAACTTTTCAACGTTGGAATGACGTACGCGGCATGATACACCGACGATGAATTGCCCGCTGGAAACGTTGGACAGACGGATTTAACGTAGAAATTGTGAAAAGTTGAAGATACCAAGATACTTTACCGACTAATTTTGCTTTGTGGAAGTCGAAATATTTTTAATAATGTGGAGGTATTCGTCAATTTCTTATAGTTATGGCGCAGAATAGGAAAAAGAGTTGATTTTTTTATCGCTTATTTTTTTTTTCTGCTTCTCTCTTTCTCCTTCATTTTGATTAGTAATTCTAATTATTTTTCGTATGACTTGAAAAAGCATGCCCTTCGACGGATTTTACATAAGCAATGATTAAATGAAAAACGCGAAATTATATTATTCAAAACATTATTGTTCCATTATCCAAAATATTATAATGTCCCATTGTAAGCTGTATGCGAAAAGAAATCCATTTCCTTTTATACAGCTTACATGGCGGAAGGCAGTCACTACGGTAGAAATATAAAGATTGAATTTTTTAACAAGTTCTCTCTTTCAATTTTTTATCTCGCTTGTTTTCCGTCTTTTGAAAAATTCCGTCGCAGGACGAAACAAAAGTTGCGAGACCGAGAACGATAACGACGTGCTTAAAAAGCATCGCAACATGCTTTATTCTTTCCGGTAAGGAACTTTCGTCTTGCTTTTTCGAGATAGAATCTTTAACGAAGTACTTAAAATTTTTCTTTTAAGCGAGTTGTATTACAGGGACAGCAATAGATTGTTGTTTGATCTATTATTCTATATAAGAATAGATGAGTTCTTTTATTCTTATTAAATAACTGATGAGATGTCGCGATGAGTGCAACAACACATTGTTAAGTATTAAAGGAGTAGCTGTAAACCAATTTTTTGAGTTAAATAACATTTCGTTATTTATAACTTTCGTGTGTGTCAAAATATATTAATTCAATGTAAAACATAGTTAGGAAAATAACTGCATCTAATTAAGTTATTTCTGGTGGTTTAGTTTTAAAGTAAACAACGTCATCTTAATAAATAATTATATTTATTATATAAGCGATATAAGCGATAAACTATAAGCAAATATAAACTAAATTTCAAATTTCAAAAGAGTCAAATTTAATGCATTTGAGTTAAATTGTTTAACTTTATTGTTTTAGTTAAATTAGCAATATATTAAGTATGAGCAATGGCGACCTATAGAAATGATTAAAAACAACTCGAATTGGCTATAATTTGACATTATGTATGTATTTAACGTGTGCATGATAGGTAAAACCATTACAAAAACGCGAAAAACAAAAATTAATTAGTTTCTAGGTTAATCAATAAATCGTCGAGATTTGTGTACGTGGAACGATAAATCTGCGCGCGTTGTATGTTTTCTTAAAAGGATTGCCGTAACTGTATCTCTTGGAACTCCAGCGCTGCGCAATCGCGTAATCGCGTGTTGTCATTAATCTAACGATAATAACAAGATTGCCATGTACATGCTTACTATGTATATTTACGTGACGTATAATTCCGGAAAACGGTATTGTCGCATGCCGCTAATGAACTACTTACCGCCGAACCTCGCGTCACGTACCATCGTGCGCCTTCGCGAAATTTTCTACTTCACCGTTTGACACGCTAACTTTCGCCGTTCTAACCCGGGAGTTTGGCGCTTGAAATTGCACGACTGCGCTCTGTATGCGAGTTTAATGACGCATTCACGCGACTTTCGTCCATCGAGTTAACATTTGTATGACGCACTTGGCAATAATGGCGGACAATTTATTTCTTTCATTCGTCACTTGTTGCGCCGCGCCGTCGGAAACAATATGTGTTTTTAAAAAAGGCGAACAAGCGGCGTAATTTGCCTTTTCGACTGAAATAATCTGTCATTTCATTCTTTCAATATCGCGCGTTTATTACGTGTAAAAATTGGAATTTGTTATAACTTGTTTCTGTATGATAACAAACTATATTTGGAATATGTTTTGCATGAACAGACCAATTTGTTAATAACCGTTTTGTCGTTGATTAGAGAAATGAAATGAAACAAAAAAAAAATGATTCTTTTGCTCAAATTGCTTTTTATTTTATAAATTGTACAGCGGTGCTGGTCGACACGTGAATTTCCTATATTATTTTCAAAGTTGTAACATTTTGTTTGGAATATTTTTTTTGCATAGCAATTGGCTCTCCGCTGAAATGTAGATTACTGCAGATTTTGAAATAATTATTCCGTTCTATGATACAGAAATTTTTTTCCATTTCGATTACTTTACAAAGTAAATTTCGCTACGTCTCCCCTCGCGCGCTGCGTAATTTCTCTATTTAGAGTAATCTCCTCCCCATAAACTAACTCTCGAAACAGCTGCGAGCGATGTTCTCCAAGTAATTCGATCCATTTTACTTGGGACCCGCAGGAAGCCTTCTGTTAATCACAGAACAATAATACTCGTCCAATACCGGCGGCACATGGCTAATTACGTGAGTACTAATTGGCATGGCATT
Source organism: Wasmannia auropunctata (assembly GCF_000956235.1). NCBI lineage: Eukaryota > Metazoa > Arthropoda > Insecta > Hymenoptera > Formicidae > Wasmannia > Wasmannia auropunctata. The sequence continues at coordinate 3,529,388 of NW_012026837.1, read as the reverse complement.
CAGCAAGCGAGCCTGCCCGATCGGGCAAATACATTGATTCGCGTAAATACATCTTACAACGGGCGCACGCTTTTACGCGGTCGTGTGCGGTGTATCGATTACGCGCGCGAGTGCTCGCGCTCGCTCTCATTCCGGGGACAGAATTTAATGCGCGGATATATTGGATACGCGCACCCGGGACTTATTAATTTTCGCGAATCACGGCCCGAGTGACAAATTTCGCTCGTTTTCTCTGATTTCAGCGCCATTTGCGCCGATTATACGGGCGGGCTCGAATTAATGAACGCAACCCGCCGCGCCGCAAATCCGCGTTTATGATATCGCGACATGTTTGCCCCGTTATTTTTCCGCGGAGGACGACGAATGATGGATTTTAAATTTAGGACGCGGCGCAGTTCTAATATTGCTTTTAATATCTCGTCCCGTCGATCATCATGTATATTTTAATAACGCGTATTTTCGTTACGTGCGCTCAATATTAGCGTAATTTGAAAATCTATCGGACTTGTTTAATTGATACCAAAATTCTAATTCTGCCGCAATCGTGTGTACGAACTATTTTATTATGCTAAATCGTGAAATTGGACGAGTATATAATAATCCGAGATACATCATATTTCATTATAAAAGATACCGAAGATTCGAGTACGTGGAACACAAATAATTCTTCCGTACCGCGGCGTATAAAATAAAAGTGGCGTAATATTAAAAATTGTGGTAATATTTCGCGTGCTGTAATTTATCGCATCTTTTTACCGTGTCCAATTCGAGAAGTAAGGCAATACGAAAAGCGCATAAACGCGCGTATGCACGAGCGCTCTCGATAACCGTCTACAGTTTCACTGTCAATTACGTTGAACGAACGAGTTGATATTTTTGCTGTTTATCCAACGCCGGTATCTGCCTTCAAACGACACTTTTACAAGCGCGCGTGATCGATTATGCTCTCAACTCAGCAGTCGACGCATCAGTGACGCATTACACTACACTTTGCAATTTGTTCATGTGATTTATCGTATTGTGTAAACAATCGCGACGTTCATACAAATATTAACGTACATACGTTACGTATTGATTTATCGAAGCTCTACATATCGGTTGGTTGACATGCGTTGCATTTTATATGGAAACGAGTAGGTATTTGGTTGGATGCATATTAATAAATATTACTTCAAATAACGAGGGGGATTCTCGAATAATATGCAATAAATTGCTTTTCGATTCGATACTTTAAGTGGAAAAAGAAGCGGGAAAGAGAAAAAAACGCGCGCATCCATCTGGAAGTTAGGAGTTTACTCGATAATGGAAACTTAAAAGACCGAAAGTAGACCATAGATCTACTCTTGTTCTTCGGTGCCAACGCCCTTGGTAAGAAATAAAAACAGCGTGCAGCACGTGAGCCATTAAAAAGTTTTTTGCGTGTGAAGAGTATACGCTTTGCCTGAATACAGGATGTAATTTAAATACTGACTACTAATTATATAGCGTTATTCCTTGTAAAAAGACTGAGTCGAAAAGTCCTGAACCATTTTTTTCTACAATGCTAAATAAAGCGATTTTTCTACAATGCTAAATCACTACTGCAGTAATTATTGCTTCATTTAGCATTGTAGAGAAAAATGATTCAGGACTTTTTGATTTAATTTTTTATAAGGAGTAGTGTTATAATTAATGAGTGCTGTTTAATAACTATTTTTGTCTACAATTAATGAAGCTTATAATGAAGCAATAATTACTGCAGTACTGATCGCTTTATTTAGCATTCTAGAAAAAAATGGTTCAGGACTTTTTAACTGAGTTTTTTTTTTAGGAATAACGCTATGTAATTATAGTGGTATTTAAGTTACACTCCATATAACATCCTAATTAATTTATAACATCCTGATTTATTCACAAACAATTTATTAAATAAATAATTAACAACTCGACAAAATAATTAAAAATTAAAAATTAACGACACAAGAATGAAATTATTTTGTATAAAATTTATTAATTTTTTTATGAAGTTTATGTGTGATTTATTATTTCGTTATTAATATAGTATAAATATTTTTATACATACTTTTTTGTAGTTTCTGGCCAGGAATTATATGACCGATTTATTTATGTACATATTTTAATACCTCACGTATTACATGTTGTTTTTATTAAAATCATCTTTCACTTTATTTATATATATATATAGATATATATAAACGACAATGTTATATATCTATATAACATTGTCGTTTTTATTAGTGAAAAGTGATTTCAATTCGCGTAATATTAATAGCAAATTAATATTTCAACAAATGAAGGAAAATATAACTCTTGTACATGTCATCGATTGCTGTCGGCGATCGTGATTTCTCTTTATTCGTACGAAGTATCGACGCGACTCACTGGACGTCACGTCCGAATGCGCGCGGCGCCGCGCCTGCTTTCCGAGGGGTTCGCAGATGTAATATGCGAATAATTTACGTCTCCAAAAGCGAGATAGATGCGCGGCCTCTTTGTGAGCGCTCGACGGAGCGCGTATTTGTACAGCCATACGCACGTACACACGTATTCCGGTCGCGTTATCTTGTGCATAGTACACGAAGCGGATAAGCTTTGGCCGCAAGCTCCTTTGATCTGTCCCATTATATGCGCCAGCTTTCTGCAGCAAGCCTCCCACGGGCGCGCGGGCGGCCGTCCGGCGTACGACTGTACGTTAAAGCCGCAGAAAGCAATTTCGCCCGATAACTTCTTCGATTAGGCGAAACGTCGACGGCCGCGCGGGGAAGGAGGGGGCAGCAGAGATCTAGAATTATGGTTGCCGCGGATGGTTGCGCAGAGGCGGAAATTTTCCTGGTTTTGACGTGCTGCCCTTGTGTGCTGCCTGAGATAATTCCATCTTGGTGAAACGTCTGTCAGCGTGGCGTAACACGCGATTTGACGTTCGATCAACGTCCGATTCGTGAATTAATTCGTGCGTTTTACGAATTTATCGGAGGCAATTTGTTAATGTATCCTGCCTAAGTTACGTAAAATTTTGCGTCGAAATCGATAGCAAATAAGTGTAATCTTTGAACTTTCTGAATTTTTTTTATGCATAATATTGCGATACTAATTTCATGTAAAGTTTCAGTACCATAATCGTAATAGTTGTCGAGGGAGTTGTTCGTTTCAGGAAATTCTCATACGTTTGAAAGGCGAGAAAGTAAAAATCTCTTTCAATGTGATTTAATTAACAGTATTCGAAGAATGAACAATTTTTTATATAGCAAAATCCCGATATAAGTATAATCCTGAGTATATAATTTTAAACTTTTTAAGTCTGCTTTTGGGACGAAATCCACTTTGTTGGATAACTTTTTCCATTATGCGAGATATGGAAAATGCGGTCCGCGAGATGTAAAACTGAAATTATATCCCGGGGGGACGAGCACAGCTTCAAGGTAGGGAGAGAGAATAGAAAGAACGTTTCCGGGTTTTGCTTCGCTTTGGTCGCAACTGAACACGTGATTGAATTAGCCGCCTCTTAGCGAAGAGGAGTGATGCCGTAATAACGTTAGTCAGCAATAATTTGACGAGAAGGATAGAGACATTTCCACGATGCGCGGCTTCTGCGATGTGACATTAATTAATTTATCACTTTTAAATTTAATGAAAATTGTTATTATGGTCAAAATGTATGTGCAGAGTACTCCAATTATTGTATCGCTTTCGAGGTGTAGATATTGAAAATTTAATTGAAAATATCATTTGTTTCAAATGCCGTAACACTGACAATCTTTATAAGATCAGTCGCGATGAAGAAAGATGAGAAATTATTAAAAAATTGTGTTATTATAATATTCAAATTTGAAATCGAATGAATAACGGAAATAAAATAATAGTGGTTTATAATTATTAAGTTTATAATTATATAATTGAGACTCCTCGGATTTTTTTTATACTTGGGTAAAAACTATATATATTTAAAGATTGAGAATCTAACAGGCTGTGTTTTGCGAAAAATGCAGTATTGTTTATTTTCAGCAGCAAGAGCAAGTTTCGTACTCTCTAAATTTTTTGGAGTGAAATTTCACTCTAAACTCTAAAGAGTGAAAATACTGCCACTCAAGTGGCCGAGTGACAGTATTTTCGCTCTTTTGGAGTGAGATTTCACTCTTTTGGAGTGAGATTCACTCTAGAAAATTTAGAGAGTATAATTTCTTCTTTATAACATCAGTTTCGTACTCTTCCGTATTTCTTCGGAAAACGAAGAACAAGCCAGCTTGTTACACGGGTCGAAGGGTCGCTTTTATCTGTCTATTCTTTTTCTCCCTGCCGCCTACACAGCAGATTGACGTTAAATCGCGAGTGTCACGCGCAGGCATTTACGCGGCCGGGGCCATCACGGAACACTCTCAATCTCATTCACGACTCGGTCGGAAGCTTCTGAAAAATCATGAAAAATCGCGACGGGCAACTTCCTTCAATTTTCGTTACCCGTAAGTCTGTTATGTCTCGTGATTCGGGATAAACCTCGCGATAAATAGAATTTCATCGCGTCGAAGTCCCTCGGCATTTTGATGATGTGGAAGAGAGTGAAAAAAAAAATGTTTATAGCCGAGCGAAAAATGTCCATTTCGTGATGCGCGCGGGAGCGAAGACACGTTCTTTGATAAAATTTTATTCTTTCCGCGCGCGTACGGTGTCTTTCATCGGCGGCCTTTGATCCAAAAACGGTTACAATGGTGCCGAATCGCGCAAAAAAATTCGTCGATATCGAATTTTATAAAGGTCATCGCGTTGTTTTGCGAATGTAGACGAACAAAGAGTCTCGTTCCTCGTGGGTAGCTTTAACAGACAGTAGCTTTTCGTTGTTAAAAAAATATCTCGTCTGTAAAAAGCGGTCGGAAATAACACGAATGCGAAATTTGTTTTCGTAAGAAAATCAGGACAGCGACAGGGGCGGCCGCTGCGGGAAGCGCCGCTGTCCGCGGCGCTTTTCTATTAATTGAGAGAAAAGAAGATTGCTTGTTCAGCAACCTTGTGTTTTATGTATTTGTCACGTTAATTACAGAGGTACCCCCAATGAAAGATATCAATCATTTCTCGAGTGTTGTTCCTTCCATTTCGTTTTCTTTCGTCCGCAACGTAGGTATACAAATACATTCGTGGTTTTTAACGCGTTCGTCCCATTCTTCTCCACGCACACTCTTTCGCATCCAATTAGTTGATGCAACAATGCAATCCGCTTCGCGCCGTGTCGCACCACGCCGTGTCGCATCGCCATTATATACGCGAATTGAAGTGGTGAATTTGCGTGGGACATTGATGTTGGCTAATCAGTACAAACGTCGTTAGGGATCTCCACGGAGGCGGAATTTGCGGCACTCTATTATCGCAATAATTGGAGATTTGCAACGAGCCTGCGACGATGATTCGTTACGGACGTAGTTCGTTAATAGATCATCAATTGAGTGTGATCAGTATATTGTTCTCCGCACATCTTCGCGATCCGCGCAATCTTTGCAATCACTAAATCTCCATTATCGGACGTTCCTGGAATCGTTTTAACGTCTCTTACACGCGATATATTTCGGCGACGATACGAAGAAAATTAAAAAATACGACCTTTAGTAATAGAAGGTATTTTATTTATTGATACACACACACACACACACACACACACACACACACACACACACACACACACACACACACACACACACACACACACACACACAC
>NW_012026837.1:3503549-3523668 GCF_000956235.1 Wasmannia auropunctata | reverse complement strand
GTCTGCCTTGCCAGCCCGCTCAGAGATGTGTATAAGAGACACACACACACACACACACACAACTACAATATAATTTGAAGATTAAAATAATACATTAATCATTTTTATATTAATTTAATAAGAATTTTGGATTAATTTAGATAATAAGACTCTACACATTTTATAAGCTGCTTTGCTCGCGCTTGTTTGCTGTAGCCATTTGATCTACAGTATTGCAGCAATTTATTTATTTATTTATGGCAGCGTGTGCGAAGCGTACATGTCATAATCTCACGTGTTCACTCCGAGGCGTAATATTTTTCGTCTGCAGCGTTTTCCTCAAATTTGTGCTCGATTTGGCACAATCGTTAAGCCCGTGTTTATGGAGCTTTCGAAAAAGCACGTCGGGTCCGGCGCGGCGGTAGAGTCAACAACTGGAGGCAGCGAAAAAGAAGCGAAACCTCCGGTGCCTCTCGAAGTTGGTTACGTCGCTCGTCTACTCGGTAATGGAGTCGAAGAGCTGTTCGATAAGAGGAAAAAAAAGGGGAAAAAATATACATTACGTCCTCGGAAGCAATTGCCAAGTTGCGCTCGAGGATACTCTATCGACTTTGTGCCGTCTGAGGAAACTGACAGTTTCATTGCCAGCGACTGTCAGTTTTCTCATCTTTTTCACGTCTATCAAAATGCTTCTTTTTCGCCAGTAAATATTTCATTAATTCACATCGATCTCGATAATAAAAAATAACTAAAAAAAAAAGAAAAATAATTAAAAAAAGATCTTCGATGAGTAAAATATGTATTGCGGCAATTTGTTCGTCTTACGTGAGATAATTAGAATTTGTATAATTTATTATGATAAATAATGTAGTAATTAGATTTTTTTTTAATGTTCTATATTACAATATTTTCCAGTGAAGACTTCTTTGCAGTTTCCATTTATAATAAATAAATTATTGGTTTCTATAATTTATTCATTATAATGCATTCGATTTCGCAAATGCATTTCGCGGATGCCTGACAAAATTCAATCATACGTATCACATAAGAGTAAAAAGAAAATTATTATACGTGTAAGCTTAGTATTGAATGGCGGATTAAGGATGAAAATCCTTATTCGAATTATATTACATCGGTTCATATCGTCGATGATAAGCAATTCTTAGATTTTTAGACCATCGATCCTCTCGTTAATGAGAGATACCGATGATAAAAAGCCTTCGCGATCGATCACTCGAAAGCGACGAGCCGATTGGAAATTTAACAGGACCGAACTCTCTCTCTCTTTCCTTTTAACGCTCTTTCTTTCTCTCTCCCTCACCTTTTCTCTCACGTTCTCGTTAATTTTCCTCGTTTCGATGTCACGATGGCGATCGATGACGGACGAGGCGGTCACAGCGGACAAATAGCTTTCGAGCGGCCTTACGAACGCTGCAGAAACTCGTTGTGCCGGATGGTTGGAAAATAAACTGGAACGCTATTTCATCCCACATCCCGGTCCGGGACCGTGTGGGAAGTTTTCAATAGAACGCCCGATTGCGTACACACGGATCCGTCTGACAATGGGACCGCTAATTGGAGCTGACGGTTGCGCCGCCAAAATTTCTTACTTGTTGTACGGGAAACGCGGGTGCGAGATCCGACTGGACGGCTGATAGCAGTACGAAAGTCCGTGGAAAAAGTTTCCTCGACTTAACGAAGAAACTTTCCGACAGAAACCATTGTATCGAGGTCTCGATTGTTTAAACTGTTTTTTTTTTTCGCTAAATTAAGGAATTGAAAGACTGCACGACGTGCCTTTAATTTCGTTTTACTTCAATAAATGACTATAAATAAATAGATGCTAAAAAAATGTAAAATAAATAATTGAATTAGTTTAAGTTTCAAATTACGGGGAGAAAAATCTACTTTCATGGTTATTCTATTATATTTTTATAAGCGAAATTAGTGATCGTTTGGATTGTATCTCTTTATATGATCTTATTTTGCGTAAATTAGTGGCATTTTTGGTATACTTTTTCAGATAAAAAAGTTTTTTTAGACAATCTAGATACTAAGCAATCGGCTTTATTTCAAAAAGTTGATTGCTAAAGAAACGTAAATATTATTAAATAAATTTAAGTAAAAATCAGCCAAACCCAATAACGAACTTGCCATTAAGATTACGATTTAGGATAGATTGTGAAACACTCTGTATAAGATCAACTCTCCGGGATGCACCGGGTTTTATCCGGCGGGAGAAATTAAATCTTCGGGAATTAAACGAATTTACAACGGTTCACTTAAAGTGAGCGCCGACGTTGCTCATTAGTGTATTACCCGCTATTTACTCTGCGCCGGAGAGAAAACGGAGAAGAAAAAGAAAATACACAGGTTGCAAAAAGTACGGGCTTCGTAAATTCCGTTCATCTTCGGGCGTCGTTAATTTCGCGAGGGAAAAACGCGAATGCGCGATGCGCGAATCGTCCTCCACTCGAGCTATGAATTACATTCCTTTTTTCGAGCAATGTATGTCTCCGTTTGCGAGCTGGGATGCTCGGAAAGTCCTCGTCGTCGAAATCCGTCCATAACACGCGATTCTGCTTCAATGGGCTTTACACGTCGCCGTTCCGCACGATATATTGGATCCAATCGGAAATTTTACGATCTGCTTTGTGATTGCAAAATAATATGCACCCCGTATATGCCAAGTGTTTCGCGACATAACCATATATTATGTACAGTACATATATCAACGGGAAAACGTAACTTTCGTCCTTACACCTTATTTTTTTATTAATTTTTAAGAGTTTTTATACTTATACATTTATGGTTCTATAATTTTTAATAGTATTTTTCTCATTATTTTTTTATCTTGTAAGACCGAAAGCCAAAGGTATAAAGCTGCATTTTGTTTTCAATAAAATCACGCGATGAAATTACGCGTTTAAAAATGTGAATAGTTACCCTCTATACAAAAGTCAGTCAAATATTTAATCGCGGATTTTTCACGATGTCATCGAGTTTAATATCATTTATGAGTTTTCGGAGCGTTTTAGTGGCTGGCCTCGCGGTCGGTGCAGATTTGCCGAGTTCGCTGTAATTAACAAGGAATCGCAATTTACATTGCATGGCAACCGGTATACATACGCCACCCGCGTATATGATCTAATGCGCGAATACCCAGTGTAACATTCCCGTTCGCATTCGATACGATCAGTGGTGTAGGGCGATTTGTAAGGCGTTCACATTACTGCGCGTTAACACTCCCGGGTGAGTGTTAACGCCCAGTATATCCGCGTTCAATTGGCGCTGAATTATTACAGATACGTCTTGGTACAAAGTACAAAGGTGTGCCGAACCGTTATACCGAAGTTCAATGAATTCAGACGCGAACGTGCAAATACATTCCTCAATTTGGATCCGATGATGTATACGCAATGCTGCGACATGCTACGTGAGTTCATGGCAGAATTTTTAATCCCTCGTCGAAAGATAGAGTGTGAATTTATCACATGACTTTTCATCTTTTTTGAAAAATGTCTTCATGAAACAAAAGATAATATAGTTCCTTTTTTTATTGTTCTAATGCATTCTTTTTTTTTTTTAGATAAACGAAGAATTAAAATGAAAATTAGATGCATATTTGATATAGCGTTCTATATATAATAAAAGAAATAAAAAAGTGAGAATTGAAAGAATCTTTAGATCTCTCTCTATTGATCGTGCGCCATTTTTTAAGAAAAAAATTTATAAATCTGACATTACCATTAAAAAAATATTCTCGTAAAATATGTATCTAATTATCGCGCTACTCACAAAGTTTCCAATTTGTAACGCTACATTATACATTTTACAAACTATATATATATCAGGAAAATTTAGTCATTATCTAATTTTATCATTATCTTTTAATATCCGACGTTTATATAATTTATTAATATTACAGAACTTGTTAATATCACGTCTAATGTGTACGGTATCGGTACGATGTAATATTTACCGTCGATATATAGCTAATTTTCTTCTCCATATCACTGTTTAGTTACGTAAATAGTTTCAAGCGGGTAAAATGTCCCGTGGAAAACATTGGCGGTGTTGCGATAGCCAGGCCGTTTCCACGCCATTGGTCGTGGCACTTGCCTGCACGTGCACGCCATGCTACGTAGTATCGACGGCAATCCGTTTAACGACGTCCGCTATTAATGGTCCATGCGTACACGGATTAACATCCCCGACGATTTCCGCCCGTGCACACGACCTGGCACACGTACGCTACCGTTTTCGCCCCTGGTGTTTGCGCGTCCACGTTGTTTGCCATTACGGATTTTTTGGCTGTGACCGGGTCCAACGAGGTGGACCGGGCTTTAGCTGAACTGGCTGAAAAGAAATGAGACGTAACACCATTGTGACGTAAAAATGTCACGATAGTTAGCCGATTTCTCATTATTAAGTTGCATGAGTGAAACTTATTTTCCTGTAAAATTACAATCGATTGTAATGGTCATTAATGATTCTCTGCGATAAATCTTCCACGGGAAAGTTTTTGCAATACAATTAGAAAAAAAAATGCGTTATTTATTCTTAAAAAGTAATCTCTATATAAAAGGAGAGATAATGATAGGACAGTTTGCAACTCGTCCAGAGCTGAGAAATCGCAGCTGTGAAGTTGTTCCCCCTTTCCCCACTACTGAAAATTACAAAACGATACATTATCACTCGATTCATGGTTGTTTGGTATGTATTTAGTAATCCATTCTCGATGATTAATAGTCAATTACACAAAATTGTAAATAATAATATGAAAAAAAAAAAAAGATATATGCGCGTGAAATTAACTCCTCCTTTCGCAAAATATGACTGCACATTAAAATTACAAGTAAAGATAAATACAGGTGACATCGTGACAGCGTCAGACATACAATATTATGTGGCTCTTAAAATTCGCCGAGTTCTTTCACGTGGAATCGCTCGTGCGCGCGAGTGTTAATTAACGCTTCTCTCGACGGAGAAGTCTGCGCAGCCTCCAGTAGTATTTGATGTGCGATTAAAATAAAGCGTGGTCAAGCTCTCGCGTTACATTAACGTCAGGTAGAAAATATATTGCACATAAAATTTATACATCCTCACTGCGAATACGTCGAGCTTATTTGTCCACTTTGGAACGGTCGTTTAAACGAGAGAATTGTCGAAAGTGATTCCTTTTCGATCACAGAGATATATTACAAGTCGGTACTCATAATCGATTTTTATATTTAAGACCGTATTAAGTACAATTTTAAGATATCATAAGCCAATCACAGAGCCGATTAAGATTAGCATCTTGAGATGGTCTTGAAATAAGAATCGACTATGAACATCGGCCATAGAGATTTATCGTTATTTCGAACGAGCACGAATGATAATTGCCGTGAGTTATCAGTCGGAATGTGAACGATTCGCCAAACGAGTTTAGTAAAAGCGATCTCTGGTTTAATTTACGCTACGCCGGCAAATTGGGAGAAGCCGAGCAAGACAGAAAATTAACATGAAAGGTCACGTGTATGCAAATCGCGCGATAGTGCAGAAAATGAAATACGGGTCGGTCCCCCGCAGATATAATTAGTATCCGTTATTTTATTACGGTTAGCTTCTCAAATAGTTACATATAATTCTCGTAGTTGTATATATAATACAGATTTCTCGAAGGGATATAATACCGAAGCTGCGAAACGCTAGAGATTTTTTCAACGGATATTCCACCTGTGAAAAATATCGGTAACGTAAAAATAACACTGAGCTGAGACGACTCGATAAGATTACGTAGACAATCGAGAGAGTCTGGTCGCATCGATGGGAAGATTGCTATAAATATTTTGACTGGCGTCGAAGGTCTTTCAACGTGGTCAGGAAGCCAGTGTAAATTTGCCAGTGAAATGTTAGACGGAAGAGTGTAATTTTGAAACGGGAGGCGTGCGAGAAAAAATTCTGCAGCCGAAATTACATCTTTCACGTAATTGTAACGCAATCCCCCAAGTGTACGACATGCACCAATAGCTATTTCTAGCGTGACTTCTTTTAATGCCTATTCGTTACGAGGAGGGGAATCGATGGCTCGTAAAAACTGACATTTGAATCCTCAGTGAAGTCCCGTCGTGTAATTTCAGCAGCGACGAACACCGGAGCGTGTATCCGCTGACGGAAAATCCCTCGCGTGCCCGCCCATCGGCATTGTACAACTATTTTCTTTGGAGCAGTTACCTTCCTCACGATTAACGAAGCATAGGACGGAACAAAAGGTCCTCTCTCTCTTTCTCTCTCTCTCTTGCTCTCTCTCTTTCTTTGCACGAACTTTCTCCGCTCAATAAGTCGCAAGGACTTAATAATCGCGCCGAGCGGACAAGTCGTCCCTTTTGGCAAGGGACTCTTTCAATTTTGGTTTTCCCACCTTTCAACGAGATGCGTGTGGCACTTTACCATTATCCGGATCACGGCTTATCGGCTCACGTCGTTATCACAATAGCAGAGAAGAAAAGGAGGAGCCGCGGAATGAGCGTTGTTAGTGGGAGCGGGAGTGAGGATGGTCTCTCCTCGTCGAAGGGGAGAAGGTCGTCAAAGGGGGGGGGGGAGGGTAGATGGAAGTATTGTCCGCGAGCGTACTGTTCATTTGCCTCCGTCGGAGCGGATTAAAGGAGTTCGTATGTTGCGCTGGGGGTACGCGCCACCCCCGGTTTTCTCTCTCCGTCCCTCTCTTTCTCTCTTTTATTTCCCCCTTTCTCTCTTTACTTTCCGTTCTCGGATTGTTTGCGGCCATCGAGTACACCGAGCGAAGGACTCTGTCTACGTGACGGAACGCGCGAGCGGATGGGGAGCGGGCAAATGGAACGGGCTTTTATGCCGGCGATACGTGCCTTACTCTCGATACTCACCCCAGTCAGTCGAGTCAACCCCTATATACCCCGATTCCTCTCTTCCTTCCTCGCTTTTATTCCAAACGCTTGAAAGGTAGACGTAGGCCGGGGGCGTCGTTGCAGAGGGTGCTCAATCGGCGGGGAATTAACTCCCGTGTACACACGAATTCACACGGGTCGACGATGACACCGCGAAAGATTTCACGTGCGTAGCTTGCCCGACGTCTCTCTGTATAGAAGGAGCAAACGCTCCGATTCTGGCAATTCTCAGCTTTTTTCAGAAATTACTTTGGAAGGATATGTTATGTAAAGAAAGAACGTGATTGTAATTATTTTCTCGTAAAACAATTTCGAGATATATATATTTAAAAGTATTTATTCTTATAATAAATATGCAAATATTGATACAAACATTACGAGTGTGATATCATTGATATTGAGATAAATACATTTTAGAGTCACAAATGTAGAATCTTACACATTATTTTTAAAGTACACAGTATCGTGTCGTCTATCTGTTTCTGTACAGGGAGGAGGGATAGAATTCTATTTCTCAATTTTGAAAGATAGGAGAGAGCTTGGTTCTCCTTTTATATAAAAGACATCCAATTAAGGATTGCAATAAGGTAATTGTTCGTAGCTGTAGGCGACTAAATGGGGAACAAGGAAACGCTTTGATCATTTTCCGTTGCGTTATATTAAATAGTTAATGCACTTCTTGCAAAATTTAAAACGATCTCAGCAAAATTGAAAATAATCCCCTTGCATACATTGCGTAAACATTAGCTAGTCTTTTACACATAATTCGTAAATGATTTTTTTAAACTATATCACTAACATATTTTATAATATATCTAATAGTTTTTTTTTTGGTAAAAAATTACGATCAACAGTATTACAGTGTAAAGTCTTGGTTAATAACTTTGAATGGCAATACGGTGAAAAAGGAACTCTTTCGCCATTTTCCCGACAGAATTCGCAATCTCTTCTTCCAGCTCTTCCGATTCTAGTTCTTGTTGCTTCAATATCGGCGGCTTTTAAAAGCCACGTCTCCGCCAGATGCTTGCCGAGCGTTCAATCATCGGGGAATTAACCTCGTTAAACGAGAGGCGCAATATTTAGACGCCATGGTGTTTCACCACAAAAATGGTCAGATTCTAACGACGTAAATGGCATCGAACGAATCGATGCAATCCGATTGATCGCCGCCGTTCGTTTTGTCGCTTTTACTTCCCCATGAAAAGGGTCAATTAATGTACCGATTTGATAGCTGAGAGATTATTTTTATTAGAATTCGAAATACTATACGCTTTTCAGAAAAGTTAAATATATATTTAACATCTGGATGTAATTATTGTTATTTTGATTGACACAATTGTTTTATCTTAAAAAAACAAATCCATTAGTCTGTATGGATATACAGATACTTGCTCTACATTTTAATTACTTTGAATTATTTTGGAGATTATTTGAATTAATTATATTATGATTTGGAATGTATGTGTAAAATGAATCATATTACAAATTCTTTCTTTTACCACTAGATTTATTTCTTTTCTTCCAATTAATCGTATTTGACGATATATAATATTAAAAGATTAATTAAATTAAAGAATAAAGATTAATATTAAAAGATATATTTATAATATTTCCTCTACAATTGCTCTGCCGTTTATTATTCAGTCCATCACGTGGTGCGATGCGTGCCTCGGCCATAACGTACTCAGCGTGCTTTAATCGCCTGTACCGTTTAACGGGATTACATTGTTTGGAAAAACGAACGCCGAGATCAAAGGAAAAGTTTTCCCTCTGACGCGGTTTTCGCGATCGACACGTCGCGTCGCGTCACGTCACATGCGTCGCGTCGCGCCGCGCCGCGCCGCGCTCGACGGAGATAAAATCGCCGCCGTTGCGGGAAGGCGTGCGTTTCCAGTCGACGAAAGCAGCAATTTAGGCGACAATGTAGTGGTGATGATGGTGGCGTTGCGATGTCTCGCAAGTGCCCGCGATGTAATTTTTCACTTGGGCCGATTCCATTTGCCCGACGGCGACGGTGACGTTTTGCCCGCTCGCGATTGCTAAACGATGCGCTCCGCGACGCTATTAATTTCCTTCTCTCTCTCTCTCTCTCTCTTTCATTCCGTTATTTATCCCTTTCGCAATTACGGCTTGTTACGACAATAATTAATCACTAATTCCAACGACGCTGCTCGAGTTGACCTCGCAGGCCGCGAAACGACGAAAAATTATGTCGTCGCGCGGGAAGGACCGCGGCTGGAAGACGCGGAATATCACGCGCGGCTTAGAATCCAATTATAACTAATAACGCCGTCGCGTCGCCGACTCCAAAGGAATTAATTACAACTTAGAGCGCAAATCGGATTATGTGTAATCTCGCATTTCAGCGACTGAAACAGTTATGTCTAAACAATTAGTACAGTACGCTTCATAATGCATCTAACATCATCTCAACGGGAAACAAATGCAATATTACTTTGCGCAACGCGCTTTAGCGATGCAATCATAACTCAGCGATGCGTAATTGAAATGTAAATGATAATCTAAACCTTTCTGCGGTGAATTCTCTCTGTACAAGAGAAAGCAGTAATTGTAGCAGATTTAATTTTCGCGATTTGATCGTCGTCTAGAAAGTGGCTGTCGTCTTCATTTGAAAGTCAAGAATATCTAATTTGGGCCTAGCAAATTTGAGCACAATGTATCGCGGATGCTCACGCATTTACATGCACTCATACATTTACGCGTACACGAAAAGTAATGTTAGTGCTGAAGTAAAAATTTAGCTGATACAGATCTGAAAATAATTTTGTTAGACTGTGTTAAAATAATTATGAAGGACGCTTAAACTGGTTGCTAGAATGTCAAAACTTTTTGCAACATTGCTTATCACGCTTGAGTTTTCTACATAATTGTTTTGACGGTCCAGCAAAATTAATTTCAGATTTGTATCCATATAAATTTTTAGATATTTCAGCAAAATTGTTCTTCTCGTGTACATATACATGTACACTTTTATGAGTGATAATTCAATAAATGTACGTTTGAAGAAAAATCAAAGCAAAGTGCAATTTAACTTAAGAATAATTTAATTTTTTAAGAAAAATATTTAAGAATAACATAATTAGAAATATAATAAGAACAAGACATGTTTGATATAAATGGAGCAGAATAGTAAAAGCTCGTTTTTATTTATATCTCTTAAAAGAATATTCATTAATTATTGCCTGAAGCTGAATTGATTTATATGATTTGTTGACGGGATCTAATTGCCACATTGCATTCTACGTGTTCTATTACAGTGTCAATATCAACGTCAACAATCGTAATTATCGATAATTGCAGTGGATTATTCACCATTGTTATTAGCATTTAAACCAGATTTATTTCATTGGATATTGTTTCTAATGCATGCATAGGTACAATTGGAATTGGAACCGTCATACGAGAATCGCGAGGAGGGCATTCAATAAATAATCCATAACGCATTTTGGCATAATGGCAGAGATACTACCGTGAATAGGATAATCAATATCCATTGAAATATTGCCCGTAGGATGAAATAGAAGAGGAGAAAACGAATCGGCCTACCTTCGCTTGTCGTTAGACCCGCGTCGAAAGGTATAAGTCAGAGCCGGTTCTTGGCAAGTCGTACGTAAAGTGTAGAAGGGTCAATGAAACGAAAATGTCACGCAATTATTAAACCAATCTGCAGAACAAGTAGTTTCTCGACAGGTTGTAATAAGCGATTATCTCAAGTTCGCGTTTTTACGGAATATAATTTCTAATTGCAGCTAGCAAAAAAAAAAGGCAAGCGCGTAATTTGTATGGATAGTGTGAAAGATAGCGAATGAATCTTGCTAAAGTATTCGCGACGGTTTAATTTGTTGCTAGAGAAACGATTTATAGAATCTCTCTTTCTCTTTTCCGATAAAACTTGGTTCAAATCACTTCGACTTCGCGAAGAGATAAGGGGACGAGAGAAGAGGAAGAAAAAAAAGAGTTAAATTAACCTTTAAGTAAATGTATATTAAATGCTAAATTGTGCAATGAAATTCTGCCCCTCACGCAACCTTTTTCGCGCCCGGAAAGGGCCTCGCCTCGCGTCGTCAAAAGTCGACGTGACGGTGGAAGATAAGGTTGTCTCGATACTTCCGCTACTTCCGTGACACTTTCATTTCTCGTTTTCCACGTCTTTCCTGCGGCCCTCCGATCTAATCCTCAGCTGCTAAGGCCTTAGGACTTAGGAGCCCCTGCCGATTGCCGCCTTCGAAAAAGACCGCTACCGCGCCGTGCTTCCCGCGAATGAGTTGGAATTGGATCGTCGGATTTAGCCAACGAGGAGAACAAATGGCCTCGCTGGAACGGAAATACGAGAGAACTCGAGGATATATCTGCAGCGAGAAGACTCTGCGCGCCTCTCCTCTTTCGCTCTTAGCTTTGTCTCTTCACGCGCCGCTTACTTGCGTACTTCCCTCTCCCCTCCCCCGCGCATTCCGAGTCTCAAGGTATTCGAAAAAAGTTTATGAGTTTCCATCTGCAGACGGATACGCTTAACGTCCGTTATTAAATTCTTCGCGTTTCGCGTTTTTTAATATAGATGGGATATTTCTTTTTAGACACTGATAATGTTGACACTCATTACGACGCTCTGACGTAATGACAGTTACTGAGTAATTTACTGCAACGGGCGTGGAATTTTTTCGTTATCTTTTACAGTAAAAAAAATTAAGACGATATATCTTGATCTACTTAGGTATTATTCCTGATCGATATACACACGTTATCCCATATCCTACGCATGTATCTAGATTCTAGACGAGTGTTTTTTTTTTATCTTTTATCTAACGTACCTTTCGGTATGCCTTAGACGTCGGATTGTTGAGAGCAATTGTGGAGAACGGAAGTTTCGTGGCATGCGAATGTTGTGGGCGATTAGATCTCGGTAGAATAAACACAGATTGCCACGGGTTTGTACTGTATCCCTGTCGTATCTCCCTCTCTCTCTTTCTTTCTCTCTCTCTCTCTCTCTCTCTGTGTCCGCGTGGGATCTCCGACCGATCTCCTGGTTAATCCCCCAATACAGCGACCAGGAATGGACTTAACAATTAGACGAACATGGTGCACGCTCGCGGCTGCGACTCTCCTTTCGATAGAATTCCCGCCACGGCGGTCTCGCTATTGGCCACGATGGACGAGGCGAATTGAATCCTCGGATTTGTCCGACGAGAGAGAGAGAGAGAGAGAGAGGGCGAAACGCGAACGCAATCCGCAAGTGCAGAAATACGGACGGCGCGCGTAGAAACGTCGTCTCGACGTACGAGATCATCTCCTCCTCATTTTTCTCCCCCGGGTTCCGCAACAGCCCGCCGGAGAAAATATTTCAACAGCGCCGCCGGAGAAACGGCACTTTAATTCGCGTACATTTCGTCCTGAAGCTGCGCCGGAGAAAAGTGGCAGTTTATTACTTTTATTTCCCCTCTCCCCTCTGCCCGGCGTTTCTTGGTAAAAGCAGATGTTACCTGATTTTTACTATTTATTTTCCGGTGCATCGAGTTGCATATAAGAGACTTTTTTGTATTAAACGCCAATGGATATATACATTTATCAAAACAAATTCATGCTCGCGAAATATGAAGATGTTTTTTTTTATTAGATCGGGTAAAATATATGGTTTGTGAAATATGCGAAATACGGTATTGGAATGTTTGATGTTTTTATTAAAAATGTTGTGCGAGCGAAAATAATTTTTCAAACGCGAATCGAGTGGCAATGAATGCGCCGAATTACGCACGTGAAACGATACCAGATGAATTTTCTTGCAGATCACACGTAGCACATTGACAGAACAAAGAGAGTTCTTCAAAGTGGATGTCATTTTAGCGCGTTATCCTTTATTTGCAATACATCTTCTCGTACGAAATGGATTATATTCGAAGATGTACTTCGAGTGTATAGCACACAGCGCGAATGACACTGATCTACGGGTCGCGATATGTGTTTTTAACAGAATTTCTTTTTCTTCCTCGCTGCAGCGCGGAGTGCATGATGTTCGTTGTTGTAAAGCGCAAACGGCAGAACGGCACGCACGAACGCGGGCGAGCGTACGAGCGGGAGACTTTTTGCCCGCCTCCTCGCCGCGAATAAAATTCTGGCCGTCCCCGTTGTTTCGCGCTGTAACGCGAGACATTTCCCGTTTTTCCGAGAGCTCGCGGTCACATTAACTCTTCACCATCGCGTGACCCTGTAAAAATAGGAAATAGCGAGAGGCGACAGCGCGCGGCAGCGTGCTTCTCCGTGTCCGCCGAAAGTTGTACTTTTAAAACTATCGGAATTTTTAACAGAATTTTCCGCGTCAAAATTCAAAGTGCCGTTTTTCTCACGGGAGGGTACACCGGCGTTTTTTTCACGACGGGGTTTTCGCTATCGGTCAGCCCCTCGCGTGCTCGGGGAGATCCGCCTTCCTCTCCGTCGTTTAAAAAGATATTCCTGCAGCAAAAGTGTTCCAGCGCCGCGACGATATGCCGTTGGACGATAAGCGAGTAAGCGCGACAAAGACGCGTATCCGGTTTGACGTCGCATTCTTTTGACGGCTGGGATATATATACATATATATACGCGTACGTGGGGGTACGATGCAAATTTCAAACGGAATCTCGTACGACGTGCATTCTTTATTTACGCTAGATGTCGAGATCGCGCCGCGCGTTCCGTCGCATTCGTCGGCGCGGCGCGCCGGAAACGCGGAGTTATCTTTATTTTCCTGGCAAAAAGTAGAGCCGTATACGTTGCGGAAGCCCCGCGAGATTTCACCCGGCGATGCTTATATATCCCCCCGGCTTACTTCGACCCGATATCCCTGCCTCCTTGAAACCAGTCCAAGGAAATTCCCGTGGAAATATTCGCCGATTAGGGATTATACGGTCGCGACGTTATAAATCTTTGTTTTCCGCCCATCGCGCAGTGTAAAATTTGTGTTGACCGATCTTGGGAAATATCCTTCTCGACTAAGCATACGATACAAACAAATGTTCCGTGCTCGCATTCTGCCTCAAGTTATTTCTTTTACATTGGATAATAAAAAATGCAATGCAGATTAGGAGGAGAATTTTAGGAGAATTTATGTATTCTTGAATACATAAATAAGAATATCGCAAGAGAATAATAATGAATAATTTTCTTTATTTGTGATTTGAAAAAATATAATTTTACTAAATTCATTATTTATGGAATTCTAGAAGAACTCTCTGTAAAAGTAGACTTGTATTTTTTGACAGAAATATTGCGTTTTGCAATAGAATTCTATCTCCAATTTATATTCTCAATTTTCTCAAATCGAATAAATCTGAAATACAGATCAATTATGTTTGAATATAAAATTTGAAATGTAATATGTAGAGAAATATTTTACATATAAAAATAAAACAGTAATAATGCAATTTCAACATATCTCACTCAAATTCCAGGGATATAACAGGACGTCATACATGCTTTTAATTATATATGAATAGCATTCACCGGAGTATTTTAATAATTTAGAACACGATACATCGGATAGTCACATGGCAATAATAATAGCGTTTCATCGACGAAACAAATAATCAAGAGTTCAAATGAATCTACACTTGACTTAATTGAATTTCAACATCTAATTTAAAGCAATTTTCCTGGGGGCGCAATAAACAACGCTAGAGAATTTGCTCTCTTGAAATACGGGCGGTAAATCCAGCCATTTATCGATAAACGCCAATCGTAAATAACCGCTATAAATAAAACACTCGGCTGGTCGGCGAAACGCGTTGTGAATCAAAGCGCGAAGAATTGTTTTTCCTTAGCGAGCCGCGCCTATATCGATCTGCAGATTCATGCCGAGGAAAATATGTATTTGCAGGGCTGGGAAACAAGCTCCTCGTCCGGGGGACCGCTCGACAACGAGCGTCGTCTCTCTTTTTCAGCGGAACTCGACAGGAAGCGTCTCGTCGTCGTCGTCGTCGTCGTCGTCGTCGTCGTCGTCGCCGTCCTCCTTTTTCTCGGCGCTCTCGTCGCCTCTGAGCATGCAGAGGAGTCTCTTTTCTGTCGTGCAACGGCGCACAGGAGGGCCTGAGGGAGCGAACTGAACGCGCGCGCGGGGACAAAGGCTCGGGATAGGAAGACGGAGAGGAAAAGGAGTCGCATCGAAGGAGGACTCCGACGGGCTCCGCTGGCTATTCTCGCCGGTGCACAAGTTTCCTAGAGCAATGAATCGAGCGTATCCTCCGACGTAAGCTCGCCCCCGGAAAATAAAATGTCTTTGGGAAAGCTCGGCACGAACCACGATCGATGGTTTAGCATTGGGGAAGAAGAATATTGTAACGCCGAAATATCGGAGAAGAAATAGCGACACGAGAAGCAGAGAAATATAGCTTTTATTTTTGTCTCACACAAATTACATTGTATACAAAATCAAACATTCCGACGAGCTCGCAAATATTCCTTGGCACCCGCTTTTTTTTTTTTTCGAGAAAATATGTGCGAAATATTACACAGACAAAGGAACAATTCACATTTGCATAAAGCGTTTACGAGCATATGTCTTCTTGCTGTTTGTTCAATCTATATGTAGGAAGCTCGGTAATACAGTTATCATTCTGCTCGTTCCTGCCGTTTATCCTCGGGGGAGGGGGGGAGGGGATAATGTATATCGCTGCTTTATTCGCGATAACGCGAATAGAGACGATAAGAAGTGGAAAGTGGAAGAAAATTAATTCTGTCGCCAAAGGAAAAGTTACGCGGGGAACAATGAATTAAGACACGTACATCCGCGCACGTATACCGGCCGGCTCTGCAAATACGAAGGTCTTTGAGCAAGCTCAGCGCCGAGGGATTTGCCTGGATCCTCGACGACGTCGGCGAATTCCTAGCGCGTGCTTAATTAACGACACTGGCTTGACAATGGAAAGGAGAAATTTCTTGTGAAGTTTCCGGGCCCCGGTGAACTTCGCACTTCGATACACCGGTGACTTTTATGCATATATAAAACGATGGTATAAAACTTAGTAATTTACGACGCGACTATCTACCTACACGCAGATAACCGTGCTTTTTCACGTGCGATTGCGTTAAGTTACAACAGTTACTGGAACGAAGTCTTCTCACATAGGTGCAAAAGCCACGGCCACGCAATTATATTAAACTTTTTCTAAGCTCTACAAAAAAAAATCGCGGTCGATTATGTCTGTGGTATGAATAATCCAAGAGAGAGAGAGAGAGAGAGAGAGAGAGAGAGAGAGAGAGAGAGAGATAAGCAAACGCTAGAACGTGCCTTAAACCCGGGTTCTGTGATTCCGCGGAGAACAACTCACGGGAGATTTCTTCTGCTGGACACACAACCATACACTTGATACTAAAAAGGCGCTTACGCATCTTTGCTTCGCTCTTTCTAGAGCGATGAGAGAAGGAAGGAGAGTTTCCATGTATCGTTACTGAAACCTGTCTTGGCGGAAAGCGTGCGACGGTCGCGTGATCGCATGCTCTTTTTTTTTTTTTTACGACGGCAAAACGCGACAAGCATACACACGAGTGATACTAGCTGGAAAAATTGGATCTTCCGCTCAGCTGACGCTTACGGCTCTACTTCGTATCCGTGCGACGACAACTCGACGGTATCCGATCGATACAATGTCCGTTATCGAATGTATCGTCTCGACCGAACGTAACGTTAAAGTATAAGCTGTATCGTAACCGGTATCTGATGACACCTCTGCCATTAACACTGAAGTAACTGAGACATTTGTGTCGTAGATTACGACAACACACTTCGTAGGAAGTTTATAACTCTACCATGGAGAAAAAGCGCGTTGCAATTTTTTATATATATTATAATCTTGCATTATATACATGGAAAGAACGATTTTGCTGGAAGCATTTAAAAATTTCGCTGCCACAGATTTGAAAATAATTTTGTTGAATTATGAAAATAATTTTGGAAACTCAAAAATAACGAGCATTACTGTAAAATTTTGATGTTCTAGCAATCAATTTGAGTTTTCAACAAATTTATTTTCAGCTCTGTACCAGCTGAATTTTTAGATGATTTTAGACTTCAACAAAATTAATCCTTTCGTATAATTGTGTCACTTTTAGGGTGCTTTACAATTAAATATAGGAGATTAAGTCAATAGAATTTTTTTAAACATTGCAAGGTATGAAGATAAAATAATCGTCGTATTTTTCGTTGTGCATGATTCATCTTTAATGATTATGTAAAGCAGACCGTAAAACGTAATTTATTTTGAGATGTTGAAATGCTGCCCGATCCTCGAGCGCAGAGAGCGCCTTTTCTAAGGTGCATAAGTGACTTACTCACATACGTCATATCGTGTATAATTCACTAGAAAGATCCAGTAAAGTGAGAGATTGTCTGCATCTGCACTCGTATGAGGAACATTCTAACTGTGACATTCTGGTAACAGTCTGTCGCTGTCAATAATTAACTAACAAAGACAAATGTGAACGCATAGAATATGAAGATTAAAAATATGTATCATATCCTGCTAAATAGTAGTCCGCGATTCATAAGCATCGCATCGACAAATTGCTGCGGCTTATTAAAAGTACTTATTAAAAAAGTAAAACATTTGCTAGCGATACGAATAGCTGCTTCGAATTTTTTTTCAAAGTGAATTGTATAGCACAAAGTTTCTCTCGCTATTTGGCGAGAGTTGTAATTTGCATACCGTCATAATTTGCGCTACCGTTCGTTAAAATTCACAACTGTGTAATTACAGATGCGTAACGACGCATACGTTTAAACAGCATGTAGAAAAGCGGCTGCAATAAATGTTAGGAAACTCAATTACATTGCGGGTGCAGCGCCTCTCGTTGCGTCGCGAACACGCGGTTATTTCATTCTCGGTAAAACAGTAAAAACCCCAAATAGGCGACCTACTCCGCTCTATCTTACCTTATATTCCCTCTATTTAGGTCGATATACGAAGCTCTGAAGATCTCTAGATTCGGCCACGACGTTTAGCGCGAGATTATCGGCGAAACCTCCCTGATTACCGGCGATACTTTACCGCCTATCTCGTTAAAACGCGACATGCCGGGTATATATCCGCGAGTCGATTCGGCCTCTTCGCCGAAAATCCGCCACGCGAATACCTCGTCGGCGCGCGCGAATTAATTTCGAGGAGCGATTAGCGTCGCGGTCGGGCGTCGCGTGCCGCGCACGTTCGCGGCAGTTCCACACGCGTTTTACTACGCTATTCCGTGCACCGACGTTTAAATCACGGCGACGTTACGGGAATAGTAGATCCAGCTCCACACACACACGGTCATTATGTCGAACGTAAAAACGTTTATAGCCAAAGCTCGTCCGGGAATCGCTAATGATCATCGCGATTTGAGTCGTTTTTATCGCCAGATATAACAATTGCATTTTTCCAAGAGCGCGCGCACACACACACACTTTTTTCGCCGATCGGACAATCTTGAATCGATACTAATTCTCCGTCACGAGATAGCGATGACATCGCTAGCGACAAACGCGGAAGTTCTTCCTCGCTTCTTTTTATTACCCTTTTGCGTGCGCCGTGCGGTTACGAGATAACGCTTAAACACGAGATACTCGTACGTATTACTCGTGCGCCGAGCTCGCGATCGTTGTCGAATTTCCGCCTCGTAGCCGATAATCCGGTTTACGCGACGGATTGCGAGAGCGAGTCGTCATTAAACCCACATTAAACTAATTTCTTGCTTATCCCGCGAAGTTTCGATGCAGCTCGGGACGTAGCTTCAGGACGTAGTTGCAGTTTTATAGCGCGAATCCGTCTCCGTTCCTCCTGCATCTCTCAGCCGTGCAAACAACCTCGCAAATGAGTTGTTCGTCGCGAAAGTCGAAATCTCGAAACGCGAGTTCGTCAAGTGAAATTGTAGAGAGTTTAAAATCAGACGCGATGAACGCGTTTCTGTAAACATTTATTTTTACATTTTTACTTTATTTATACACAAGACATAGTTTTACTGTTTGAACAATCGAGACTCGGGATATCGAGTGTCTCCTTTTTAGTCTAGACAGAATTTATTATTTAATCATCTGCGAATAATTCAGATTACATTTCTAGCAGCGTATGTAATTAAAACATATTTAGGGAGCGATTTATAAGATATAAAGCACGTACTTATTTAAACATGCCCTCATGCATTGTCCTAAAAACACACATGTGAACATGTATAATTTATTATCTTAAAAACGTTTATTATACATTTAAACAAATTTATATTATATATTTAAACAAATATGCTTTTTGCCTTATTAAATGCCTTAGAAAATCACGATGAAATTTTCTCAGAATGTTAAATTTTTATGCTTGAGCGAAGGAACTGGTTGTTTTTTGTCTCCAATAGAAACGGGATAAGTTAAATTTGCATCACGTTTTCAGTCGAACACACTTTAATTTCGCCAATTTTGTCTCATTCATTTAACCCGTCGTTACTTTTCGTGGAGACATAATTTTATGTTCCACCTGTGAGAAAGAAAGACAGACAGGAATATATACTGTATTAAAAAGCCGCGAATATAATGTTATAACATTCGTATATTCGCTCATTATTATACTGAGGAATATAAAGTATACTCTGCACCGTTCTCTACCTTCTGCTATTTGTCCAACGGCGAGTTAATTACTGCGGGATTTTAATTTTTATCACGGCGGACTGTTGATTCTGGCTGTATGCGTGAGCGTATAATGAAAGGAGCGCGGATCGTTGCAGCGTATGGCGGTGAAACGCATTGTTCCCGCGTCGTGTAATAATACGGCACGTCTCGTAACGTCACGTTAAAGCCGGGGCCGTTTGCCGGGAGGGGTAATAAAATTTTGTAATAAACATTCCTCGGGCGCGCGGGTGTACGCGCGCGCATTTCGGAAATGCCGAAAACCGTCGGATCGGCTCTATAGCGCCCGGCGGATACGCCCGGAATTCTCGCTGCGAAACGCGAAATTTCGGACTCGGTTTCGCGAAACGAACTTTTGTCGCGTCGCGTTCTCGCGCGCGGTCGCCCATGCATATTCACGCGCCGCGTCAAACCGGCCGCGGCAGTATCTCGCCCTCGCGGATCCTCGCTTTTCGATCGATCGATCCGCGATTATTCGCGCGCGCATCCGTCGCGCTGGCCGCCGCTCGCCGAAAAATCCGCGGCATTTATAATATCGCCAGTTTACCCGCGGCGAGACAGAGAGAGAGAGAGAGTGAGTCGACAAGGCACACAGGGGATA
>NW_012026837.1:3426823-3503529 GCF_000956235.1 Wasmannia auropunctata | reverse complement strand
CTAAGAGAAGAGAGAGAGAGAAAGAGAGAATTCGGAAAATGGAAAAGCGATCGATGAGCGCGCGATGCGCATCGCAAAGCGGACGAATCTCAGAAGTGCACGCTGCAGATTCGCGAAATTTTTAAAAAATTGTCATGTAAGATACATATATCGTGTGCTATATAAAAGAATTCTTCTCACATTTTGTTATTTTTCTGTACAGCCTTTAAATATTTCTAAAACTTTCTCTACTTAAAAGAAAGAAACGTAAGAAAATTTTTCTCGAGGAACTGAAAGTTTTGAAGGGGGAGGGGGCGAAGGTAGAGAGAAGTAGGGGGGAGTTCCGCTAGATCCCAGTACTTCATGGTTATACCAGAAAGTGTGGACTTCTTGGATTAAAAGCGAGCTTTACTAACCTTAGCCAACTTTAATTCCGATTCTTTGTCTGTCTTACCCTAGAAATGTAAGTAACAAAAGGATAGAAAGGAGTTCTTTCTTTATTCTTGAAAAGATTGAAGCGTACAAAGAAATTACGGTTAAACTTAACGTCGGCGGCTAGCTGTTATTTCAAAACGAGAGCAAGCGTCAAGTGAGCTACACATTACGCGCGCGCGTGCGCGCACGTCCCATGAGGAATAACTTATTCTTTTCAGAATGCGACGCGAGATATTTTCAGATTTAACCGCGTGCGGTTAAATGCAGAATTACTCGCCGTGCTGCGATGGCACAACCGCGAGAAAGGGGCGTGGTTCAGATAAATCTTAGAGAAATTTCCGGATTATTTTTGCGAATAAATGGAATTTCCGCGTGTTTCGATGCCGTATAGTAAAACAAATGGCTCTTACTGTTATACGTGCTACATCCGTCGCGTTTCGTCAGCGTACATTTCCGTCGATAGATTAACAGGGATCAGAGAATCCGGTTCAGAAAACGTGTCGAAACGTTGTTGCATCGCGTAACCCTCGCACGTGCGCCCTGTACCGCGTTTCGTATTCCGTGCGTTGCACCGATACAGTTTTATGTGAACTTTAAAAAAAAATGGGAAAGATATTGATAATCTGCACACCGCGTCCGCGGACGCTCGTATAACGTGCCATCGCGCGCTTCGGCGTTCTCTCTTTCTCTGTCTCTCTCTCTTTTTTAGTTTTTATTTTTATTGCACGAGCGCTTATCTCTCTGGGGCATCGACGATTTTCCGGGCATTAAGTTTCGCTCGCGCGCGCGCGCGTATCTGAATATTTCCCTTTTTTTTTCTCGCCACGCTCCAAGTCGTTAAACTGTTGTGTTTCGCCGCGAAACGCATACCTGTGCGCTATACAGAGCGCACTTTCCAGAGCGCTCATCATTTCAGTTCTCGCAACAACCTTTGACCTCACGATCTATACTACCTCGTTGGGACCTCGCCGCGCACGGGGCAGTTTGCCATAAAATATTTTTCAACGACCGCACTGTTTCACGATGCGCCAACATCAATGATGAATACCGTGATGATAAAGGTACTTTGGGTAAAGATTAGCGTTATTTTTATAGCGAGCGCGAATAATGAAGGCTAATAAAACGAAGAAGAAAATAATGGTAATAGCGGATTAAAAAATTTTTTTATTTTTCACACACACACGAAGTACTTTCATTAATTTTGCCCTATTTTGTTTCGATACTTAATAAATGCTTAATAAACGCTTGTGATTGACAACACAAAGATAAATTGCTTATTGAATACTTTGAAGACTCTGGGAAATGAAAGAGATTTCTGAACGTTTATCGATACCCGTTTCAATTCTTTTTTTTTTCGCCTGCAATTTATTATAACTACAAGGCTGTCCGTTAACCGGTCGACACATCTTAAGACTCTCGTTATTGGAATAAAGATACCGAAAGAGAGTGACGCGATAAAAACGAGCGTGAGACGATAAATGCGGCGTTTCTCGTTGAGCGGAGAAAAATGTCTGAGTATATTTATGAGCGGGCCAGCAGGGAGCTTTTCATAAATTATTAATGGCCGTAAATTTATGTCATTGCGAGGCCTAATGTCCGGGGGTTGTTTTCCGCCGTCCGCGACAATTTTTTGCACGCGAAGGAGAAGCGCGGTCGGAGGAGGAATTAATTTATCAGACTTAACGACTAGAAGAAGCGGCCATACTTTAATCCACGGGGAGCTAAGAAGAGAGAGAGAGAGAGTTTCAGACGGTTGCACTAGGATACAGGCCATCATCTCGCTTTTACTCGGAAATACGCGCGCGTTCTGAATCATAATAAAAATTTCAGAAATCATGACTTTCAAGATATTTGTCACTCACGAGAAGAGCCGTTTTATCACGAGAAAATTTTCATTTCATTTTCGCAATTGCATTTTGACATCACATTCGATAACTGTATTTTAGTCGATTTAAGAATTCCATTAATCATTAGTAGAAAAAGAGTGCTTGATGGAAGACGTGAAATTGCCGTAATGATTCACGAGGACTCGTACAAGGTATAATAACCCGTCGCATCTGTATGACGATTATATTATTCATTCGAATATTCATGTCTAGCTCGTGATAAAAATTGCATTAAAATCGCGTCGACTGAGTTATTGTCGCTCCGAAGATAAATAATCGATCGCACTCGACATTTGATCGCCGCGAACGAGCGCGGAGCTCTGGTTCGTGGCGAGCGTATATAGAAATATTACACGGCGAAATGAAATTAATGCTCTCTTCGCAATCTCCTGTAATGAAGTGTCTCCCCGCGGCCATCATCGACGCACCTCGATACATGTGCACAGCCGTTCTCTCACTCGTCGGGCCAAGTGGAATGAGAAAACGGGCAAGAGCATCCTCTACCGCAGATGGAGGCGGGAGGGGGGGGGGGAGGCCTTACGGATGATGCGGTACTACGCAACTCCCACAGACGTATTCACGCTAATTAACGTCAAAAGGCCAACTGAGTAAATCCACGCTAACTGCCGCTAGGCATTTGCATACTTACGCGGTTTGATGCGAGCCCCGATATTCCTCGGCAATTCGACCCGGAGATTTTCCGGCTCATTATATCGTGATATTACCCGGATGGGAGGCTGGAGAGGGGAGGGTCTCTCGACAAGTTTCGTTCCCAATCGCGCGAATTACGGCCAGTGGCGCTAAGAACGTTGGACCGATAAATAAATCAGGCTCGCTCTCTCTGAGAGAATTAACAATGTGGCGCTCGCGCAGTTATGAGATTGCGCGAATATATTACTGGATTACTGCGGCGAGTATGTTATAACGTTGCCTTCTTCCGTCCGTTCCTCCATACAATTAAATTAGAATATGGAGCACTTTAGATCGGAGATTAAGGACAGTGGAGATGGGACTTGAGAGATACGAAACGAATGCTCCAGCTAAGTAGATTGCGGGGAACGATTCGATAATCTCGTAAATTAGGCTCGTTTATGGCGTGACAGGTTTACGAGCGTTGAAGAAACTGGTGAATTTATAGCTGGCTAATAATTTCGAAAACGAAATTTCTGCGAAATGAGAAAGATTACTTCTTAATTAAAATATTGTTAATGAATGATATAATACAATAATTCTTTAATAGTAATGACTGATACTGAAATGTTTACCAATATGTATTTTGTTAAAATTTAATAAGATAATCATGCTCTTTGTAATTTTTGACTTTATACTTAACATGTGTTTATGGATTCTGACACGTAAGAGAAAGAGGGAGAGAAATCCTGATATCTTTTGTTTGAAAATTAAAAATTGATCCATTTTACTTGATATTAATAAATATTAGATTTGTAAAATATTATGTCAATACTAAAATAGTACAGATATAATATTTAACTTTTTATTTTTTAATCGTTACATTCTAGTTCCGCGGCTACAATTAATTTGGTAGCGCTGTATAGTATTTTCGTGAGACGGATGGTTTTTCCGTGGTTAACGCGCGTACGTTTCATTATTGGCCGTTGTCGCGGCGGACAAACTAGAGGAAGAGAAGAGTGTATCTTGGGGAGCAAAAAAAACACGATACGGGGGAGACTGGGAAAGCGCCGGAGTACAGCGACGGGAGTGAAACGCGGCCACGCAATTGTGTCCTTGCATTATTTTCCGCCAACCGTGTTTCGGCCTTTATTACCGTCCGCCGTGCTCGCCATAAACGTGTTTTCGCCGAAGGAAGCCGAGCGTTTTCCTTTTTCAGAAGGGAGTAAAGTGCGCAACCCGAACTTTACTCCCGCTTCCCCGAGAGAAGGAAGAGAGAGAGAGAGAGAGAGAGAGAGAGAGACGGCGAGGGAGAGTCGGAATTCGTTCGGAATCGAGACGCAATATCGCGTTCCGCCGTAAAAGTGCGCCTGAGAAATACGCGAGCGCGGAAGTTTATGACCACCCGAAAGTTTGTTTATGCATATTTTAACGGCTCCGCGCCGTGTCCATGATATAGTCTTTCTCCCTTTCTCTCCGGCTATCCAAACCGGAAGTGAGAACGGCGCCATATCGTAACTCGTTACCGGTACGTATATTCGGTCGTCTGTCTTTTTGTCCGTCAATCGATATCGACCGACGCCCGACATGCTCTACGCAATATCGAAAAATATCGATGCATAATAATGAAGCTCTAAATATTGCAACGTCGGTGCAATTTCAACGGCAATTACCGCGGAAAATCTTTTTAAGAGCCTGATAACGTTTACGGAGCTCGAACGTTTGCTCGCTGAAGTAAAGCTTTTTGCGCGGAAATGATTGAAGTCTGTTATAATAACTCGATAATATCGAGATGATATTACGGAAGTATTACTTATAGCGGGGTGGGGAGAAGGGGTTATCGATCTCGAGATGGATATATTGTTAAAAACGTATCGCAGATATACGAAGAATTCAATTTCAATCTTTTCGCGATTGAATTTCTCCGTAATCGTATTTTATCTGCTATTATGTAAACTATTCTTGCAAGAATTCTACTACATTTGTCCTCTGTTCTGTTCTGCGGCAAATTTTAGGAGCCTACTCTTCAGTTTAGCACAGAGGAGTCTGCATAAAAACGTAAAAACCAGATGTGCAGACGCATCGTAAATGCAAATGGTCGGATATTCTCTTTTTACGACGCAAGAAGAACAGCGTTCTCTATAATATACGATTCGGAAAATTGCGCGAGCTACTTTAAGCCGGTTATATCAAATTATTGAACGCATGTGGAGGGAAATCGCATCAACGTGGACAAATATTCTTACTCCGAAAATATCTTGTGACGTTTATATATAGAGTTTGCGGTTACAATTTCGAGCAGAATCATTTCGCCGGCGAGAAAATCGTAATGGAAGGAATACCACATGGTCACCTTCGCTTTGCAGAATTTATTTCGAAAGAAACGAAATTGTATGAGCGTATACAATTCTTTTATGTGTCAGTAGCGGTTCAAATTTTCTACAACGATTACTTCGCTGATAAACTAAAGATGAACGTATGCATTAAAAATACATTTTATTTTCTATTTTCAGTTAGTATAATACATAAAAAGAACTGTTTTGCTGAAGTACCTATATCTACAAATTTAACTAAATCTGAAAACAATTTTAAACCATCAAAATAATTAACTCAAGCTGGTTGTCAACATTTTGACAACCAGCTTGAGTTAATTATTTTGATGGTTTAAAATTATGGCTTAAGTTTTTTTGCAGCATTATGCTTGTGGCTCTTTTAAAATTATTTTGATAACCCAACAAAATTATTTTTAGAACTATGTTTAGCTAAATTTTTAGACACTTCAACAATCCGCGTTTTTTTCCGCGAATTAGAAATAGTTTGCCGTGAAATACCTATGTAAAATTTGCTCACAAACTTACCGAAGTAATTTATCTCTATATATTTGGGGATTTGTTAGAGGAATGTAAATATCTTTCTACTTATATATATATATATATCACATTGCAGTGCAAGAGTAAAAACTATATTGCTTGCGATAGAGTTACGCGTGCTTATTTCGTGGCGCATTTATTAACTTTTCATCCACGCGTGCATCCAATATCCCGCGTAAACTCGGAAATAATCCGGACGCGAAACGGCGGCGTCCAGATGCAATCCGGCCCTCAAGTATTTCATTAGAAGGATTTAAATCTCGTATTTCCCTACCGTGTAACCGCGGTACATTTACATGTAAATGCTGCGGCTCGCTTTAAGCCTCCGCATTTCCAGCCGTTTATGTCCGACCGCCGCGCCGTGAGTGAGTGAGTGAGTGACGCATCGCCATCAAATATTCTTTGCGGTTGGTGCAGCCTGCCGCCGCTTTATCTCCGTGTCCCTCCCCGTGTTCCACCTTTCCGTCTTGCTTCTCGTCACGAAATGGTCGCGAAGTTTCATCGCGCCGAGTACTCGCCACGTCACTCATGCATTTATTCGTCCTAATTACCGGGAAAGACCGCAGGACGATCAGGAGTGTTCCGTCTCCCCTTCGCGCCTTCGTCCGCGAGTCGGAATGTTATTCGCTCGTTTTCGGTAGACGGACGAAAAACACGGACGGTTACGCAGAAAGGAAACTTCTGCGATACTCACGGGATGAATAAACTTTTCTCTCGCGTTGCATTCAACCCGCGAGATGGGAGGAAGCGGGCGGGACGCATAACCGGCGGGGGAAAATAAGTCACGGTGACGTTGTTACGATGGGGAATAAGGAACAAGTGCGCCAAGTGCGTCTTTGGGAACAGTCGTAATATTATAATGACGCCGTTGGCATGCTGTGCTTATTGTTAGGTAGAGTGAATTCGCAGATCTTTTTTTTTTGTACCGGCGGCGATATTAAATGGGACGCTGAATAATTGCATTTCACCTGCGGAAAATTTAATAATACTGCGATTGTTAAATATACATATTGAGAATCTATAAAAGATCTTCTAAAATTGACATATATAATAATGTATATTAACGTGATACGTAATTTTGATAATATGTTAGATGCGAATTTTAGACGATCTTTTATAAATTCTACATAGGTATATATTTAACAAACGGAGTATTATCAAATTTTTTCTTATAAATTTATCTGTATAATATTAATATACATTTTGATTAGGAGATATGTATATTACAGATTTCCACAATCCAAAATCTATCTTGAGTTTGGCAATTATTATTCAAGAAGATGAGAATATATCCCCGATCTGTTACACTTTATTATTTTATTGGAGAATTATTCTTTTATAACATACAGAATCATTATAGATATGAATTTCCGCAATTGTTTTTACTTTAGTTTCTAAAAACTCACGTCAATTTTAATTTTTTATTGTTCAGTGGTGGTAATAAAAATATTTACATTTAATTTCTATAAAAGAAGGATATCTGTAATATATAGAGATATTTTTTCCTCTTTTCTGTATAATTTCTGTTGGCTTTACTAACACATTGCGTTAACAAAATTGCATTTTTGTAACATTGCGTGAATTCACGTTTTAATATATCACGCTGCTCGCTAACTTCGTTACAATTCGATTGATCCTTATCTGGTTGCCAGTTGGCTACCCTTATGACAGCAGCAGTTTCTGTCGCGAGGTAGAGGAAGACATGCACGTTTACGTGGAATTGCTGGGAAAATTATCGCGAGAAAATTACTCGTCGGACGAGTAATTTTCAACGAACTAGCTAAGACTCGCTTTAAGTTTCACGACAAAAACGTCGCAGCCAGTTTCTCGGTGTACTGCCGTGAATATACAGGGTGTCCTAGACTCAATAAATTTTCTTCTATTTTAAATTCTTTTATCGGTTTTTTGTCAAATTTGACTATTTTTGTTAAAATTATTTTTGCCTTTATAATAATTAGAGTAAAGAATAAAGAATAAAGAGTTAAAAATGTTATATTAAAGATCACTTGAGGTCAAATGTAAAATAAGATTTCATTGATGTATATTCCTGGAATTCAATTCTGCACAATTATTTTAATCTTATATTTTTAGTCAATTAAATTAACTGTTGCGTTTTCGATATATTTGATAAGAAAAAATTGACTTTTTAAATTATAGTCATCAGCGTCAATAGGACTCGGCGTGATTTAGAACACCCTGTACATTTACACAATAGTCTGTGAGAGTAGTAAAGGTGTAATATATGCGTGCGTTAAACAAATTTACTATTGTCGAATTAATTCGCTCCGCATTCGTACGCGTTTCTACACCATGTGCAGCTATTGAGTTTCTCTTGCTGGATACATTTCGTCGTAAATTTTCGCTAGGCGACCTGGATCCCAGCGGTGCGCCAGGATAACTCCGGTTTGCTGACTTAATTTTGCAGAGCCGGCTTTAAACGTTTGTTTCGGGACGCCCCTTTAATGCTTCGCCAGTGCAACGTGGTCGCTCTGATTCTGCAAAGTAATTCACTGATAACGATCACTTTAAATCGTAACGATTTACCGTGCATACGGTATATCCTATTTACCGGGAATTGTTATTTTCTAATCTTGAATCATTTCCAGTGAATAATAAATTGCTGACGATAAATGTCAAAAAATAGAAAATTAGTTTGAAATATAATTAATGTTAAAAATAGAAAAAAAAACTGCCAAATAACGAGATTTTTATCGTCAAAATTCGACGAATTTTAAAAAATAAACTTAAAAGGATATTGGAAGTAAACAGTTAAAAATTAATACAGCTAACGTATCTGTTTATACATACTTAATGACTGATATTCCTTTTTTTTTAGCTTTCTATACCAAGCTTAATTATTTGAATATCCTGCATAAATCGATGCTTTTATTATTGGAACAGATATAGAACAGACATAGCGATAAATATTTACGATACCTCGAGTATCTCGCAGAATCCCGATGAAAGGACGCGCAAATGAAACGGAATCACGATGTCGCGTGGATGTAGAGAAAGGAAATGGGAATCAAGAAAAAAACAAATGCAAAGTCTGCAGCGCGCGGTGAAATCGCGATAGAAAGCGGCTGAGACGAGAAGTCGCTGCAGTGGCAAGGGGATCGAAGTCCCCGCGTTACACTTCCTAAGGAGCCACACACCGTCGCCGTCATGTAACAAGATCCCTTCCCGATCGATCGCGCGCACGGCGCTCGTTTATCACGAGCGGGACTTTTTGCACGCGCTCGATATCGCACCGATATCGTCTCGCACTCTAAGCGGGGGCGTCGCGACGCGTCGCACATCGTGTGGATTACACGATCGCCCGATCGTGACTCGCGGAAACGTCACGCCAAAAAGTCGACGACGGGATCCCGACGGTAATTTACGGCGAGAGTATATCCTCCCCCCCTCCCGCCACGTGCGAACAATGCGAAACGTGCGGCGATGTGGTGGACGACGAAAATTTTATGTGCGGCGCGGTTGCGGTCGCGGTCGCGATATAAAACTCGCGCCGTCCGCGCGTTGCAATTCACTTTAGGTACTCGCAATTCGCTGCAACCGCGTTAATTATCGCCTGCATTAGAACGAAGATAACAGTCATCGTGTCATCGTCATGCGCGCATGTAAAAACGAACGCTCCAGATTTCCGCGCTCGGTTTTACATTACATGCGGAAACGTAGTTTCACGCGACACAGAATTCACGTTCTGACGCAGATTAACATCTATCGTATCCAGCTTTATTGAATCCGATCAGTTTATACAACATGTTTTTGTGTGTGGCACATATATGTATAATGCGCAGATATTAGCTTTCAGTGAATAACGCGAGAAATGATATGTAATCACAAGCAAATATTCAATTACAAATCGTTGCGGGATACACATCACATATTTTGCGTTTACATTTTCGTCCGTTGGATCAATATTGCGCGTAACATTTCATTATTGCTGTAATACTGTTCGATTATTAATCACGGCGGCGTTCTCATTTTTACCCCGCACGACGAAATTAATCACACGCAGGTGCGGTGTCGTCAGCGCAAATAATTTCGCTTTTACGATCTTTGCGAGCGATTCGTTTAGCGACCTATTAAAACGGAAATAACGATTCAATAATGAGCTCGGAGCCCGCGCCTGTGTAAATAATTCTTTGCAACAAAAGAAATCGATCGTCTCTTCTTCGCGAATTCTCGATGGGGTCGAGGGGGAGGGGGCGGCGAGTCAAGATAAAAGAAAGAAATAATCCTTTACTGGAGTACCTTAACTCGATCTTTCGGTAGAGAAATGAGTCTCGTCAGTAGAGAAAGTAACGGTGGAAGAACGGTGGTAAATTTTCGTGTAATTTGTCGGCAGAGTGGACAGGGATGGTCTTCCGATGGTAAAATACGCGTGCGTTAAAATTGCGCCGCGGTTTGTCGACGGGACATTTTTTCCCCCGCGGATAAAGCTCTCTCGGGCGATCCGTTTCGTTGACATTTTAAATAAACGGTGATACATCCGCGACATGCTTCCAACTATCGTTTTTTCCTTAATTCCCTTAATATTTAAACACGACAAATGGAAGGCTACTGTCATGTTCGTTTTTTTTTTTTCTAAATTGATGTTGCGAGACTACATTGTTGCTTTCTGTCTGCGCTCATATTTTACTCTGTCTGATCTGTTTGCTTTAGGACACAAAATGTATGCTTTTAAGCGTACCTCTACTGCTCTACTTCTACTGTACATATAGTTTGTATTTCTTTTTCATAAAGCTTTCAAGGTTTGCTACAAAATCTATATAACTTTGTCGAAAAATTTATTATTTTTTCAAGAGAACAGAACATAATTTTTATGTAGAATTATATGCAAACAATGTATTTTTTTTACGCAACAAAATATGACATGAAAAACAGCAGAATACTATTCTAATTAACATTCTAATTACGTGTGACACTCATTCAGTTTCATAATAATTCGGTCGCGCTCCACAAATCTCGATTCGATAAAACGATGTCATTTACTCCTCTTTGTAATCGATCGTAGATTGTTCGAGGAAGGATTCTTGCTTCAAATCTCAATATCTAAGGTTTCCAATCTTTTGAGGGAAGCGCGGCAATAACAATGAAGCTTCTCGAACGATTACGAGAAAGCACAGGTGCATTCTGTTATCACTTCCGGTCGATCGAGTGGTCTATTGAGACCTCGGCGCGGATCTTGATCAGGACTCGGAATAAAGTGAACCTATAGGAAGTTAAGTTAGATTCTCCGCGTCGGTGTCTTCTCTCTGACAATGAGCCATAATCGTGGTCGGCGCGATTCTCCACCATATAATCCCTTTCTCTCTCTTGTTTAATTTTATTCGAGATATTATAAGGAGAAGAAAGGATACTTGCGACTGACGTCTCGCTATCACTTGATGATAATTTATGTATTTTATCTGAATATTGAAAGAAAGAGGACTTAATTTTTTTAAATTATATTTAACTCTTTTCTCGAATATTGCACATCTTTTACATTATTAGGATTAAAGCTTTAAATATGTCTTTCAATTTTATTCAAAGAATGTAGATTTTCAATTAAGCGAAACACGAGTTTTCTATTATTTTACTTTCTACATCCATGGACGAACATTGATCTTAAACGAATACATACCGCTGCTGCTTCATGTTCGCGGCGTTATTAACTGAGGCAATTGCTGCATGGATATTCCATTACGGTGTTACAGAGCATCTGTCTATTTCAGTTATATGTCGCTGCCACTTTTTTCTTCGACCGTATCACGGGTAGTAAAAAAATATTTTTCGTGTAACGTCGTGAGAGAATATATTTGATTCTGTCATAAACTAGGACGACAATATTGGCATTGTCATGATATGCTATACTAGTTTCGTCTATTACATCGACAAATATCAATAATTTTAAATGACAGTCAATTTAAAGAAAAATACAACTTCGAAAACCTGCCAGCTTTATTTAGCTGAAAATTCTGTAATGAAAATGTATACAAATAATTCCATACAGAGATAATAAGTACTTTTAAAAATTAAAATTCTAAAGTGGCATTTAATAAAACGTGCTTTGAGTAAATATATTTTTTAGCTTTAAAGTGCAAAATAACTTTTTATCTTTGTGTAAAACAATTTTTATTTCTGGTGAATTGGTTTAATAACATTTTTTAGATTAAATATTCTAGCATTGCTTTATTATATGGAGTCTTTTAAATTATTTTCAAAAAGAATTATCCGCGTAAAGTGCTATAGCCAAACTTTTATATAGATCTGACACACATAAAATTGCAAACCTAATTCAGATATGTAAATATGTATAAAGGCGTCTGAATATCGACTGAAGTGGGATAAATTCTCTGATATCTTCATCTCGCCCGTAACAACGCGGGGACTTTATCTTCCTTGTCGAACGTATTACCGTTTTGTGAGGCTTATCCATGATACCATTATCCGGAACAACTGCAGTTCGTGTATCCATTACCACGTACATGGTTATCCGCGTGCATCTCAGGAACGTAACTTTCGTAGCCATTGAATTGTGCGGTTGTGGAAATTATTATTTCACATTTTATTGTCGACCTAATTTTCTTTCAAAGCAGGATTCAATTTCCTTCGGATAATAAATTTTTTGTGTCTAATTATTTGAAATCAGAGATTATTATTGAAATAATATAAATAATAATCAGTGATTATTTTATTTTTAAATTAATACTTGATAATATTTAATTAATTTAATTAATAATTATAATTAATAATAATAAAAGTGCAGAGACACTGCGTAATTTCTGCGTAATTTATTAAATATTGTATAATATTTAATAAATTGTATTTATGGGTAGTAAATTGTGATATTAATATATATTTTTTAAAAATTATTAATTAAACTTTGAATATTATATTGCACATGTACTATCAATTTTTGTTTCACAATTGTTTTCTATTTTGTGATATACGAAACGGCAGATATATATATGTATATGTGTATATGTAGTATACGTTTTCGCACACTTTTTACACGCACTCGGGGAAATGTTTCGCTGTTCCAGCTAGAATTCTAAATATTACACTTAAATTATATCGCTGTTTTTCGTATCTGCTAAAAAATTGTCTGTCATATGTAGAATTTATAGCAGCAATAAAAATATATGCAAGGAAATATAGGTCTCATCAACCAAATATGATTGGAGTCTGGATTGATTAAACGTCATAGAGATACTTTTTTGCTAAATTTGACAAATAGATTTAGATATAATTTCTGTCTCTGTCTCTGATCTATATTGATTAAATACAAAACATATGTGATGTCGCAGTGCTTACTAATCACTTATCCGTTTTAGCTAATTTTTCGTATCTAAATAATTCTCACTATAATATTGCAAGATTACTTTTTTCAGTGCGCACAAGTAGATATTTGTACAATCCGCGGTCACGCGGTCTCCCTGTAAGCATGAACCCGTCGCGCGAACATTATTAGTTTCGAATTTTATTGTCGCCTCTCACGGACGTGCTCCTGTTTTCCAGCGGCATTGAGAACTCGATAAGATGAAAGGCACCTCGTAAGCGATACGGAAATACGAGGGAAACGTGACGCTGCATGTCTGGAAATATTGGGCGCGTGTGCTCGGAATTTTGGGGCAACTGCTGCATTGCGAACGTGTGTAGTTACCACTGTGTTGGAGCCAATTGATTGCCGAGGGGGTTTACGAAAGAGTGCATGTGCGTTAAACTAAAATTGGGGGTCTCAGTCAAAGAGCGGCATGTGTGTGCTTTAAACTATGTAAATCGAACAGAATGTATATAGAATGCCTTTTCTCTTTCCGAAGATATATTCGTCACGTCCTTTTATATCTCCACAAATAAATCTGCAGAGTTTAATAAAGTTACTTTTCCGAGCCAAGCCGATTTTTTTATATGCATTTTGTTTCAATTTTTGTATCTTTACCTTTCTATTCTTTACGCGAACCCAAAAGGATTTGCGTTTTCATACGATTGTTTGAGATGGAGAGACGGAAAGGTTTATGGCGTTCTATAAGCCTCGCTGAAAAGGACCTCGGTGAATGATTTATTATTCAGCTGACCTCGATTTGGTCAGTCCTTTTCATCTGACTTTTTTCCCTCCAGTTCCCCTCCCAGCTACCGTTGCCTTGCCCATTACTGGCGTATCTTCCGGTTTTACTCTTTCTTTCATTCGAATTTTACGGTCGTTCTCGAGACATTGTTAGTCCGTTTAGTTTTTCAGGATAATACATTGGATCTCCGCGGATTTATTCAGCGATATCATCGTAAGATTTCAGAATGAAAAAGCCAAAATAGGTATGCGTGTACGACGATTTTATTGAAAGCACGATCGAATATTTGCACATTTTTTTAATATGAATCTTAGAACGTGCTTTTGACAATACAATATTATATATTAGAATCTTTATTAATATATCGTTAATGAGATGAAATTATCATTAGGACAATAAATTTATATATACTATATAATTCAAATAATTGGACTATGTTTTTAACAAAATTTTAAAAATTATTTAGTTACGAAGATATTTAAATGTTGAATAAGAGAGATATAAAAAGTAGCAGCCTCTTATTAAACTTTCGTCTAGGGAAATCAGTAGAGAGAAAGGATTGTGGGGAAATATAGGATATATTCTGGCCTTTTATTCTGCGTAGGTACTATGCGCCGTTTGCTCATTTCTCGAGAAACAGAAAGACGGTTTATTTTTCATGACGAAAAGTTTTGGGGTATTTCTAGTTGAAGTTATAATGAAATTGCGAAGACTCTCTCTTTCTCTCTCTCTCTCTCTCTCTCTCTCTCTCTCTCTTTCTTTCTCTCTATTGCTTACGCTACCTTTCGAGTTGAGTTCATTAATCCTGATAACAGGCAAGACGGAAAGCTTTAGCTGTACGAGCACATTTTCATTATATCATACTACAAATTTAGTGGCGGATGTTACGATTTATCAAGGCCGCATTTATCATCCGTAGTGCGAGGGCGATTCATTATTTCCACCGTAGGACTTCCGGAAGTTGCGCGCGCGGAGAATTCCCGAACGAAACTCGGTAAACGCTCGTCAAACTGTCCGGACTTTCTCGCCTGCGTTGAAAAATAAAGGAAGGTAGTTAAGCGAGGCCGAGAGTGCCCTGTGCTAGATCAAGCGCAATTTAGAAATTTAATTTGAAAAGTTTCTAGGATTTACGGCCCACTCGGAAATGAAATCTGCCAACTTTCCATAAAGTCGTTAGCAAAAAATCTAGGAACGTGATTTGGTAAACAGAGGTTCCTTAAATCGAAAGAGTTGCCTTTTTACTCCGGAGGCCGATCAACTTGCTGTACACGTGAGGTCAAATCTTTTTGACACAGTTTAGATCTATATTCTCATGCTTTATGTCACCCTTCATAAATACAAATCTCTTTTTCTCTTTCTCTCTCTCTTTCTGAAAAAAAATGTTATATATCACGATTAAATTTAAACGAAATAAATTGCTCTCGGCTTACATCGTGCAAGATTGATGGTGTGAGACGAGCGCCACACTATTCATGAATTTACGCTAGCTCAAAATCTGATAGCTTTTTCCAAGCTAACGAAATGGAATTTTACGTTCGGGGAAACGATGTTTTTACGATTATCGTCGCGGCGAACGCTCCTGGACAAATACGGGCACGCGAGGAAGTGCAAGGGACAACGTACAAGTAGCTTCCGTAAGCTTTCAAACTAGTGTGAGTCTACGGCAGCGTTTTACGTGTTCAGTAATTTTTCTCGAAATGAAACTTTAGTCGATGAGTTTTACATCATCAGATTGTTAAAGCATCTCTAAACATACCAGAGTTATATTATTACAGTAAAATATTTGCAATGTAAATCTAAAATGTAGTACTCTAATTATATCGCGTTATCATTATTTTCACAAACTAAACCGCTCCAAATTCAATTGTCAAAAGTGATACGTAATTTGGACCATGATGCGATTACGAGTGAAGAGCAAGTATGAATATTAATGTGCGTTTAATTGTGAATTAAATTAAAGTATATTTACATATTAATTACATATGAGAATTTTACGAATTTTACGCTAATTAGGTAAAATTGTAATTATACACCGCTGCTC
Source organism: Wasmannia auropunctata (assembly GCF_000956235.1). Lineage (NCBI taxonomy): Eukaryota > Metazoa > Arthropoda > Insecta > Hymenoptera > Formicidae > Wasmannia > Wasmannia auropunctata. Next base: position 3,487,634 of record NW_012026837.1, on the reverse strand, counting down.
GTGAGTACTTTTATTTGCATGCGGTCAAAATTTTTTTACATCATTACGAATGTTACTTATTTTACTCGTCCATGAAATTATGTTACAAGCATTTGTTATATACTTTAATTTTACTAGAACTGATTATATTATATAATTAATTGTCACAACTCTGTTAATAGATTAAAATTTAATGTTTGAGTAAAATTAATATTTAACGATAAATTAACTTGCAAATTTTGACGTTTTAATTTTGATTATAGCAGATTTATATTTAAAATTTATATACATGTATGTAATTTATACATGGAATATTTCAATTTTTAAAATTATATAATGCGTGCAATTTGCGTTTAGTAAAGCCTGTCGTACTGCAATATGACAAGTTGATATAAAATTGCGAAAATTGCTCAAATCTAGCAAATTGAGTATTAACATTACGTGAAATCGTGACGCTTGGCGCGCGTAATCACGGCGTAGTCGCGCGGCAAGTAATACTCGAATCACCTACGTTCGCGCGACTTACGGCGATGGCATTGATTTATGAGGGCCAATTTGCGCGCGATTGAAAGTTTGCAACGCAGCTGCAAGTGCCAGTACGAATGTGTGTGTGTGTCGATTCGATTAGAGTGTTACGTGTCGACGCGCCTAATTCGGCAACCGAAAACGCTGCCGGTGCGCGCCCGGAGGTTTTCGATTTCGATCACGGACATTCTACGCGATAACTTCCATATACGCGACATAGCACATAGCACGCGCCCCCACGATCCTTCCAATTACAGTCGGTTTGCAGTTGCAGTTTCGCCCGCAGTTGCGCCCGGTTGCACACACGGACCTGTCGAAATTCGGTGAGATAGAATTTATGGCACTATCCGTTTCGACGGTGGACGATTGATTGATCCGATTCTCCCCTCCCCCCCTCTTCTCTCCGTTTGCAGTTCTTTCGTCTATTGACTTAGATTCAATCACGGAATTCGCGCAAGCTCCACAACCGGAAGCTCAAAGAAATCAGAAATTGCGGAAAAAAGGGTGTGTATTGTGATAGCGCGGATTTTTGTTGGACCGTGTATTTTTTCGCAGTGTAGCGAACATAGTCTTAATTTTTTAATAATGAATATCGAGAACAGATTTTTTTTCTCCTCTGACGAGCGAGCGGTACTCCTTTCTTGCGCTCTCTCTGATACACAGAGCATTTTATTTCCCATCGAGCATGTTTCGGATGGTCATTATCGAAAAATTCGCAGCCCAGGTAGTGTAACGCATTGCACATTCGTTCCTCCTCCTCGGAATGCATCATGCGGAATGTAATTACGTTACGTAAGCTCGCGGCGAGTAACACGAGAGGCGAGAGCGAAAACGCGCGTCGACGTTCCGCGCGCAGAGGCAAGTGCGGCATTTACCATAGCGCCGAGCAAATACTCGGCGAAGGCACTCCGGGTAGCGCGCGCGCGCGCGTTCAGGAAATAATAATCGTGATTTCTGACGTGTGCGCGGCACACACAAGTCGCAACATTTTCCGCCGTACCGGCGAAAATAACCGTCGGATGGAGATGCCGCCGGTTATTTTTACCGCTGCCGCTGGTTAATATCCGGCTCCATAATTAATTCGCGCGAACGCGACCGAGAACGGTCGCTCGCTCGCGAGAAATCGACGTGCCGGCTATAACTGCGCGTTTCGCGTCGCGATTCGCGGCAGCTGTGCAACCTGCGAAAACCGCATTCTCATGCGGGCACCACGTCCGGGGTGTTCACAAGAGTAGCGGCCCTTCAATCTCTATCTTCTTCCCTCCGTTTTTCTCTCTTCGCGCGAGATCGCGGTTTCGCGACGACTGCACGTAACGGTAACGGTACAGGGATCGAGCTACAGGATAACAAGAGAGGACATCGGGAATCGCGATGAAATTCTTATCCGACAATTTTCGACGCCGATCCGCGCGGGTTCACAATTTCCATGCCGGAGCCATTCTTGCAGATTTACCTTGTGAAATCCCTCGGCTGTCGTCGGGCTTTGGATGCCTTATTGGATGTCGCGCACGAACGACGGCGACGCGGAAGAAAATCTTCGACCTTCCGGTCAATCGATCGATCGTCTGAGAAATAGAATAAAAATGACGCGCGAGGCGCGTCCTTCTCTTTTCGATGCTAATGTGCGCGCTCGATAGAGTTATAAGCTATAGGCCCGCTCGTGCGCGCGTCCTCCGAAATCTAATCTAAATTCTCCGCGAGCAAACCCGTGCGGTGCCACTATTTTGGAAGCCGGTATGAAGTTGGACGTCTCAGTTATGCAGATTAAAGTGAATCTCAGGATTCAAGAATGCGTAATACAATATCCTGAAGTGAATTTGTAGTCAATTTTGGCGTTTCTTCTCAGTGCGACTATTTTATGAAGAAAAGATATAAATATAAAACATATAAATATGTTTTTTAAATTTACGACGGCCTAATTAAATATTAACAAATTTTTATGAAAGGAAACTTAAGAAGTGAGCAAAAAGTATTTTTATTAAATATTTCAAAAAATGCCAATAAAGAGCCGATACTTGGTAGAATTGTGTATAAAGTCTATATTGTTCGGACAACGTTTAATATTGTTATTTTGTGCTTTTTTTTATTCGCATGTATCAATATTGTACCAAGGAGGATCCGAGAATCGAAACATTTACTTAGTAATTTTGTTTATTGACGTAATAATATACATTTTATACACAGTTTCACCCAGTATTGGTTGTTTATTTGTATTTTTGAATTATTTGATTCACTTTACTAGAGCCTAAAAAATTGTCTTAATTATTGTATCTTTATTAAGCCATTTTCTTTATTTATGACGTAATATTAGAAACTATATTTAAATTTTTGTTCTTTTTTTTCCAGGTCGAACTATCGCGCCAAAACGCCACATCGAATAGCACATATTGTAAGTAGCTAAAATTTTATTTGTCACTATTTTGCAATTAATACTGTCGTATATCATAATGCACTAAAAGTGCATTATTAGGATATTGAACGTAATATTGGAAATTATTATCGGATATATTATTTAGCATGATAATTAATTCGATTGTATTCATACTGCTACAGATATAAAACAATTCTTGAAACTATTCATTAAATTTAATGCGTTATAAATAAGGGATATTTATTTAATCTGAAAATTAGAAATCCTGTAAGACTGCCGTAATATAATATTCTGTTCAATACGTACAGCGTTCTGTGTGTAAACGACTTTAAAGAGATCACGCGGATGATGCAGGAATGATTTCCTTTCGGCGTCGGAGCATAATCCAGCGCTTGAGTAATTTTTAATCCTTTGCGCATTTAATCCGGCTTGATCCTGAGACGAGTTTAGAGAACGCTTTCTCGTTACAGAGTTGGTATATCGATTTTTCCGTGGACCGTGCCGCAAAAACTTTAATCTGACCCTATCCTCTTTGCTTAAAGTAAAATAAGAAAAATCGGCCTACATAATACGGTGGACCGTAAGATTGAACACGTATAAAAGAATCGATGGCATACACATCCCATAAATATTCAATTAGATCGCAAGCGTGCTGTCAGGTTAAAGCCTCAGATTTAACCATAGACATACAAGTCTTATATGTCTATGGATTTAACGTGCGCACAGAATAGATATTCTTTAACTTATATATAGAACGTATAGATAATAAAAATTTGCTTTTGTATAATAAGCTCAAAGCATTCTCGTTATCAGTTTAGCGATTAGCGTTAATTAAAGCGGAAGGAAAAATCTTTTCTTCTTTTTTTTTACAATTTAAAAACTACGAATATGTGTACGTATGTGCATAGTTAACCGAAAATTAACTTTAATTCATCAAAGGTTTTTTGTCATTAAAATCCAGTAGATTTAACGAATCTGTTGTATATTGTATGGGAAGTTTTTTGCTATTATGCAAATTTAATAACTACGTTCAAATAATATCGGAGATATTCATATCGTCGAAAGTATCTATTGTGAATGAAAGACCATCCTTTCAATGTGGAAATATGTATTAGAACAGCAAAAAATTACCTGATAACGGTTATCTGAATATATAGCATCATACAAACGTATTTTTCTTCCTTTAAATATTCACGTGTGCTGCATTGTTATACTTACTCTTTTTGTGTAAAAAAAAAGGAATTAAATATATATATAAAAACCGCGTGCGTTAATTTTCAATTGATTTTAAACTTAAAACTTCTTTCGAAAAGCGATATAATATTTTGTTACCATAAATGATTGAAATTGCAATAATTTTGTTTCAATTTATCATTTGATATTAATTTTTATGTATGTACAGCAAATATTAATCTTTATCGTCTCACCGATTTTGTTTTTCGATTTCGTATATTTAAATATTAAGTACATTACAGCTGATATAAGCATTTTAATTTAACAGGGTATTTTAAATATTATAGGAAATTATTTAATTTTGCATTTTAAAACCCGTTTTATAGAGTGAGTATAATTATATAATTCGCGTTATATTTCAGGACGGAGTTTTAATTATAATTTTATGCGCCATGTATTTTGATATTAATTTGATAATTCAATGTATTTTAATTATATTTTATGTACGTGTGTATCTCGAGCCTTCAAATGTTTATAATAATTAATAGAAACGTAATGATAATGCGTTTCTTTAATGCTACTTGAATTTCAGTGTAGTCGTTTCACGTGCGTATCTTTCGTGCAGTCAAATTTATAACATTGCGCTTTCGATTTTCCGTCGTTTTAAACGTAATTCACCCATCGCACACGCTGCACTTTCGAATGAAGAGATTATATTTCGCGCGATGACTCCAACTCTCGAGTTCGGAGCGAAACTTTGCAAAAAGTTTATCGCAAGCTGTGCGATAATAACCGATACATCATAATTAATTGAAAATATACGGAGCGGAACGACGTTAGATCTTATAACAGCAAATACGTATGTAGTATTTCGTAACGGCGACGAGTTGGCTGGCGCGCGGCGTACGGCGCGTGGTGTTGTGTTTACGCAAGGTCGCTGCGGTATCATTCGCACAGCGCGACCCGACCCGGCAGGCAGCCGGCGCGCGGCGCGAGCCGCTCCGTATTATATTATTATCGTTTTATTGAAACGCGATCGTTCCCGATGATTATTAAAATGAACAATCAGCTCACTCGTTTCACTCTTACTGATTACTTGTTAGCATATCGAAGTGATCGTTGTTTCCAAATATGTTTCGCGCGATCGACGCGATAGAGAGAATTGAAAATATGTATACAGATTGTGTACGCTTCACGGGATTTTTACGAGCGATACTAATTTTTTTGTTAACTTCTTTTCTTTACTCAGATTTGAAAGTATCGCCGCATCGTTTTCGAATTTTTCGTCATACTGTTAATGTCGAGAGTGAAAAGAATCGCGTGTTTTCTTGTGTGTGCAATGAAGAAACCTGAGAGATGAGGAGGAGGAGGCGGCGACAACTTGTAGTTTAACAACTTGTGAGAGGTATCAAGTAACGGCGGATCGCAAGGTGAATAATTTATTATTTATTATCTTACTCTCTTATCATCGAATTAATCGTTTTAATTAAAACGCGCGCAACAATTATTTTTCAAATAGTAATTCTTTTCACAACTCTAATTTGAATAACGTGCATCATATCAGTGAGTTATCGTACTTATTGACCAAATTAATTCGAAAATTACCACTGTGCACTTACTAGTATTATTGTTTAATTTTGACAATTTCAAGTAGGATTTAAAAAAATTCAATTATAATATTATATTATAAACTTTTAAAGTATACGATAATTGCGGAAGAAATTCTGTTTAAAGATTCGATCGAATAGCAATGTTAAAGTAGTTACGAATCGCCAAGTGTGGAGTTTCAATGACACGCAGGTGGATGAAAATCCACGTTAATTACATTAACGATCGAGCGTCATAAAAGGAAACGGAACAAACGGAAAGTGGCCGACGGCAGTAGCAGCAGCTGGTGCGACGCACCAAATCCGGCGCGAAGAAAACTAGCTTAATCCTCTTACGTCCGTCGCAGGGCCACTGCCGGAAAATGGCAGTTTTTTGCTTGACCTTAAACTTGACAGTAACACGCGAGCATCGTGCATGCTGAAATAAGCGCGAAAAGTCGACGATTTTTCTTTGTGCGCGGAATAACCGTGGGCATATAGTTTTTCAAAAATGCAAAGTCGCGCAAGAAAGCGAACGGCCCGAAAATCTTTTTATCCAACTGGAGGACTCGACTGTCAGGGAAATAAGAATAATTTTAGCAGTGGCTATATTCCGTTTTTATAGCACTATCGAGAAATATTATTATAATGACTTCCACAAAGAAACGTTCGCGCAATACATATAACAATGTTACATATTGATTTATATTGGCTTGCAGTCTCTCTTGATTTATGTGGGTAGGTATTTACGTAGCCTTTGTAAAAAATGGTTCACCATCCGGGGAAGTTATAATTAATTACTCTTCGCGTTAAAAGGGTGTAAATATCGATTAGCACGTCGGGATCGTCGAACCGAGAGCGCGGTGAAATATGAACGAAAATTGATGGGGCCGATGAAAGTTTCTTTCTTCCTTCGTGCTCTCTCATCTTTATCATAAAGAATTTACCAGACGGTACACTTTTGTGCAAGGGAATTTTAGTTCTCATGCCGAATTGGACGTTGAAAATTAAGCGAACATTTCGAAGTGAGGCATTGTCGAGCAAGGAGTTGTCGCTGAAGTTGTTTTACTTTTCCTTATACTTCCTTACAGCGTGCGCACAGTATAAACTTAATCTTCGCGAAATAAAGAAAAGGGATATTAAAAGTTTCAGTTTAATATCACATAGTAAAGGCTTCCTTACTTCTTGTTTTGAGTGTAAAAAAGGTAGGTCACTAATTACGTGTGCGACTTTAGTGTGCCTTATATCCGATGTACTTGTGAGTTTCAAAAAAAATTGCACGAAATAATAGAGAAATAGAGACATTTATCAAACACATTTGTACATCCTTTTTAATAAATTTAGAAACAGTCGCTTCGCATGAATTATAATGAAATTATTCTATGATCACTTCATAAAATTTGCGTGTACGTGACGCGGACGTTTTTAATCTAATTATCGTGAAAGGAGATCTGGGGAAAAAGCCCGTAAATCTCGCGCTGTTACGTAACGGGGACATGGGGAATACACGGGGCGGACACTCACGGAAATAACTCTCAAAGCTATACGTAGAAGCGCAAACGTGAGTATTTTACAATCTCGCGGATGAGACGCGGATTCTTGCTGAATACTGGGCGAGGTGAATCGAAAAAGTTGACACTTTTTACGAGAGAAACGTGCTGCATCGCTCGTAAACAGTTTTCATTTTGCAGCTACCGGACAATTCTGTTAAATATTAATCGCATATTCGCAATTCTAATAATATGTGAGACATATATTGTCTCGATAATATTTCTTCTTATACGAAAAGAGATTTTTTGTACGAAACAGACACGTTATAATAATATATACGATAACGTTTTAATAACATTTTTGAAAGAATTTTTACAGTAAGGTATAAAAATGATTGCGCGGGGGCGAGGATAAAAAGTAAATTCTGCGTTTCCGTCAGCTCCGGCGACCGCGTTCCATTAAGTTTATGCCTCGGCCGTTTTATATTTCTGCATCTTCTGTATACGAATTTCTAAGTTTTCGCGAAATCGCGAAGGAAGCCCCATCCCACCGCCGCGGCTCGGTCGTTTCCTTTCTCGTCGGGACACCCTTAAATCTTATCGCGCAGCAGCAGTCCGGCGGATAGCGGCCCCGAGGTCGGAATTGAAAACGCACCGGCGACTGCGCGAGAGGGCAAGTACGAGAAAGGTTCGCAAGATCGTAGGTGAGTAGGTGGTATTGGGCAAAGCCATATCGAGGGGAGGGATTTTCTGGGAGAAAATCGTGCGATTGAATTAGAATCGAGGATATCCGGCGTATTCCTGGGGACGTGAAAGAGGAAGAAAAAAGGAAGGAGGATACAGGATATAGAATGTGTGTGTATGTACATGTGCGTATACATACATGTGCGAAGAGAGAAAAGAGAGAACAGGTCACATGAAAAGCCAGTCGTGGGAAAAGCGAAAAGTGCTCGACGAAAATCCTATATACGCGTCCCGACGACGCGAAACGGATTATCAAGGAAAAATATTTTAATAATTTTGCGCAAAGGTATATCTCTCTGACATACGAATATTCGGCGGAAAAAGTTGAGATAAGAGCGAAATACACGTTCGACTAAGCGCGGTTTGAAATGCGTGTGAATTCGCACGCTTTAGCATTTTACATTTAATTGCTGTAAATGATTTTATAGCTTAACTTGATCCTATAAAATTCAAAGATGCGTACTAATTTAAAATAACGAATGAATATTTGAAATTTAAGAATAAAAAGGGATATTAAAATAAATAAATAAAATAAAATAATTATTTTTGGAGCAAATAATAGAAGGATGAATTTAATAAAGATAATATTAATTAAATATTTGATGTTAGTAGCGCGTTTGGAAAAAAGTGGCTATTGTAAATCATTTGGATAAAACAGATTTGATATGGATTATGATAAAATATGGTGAACCATCGATTATCAAGCGAATTTGCCGGCCTCTCATTTGACATTGTTGTAATTACGGTTGTAATTATGATCGTATCGTTACGTGATTATGCTGTCTATGCGATAAAGCCGCGGTTGTCACGTTAATTATGAACAACAACGCGAATCAATCCTCGTAGAATTATTACATAACGGTATCATCGGGTATAAATTGTACGCGCATACAATGGAATCTTGAAAGCGTATTACGAACGTGTGTAATCACGCCTTTGGAAGGTGAAACGTATTATCTAGAAAATAGCATAGTCGGAATTATTTTATTATGCTTCCTTCTCGCACATGTATAATAACTGTTTCTCTCTGAAAAATTTTCCATGCAGCAATTCGAATGTAGCAGACAAGGAATCTAAGTTGGGCGCACTGGATTAGACGGGCGATTAAAAACAGCCATATCACGCGACGTTAACGTGCGGTCGCTGTCTTTGCGCACTTGCTAATTAAATCCCTTGCCTTGCAAATTAGTCCTTTGGCGAAAGGAGACGGAACGTCACTTGCAGGAAGCGCGCAGGATAGTCTCTCTCTCTCTCTCTCTCCTTTATATATATATATCTGTCGTCGGTGTGTCGTAGCGGCTTCCTTTTCATTAAAATTGAAATTCCCGCACAAAGCGATATATGTGCGGATACTCGGCGCATTTTGTTAGTTATATGCAACATTAATTAACGCGCATTTATTAATTAGCATTATGAGAAAATAACATTATGTTCTGGGGACAATTAGTTTTTAGAAATAAGTTACAGGAAATAAGACTGCGTAATTAAAAAAAAAAGATATTGAATAACTGTTTTTAGCATATTATATAGTTTATGCAACAATTTGATTGACTTTTGTAAAGAATTGATTACATTTTCAAGTCTCAACAACAATAGTATTCGTGTTTCCGTTTTTTAGAATATATAATAGCTAGCAAAGGAATAAGTATACTCGAAAAAATAATTTAATTATTTGTAATATAAAATCGCAGAGGTGATAATGCAATAATTTATGATATTGCCTTTTTCAAAATTACGATTGAGTACAGATATGGATTATTTCTTCAAAAATAAAACGTGTAATTTCACAAAGCAAAGAAATAAGTGTACTTGAAAAAAATAATTTAATATTTGTAATATGGAATTGCAGAGATGCAATAATTTACGACAACAAATTGCTTTTTTCAAAATTACGATCGAGAGTATAGATATGAGCTATTTGTTTGAAAACGGAACGCTTGTAATCGCGCATCTGAGCGTGCCTGTCGTATGTCACGTATGCCGGAAATCTCCGGAATAGAGAAATTCCGCGGTTGCATTTCCGCGTCGGTGATGATTCCCGTCTCTCCCGCATGATTTTAATTTGCTGCGGGCACTCGCAGGTGTTCCCCCGATAGAGAGAGTCAACGAGACCGTAAGAGCTTTTATTCACCGGGATCCATTACGCTTCTCGCGAAATGCTGCGATTATGAATAATTCGAAAGTATATTTGCTTTTCCGGCACCACCGACTGAATTAATAATGGACAGATAAAAGAGCCGGAAATGAATGGTCTTCGTGGGCTAACGAGCGCGGGTCGCGTCTGAACGTTTTTACATTCTATTCATTCGTAGTTACAGAAGTCGAAAATTGAACGTCATATGTCGATTTAATGATACGAATCGCCGAGCTTAATAGACATATCTTAATTTTAGAGTAAATCTATGAGAAGTTCTGTCATCAAGTAACGGGAAAAGCGTGATGATACTTTGATCTTTCCGCATTATTTAGAATTCGCGTTGTCTAAAATATTAAATGTAATAGCCCGACGAAAGAGAGAATATGATTTCTATTGATTTCACGGACAAAATTGAGAATAATGTAATCTTTAATCGCTCTTTCCGGCCGTAATTTATTGAATGAAGCTGTTCCGTTATATTACGAGTTATAATATTCATAAAGTCATTATAATATTAACGATAATTTAGACGCAAAATCGGCAAACAGAACGAATATTTTGCACATTACATCCGCTACCGAAAATACACACGCGTGTACTAGTCAAGCGTAATTAAGAATGTAATTAGAGAGCTCGGTAACGGTATTAATGGAGTTATCGGAAATGTAATTAAGGTATATATTGCGTTACGCTGTATTTAAAATATATAAGGTCCATTTGGATTATTTAGATTTTTCCTCCCTTTTATCGTTTACGCAAGCTGATGGTGTCTGTTTTTTTACAAATTAATTGAATAATTTGAACGGGAGGAAGAAAATATGTTAATAGCGAGCATAAAATGCTTGATGCAAAGATCAATAATCTATGTTTTACCGTGAACTGTATAGAATATTAATTATTTTAAACCACATGGACGGCTTATAATAGCTACGCTTTTTCCTTCGTTTCTATAATCAGAGAATTTCAATAAATTATAAATTTAAATGCGAATACACTTATACATATATCTAAAAATACGTAAAAATTGAAATATATTTACTTATATTAAAAACATATTTTTATGTTTTCAGGTTATAAATTTAAAAGCACAAATTTAATCTCTTTTATTTGCTATTAATTAACTAAATAATTGAAAAACTTTTTCTTTTATTTATATTAAATATTTATATAAATATTTAATTTATATAAATATTTAATTTTCAATATTATTTTAATGTTTTTTTTTAATATACAAGAAATTCTTTGCAGTGTAAAACGTATTTTGATGAATGAATGCGTTTTTTTTCTGTAGCTAAATGGAATTAAAAGTTTGTATCTCAAAATAATTTACCTTTCTCGTTAGTGAGCAGATCTCTGTAATGTCGGGCGCGCGGCGGATCGAGTTTCTCGCGCGGACCGCAGGTGGCACCGCCGACCGCGCGTTGCGCGCGAGCTCGCGCGAAAAATCATTTTCGAAACCGCGTCCCTCTCAATCGTTCGCGACCATGCGAAGCGCGCGCCGCAATCACGGTTGGCTCGACCGAAAATCGTTCGACGAGACGTTTAGGATCGCCCGGCTGCGTAATATCCGGATCAATTATGAGCTGAATCACGAATGGGAGCAATTGTGTTGCGAGATCTGGGTACGTTTCGCAGAAATCGTTTTCTCGATCGCTCTTTCGTCGCGGCGCACCGTGACGCCGCCGACGAGGTCGAGCGCGACATTTGCAGGCGCTCGCGCGAAAATGAGCCTTACGCCCCATCTACGAAAAGCACAAGACCGCGTGCCATCGTCACGTAAAAATTATATCGGCCAAAGAACTCGCGTTCGCTCCCGAGAAAGCTCCCGCTGTCGATTCGTAGCGAACGTAGCGTTATATCTCGCGTGAGCTATTGATTCCGAAAATGGCAAAAGTCGAGCCTCGCGTAAAATGCACATTCATTTAATTTTTATTGCAACATGTATCAGAATCACTCGACGATCGCAATCAGTCGGACTCTTGCGCTACCTTCGAAATGAGTGGCTCATATTTCTCTCATTGAATTGTATTTAACGTTTCGCTATCCAAACTGATTGTTCAGGACTTGATTCATTATCGAATTTTTACATCTTGACAATATCGCGATACGAAAAATATCACGGGAAGAGAGAATTGTTTTATTTGAGGAATATATATTTATTGGATTTTTCGGGATATAAGCTGCGATTGAGATTTTCCTAAATTTGGCTGATAATGTACATGTTGCTTGTTAGTCAAGTCATTCTGAAATTTATAAAAAACGAAGTCACGTTTCTTCGAAATTTTAAAATGGCCGATTTTGTCGTAACCGTCGTCGTCTCCGATTCTCGTCGAGAACGTCGAGAGCGAGCTGGCGGACGTTCCGCGCCATCCATCGTGCATTCCGAAAACGCAGCGCGACTCGAGTGAGCGCAGCGCTGCGTCGATAGATGATCCCGCGTGCATCGATAACGCAGCTCCCTGCGCATTTCCTCTTCGCTCGCGCAGCGACGCAGTTTATCATCCCTTTTGTCGCGTTTGCTCTTGATAACTTTTCTTCAACGCGATAAAAGGCAATTGATAAATGCAATTAACAATTAACGTCACGAGTAAGGACGATCGCACTGGCGCGTACTTTGATCCGCCGACGCGTTTCGTTTGTCGTTTTGTGAACGGCCAGCGATTATTTCGCTGAGATGACCGCGCTGGAAATCGTTCGGAAACAATGCGACCGATTATTTGAGAATGTTCATCAGCGCGGAAGCTGCGTTAACAAACGGGAATTACACGGTAGAACGAGTGCTCGTTGCAACCCCGCGGGATGATGATATACGCCCGGCACGTGGCCGCCTTATCGACTATAGAATATTCGCGACTAGATATTCGTGGGAGAGATGTCGGGCTTGATACTGAAAAGTAATTCTGAATACGGGCTTGTATAATCCCGTACCATGTATTATATCTTTCAATAAATATAAATATCAATATTTTTTAGTAAATAGAAAAAAATAATTCTGTAGGCTCTTCTCGAGAGATGACTGATCCGTATAGTCATTTGGACGAATCCACCTGAAATTGCATACAGCGAACATTCACACACGCACACGCACATTTATTACACATATTTATTTTTTATTCTATTTCTCTCCGGTGAAATTATATTACAAATGAGTATAAAGTGGATAATTCTTTGAATGCTGCAAGGAATATATAATTATGATCTCTTTGATTATGATCAAGAAATTATTTTTGTGCTTTATAGGTATAACACATACGATTATTAAATTTATTAAATATCATACGGTTATTAATAATAAATACAGCGATAAATTGGAAAATTGATACAAATTTATCAAGGAATTCAAATGTAAATTTTGTAAATTTACCTGCAGTTATTGATTCAGAGATTTCCATAATCTGGGAATTTCATTTCCATCTTTTATTAATCATACAATGGATGTCGTTAAGCTTATCGTTAGATTCATCGCATATATTTTGATAAATAGATTCAGGTAAACATAGCATTTATTGCGGATAGGGTTGGGGAATAATTCGGCCTGTATTTACTATTTGTCTTTATGCTAAATGTCGATGGGAGCGTGATGGAAAGTTCCATTGCTCAATTAACTGGAAATAGTTCGCGATGACTCAACGAAAGTTATCCACCGCACCCGGGAATGCTTTTGAAACGCGTTTATCGCATTACGATCGTAGCAATTGAAATTTCTCTCCTGCGAAAAATTGCGATTTCCAAATACGTTGAGTAATTTTTCGCGAGCAACGAGAGCTTGGCAAAATACTCAACGCAATACTTGTGTGCTTAATTCATCTACATTCAAATTTTTATCAATTTCAATTTTTAATATTTTATAATGAATTTAAATATGCACATTTTTATCTGTCTTTTTGATAATTTTAATATTATTGAGAAATCTCTTGTTATAAATAGACATTAATAATTCCAATGTAGGTCTTTGAAGGATATTCGAAATAGACATTAATAATTCCAATGTAGGCTTTAGAATTTAGAAGAATATTTTTTTGTTTTTATTAATTTAGCTTGCCGCGAATCAATTTTTCAAATTTCTCGAAATGAATGCTCGCGGCAAGGTGCGTCACGACGACAATGTTTCGATCGATTCGTCTACGCGCGCAAGACAAAGATTTTCCGCTTTCGGCGAACAATCGAGATTATCACCTATTTTCGGCTAGACCCCGCGTTTGTCCTCTCCCCGGGCGCGCACCATTGATTTTAGCTCGGGGGACTCTCTCTCTCCATGGCGTTGCCGAGGCGTGGTGAAGCTCACGATTGAAACAACCGACCGATTCGCCAAATATACGCGCCGCGTATATTTAGCTGGAAAATTGAATCCGTGCCAGAGGATACAGCCCTGTAATCCGATCCTCTCTCCGCCGGCGTAGCGGGGAGGGTGTGTTTTCGCGTTCCCGCAGGATCTACACGTGCGTGCGACCGCGTCATCCGCCTGAAAATAATTATTCTTATCAAAGAGCCGCGGGAGCGAAAGAATCGAAATACGCTCGGCCCAGAGTGAACTACGCGACAATCTCCTGCAGTTTCATATCTCGCAACGCGAAATTTCCTCCCGTTCAATAACGGCGTGTCGCCGGGTTACGCAACGCGTGTGACAGCGTGCGATATTTGACTTTATAATTACGACGTACGTCAATAATAGGTTAATATTGACGGACTACATTAATTTAACACTGTACCACTTTTTCCGCTTTTATTACACGTTAAAAGGTTTCCATCTTTCTACATTTCAGTTTTTCAATCTTTGACGTTGAATATCTCAGCAGTTCAGCCCGGAATGAAACTTTCCGTCAAAGCAAAATCCGCTTGGAATTAAATTGAAAAATGAAGTTCTATCTACCCCCGTAGAAATGAGATTTTTTTAATCTTCACTGTTAGATCGTTATTAATTAAAAATTAGGTTGGAATTATATTTCTCGAAGTCAATTTCGAATTCATCTTGAAGAGGCTTTCATTTAAACTTATCCAATGTACAAGCGGTATATATTAAGATTAAGCTCCACCCTTTAATCAAATCGGACGCTTGTTATTCATGTCGGAAATAGATCCATATCCATCGAGAAAAATGTCTAGGCAGTACACGATTACTCGGATGTATGAAAGGCCGCGCGATAATTAATATTATGCTAATGACGTGCTTATCGCGGAATTCGCTGTCCGTCACCGACGCTTCCGCGAACTCGATCTTTATGTAAATGTCCCTCGGATCATTTTCGAGACTCGACAGAACGAAGCTGTAATCTTTGATGTAAGATTCTTGAACATCGTCTTTTCGCCGTTTACACGAAGAGATCTAGCCCGCGCAAGCGTTTAAACTTTAAACACTGCCATGTTTACGCGCCTGTTAAGCTCTCTCCCTGATCCGACTACCGGATGGCGTGTGTGTATATACTTATCGTAAGAGAAATACACCGTCGTGGATTTTTTTGACTGACAGGAAGCAGAAGCGTGTGAGAGAATATGAAAAAGATAAGGATCGTGCCGTATGCAGAAATCTATGTGAAAGGTTTTCGAGTATTTCGATCAAACTTTGAAGTGAAATCGAGAAATATATTCGGCGAATGACGCAAGTGGAGATATAAAAGTATCCGTGAGCTAACAATTTATTAATTTCCAATAATCGCGTGGGATATGCTAATGTTCAAACGGATCGCGATGCACAGACGTTTAGCATGCGATCAAATGTCTCTGAATATAATTTAAGAATAAAATTGTGAAAAGAAATGTATAAAAATATCCTTTTAATATGCAAATGTAGTAAGAGACGCAAACATTTTTCTATTTTATAAAAAAAAAATTACATGAATATGTATATAATTATATAAATGAATAGATATATAAAAGCTCGATTCTGGTTTGAGATTCTTACGAACGGTTTGAGATTCTAAATATATAAATCGCGATTATTGGAAATGTCTCTTGAGTGCGGTTTTCAATTTAACTTTTGAATCTAATGTATAATTAATTTTTTGTCGAAAAACGCTCGGTCGGATCGCGACGTACTCGTGTCTCGAGGTTGCTCGAGATAAATTTGTTACGTTTCTTATTTCCGAGTCGCTCCGGAACGTAGACAGCTCGGAACTCTCGCGCTTGCTCTTTTTACACAGCCGACTACCGCCCTCTTGAATTTTATTTTGCAGCTGCGGCTGAGAAACATTCGACCTCAGTGGGAGAGCCAATTCGTCAAAACGTCGTTGCACTTGTCTCACGATTTGCAAAAAGTTTTACGCTCGCATTCCTCGCTATTTTTAGGTCAGCAAATCATTTTAATGCTGCTCTGTTTTCTTCGAAACGCCATGATGAAACCACGGGGAAAAGGAAACGTCGAGGATTTCCTTTTCTACGACAAGATTACATTGCGTTTAAAAGATATACAATTTTTCTTCTCTCGATAGATACCTTACAGCTCTCGAGAGCGTTCTCAAGAGGATTTAAGCATCCTCGTGTAACTACAGCGGTGATATTAGAAGAATTTTATGGCTCGTGGGTATCTCTTAAGTTATCAATATTGACAAACATGCCTTTTCATCATATCTTTTCTATCAGCCCATCGTGCTACAACTACGTACTCAGTTAGCCTGATTTAATTCAATTTAAACCAGCATAGTCCTACATAATAGAAAGGAAGAGGAGAGATGTATTTTCCGTCATTTAATGAGGAGAGCGAAAAAGTTTTTCGATGCACCTTGTCAAAAGGCGGCGCATTGTATTCGCAGTATTATCATCGACATTTCGAA
Source organism: Wasmannia auropunctata (assembly GCF_000956235.1). NCBI lineage: Eukaryota > Metazoa > Arthropoda > Insecta > Hymenoptera > Formicidae > Wasmannia > Wasmannia auropunctata. Next base: position 3,470,862 of record NW_012026837.1, on the reverse strand, counting down.
CTTTACGCCACGGATAAAAGCTGCCGGCACACGCTTTCGAACGCGCCACCGTATTTTACCGCACAATATGTGTTTTAAGGGAGGGGGGGGGGGAAAGAGCGCGAGCGTGTCCGCCCGTTGCGCGAGATAAAACGTTCGTGGTCGTGCATCGCGTGCTCACCGCATCGCCGAGCTGTCCTCGTTAATCTGGTCGCGTCGTGTGTAACCTTAAGGTCGTCATGATATATCGGAAGCAGTTGTAAAACCGCGTAAACTAACTTTGAAAAAACATCCAAAGGCTTACGACGGGCATTACGGCTCTCGGCATTCAAGCATGTTTTGTATGCGCTTCGCATGGAAGATTGAGCACTTTTCTCGATCTTGCGAGATTATTTTTTTGAAAAAAATTCAAGTGGCATACTCAATACATCTGTTCAAATAAAGAATTGCAAACGATTCTTTTCGTGCAATATAAATTTGGATATTATATAATCTTATCTTTTTTTTTTCTTTATTGTGACTGATACGAACAAATTCATATGATTAAAGAGATTAATCTGGAATTTTTTTAATGTCACGTATAGCGATTATTCGATTTATCCGATTCTGAGCTTCCGTAATGCATTTTGCCTGTCGCATCGGTAATGTTTCACGCATGACATATCTTGACCGCATTACTCTCCCTCTTCCTTTACGTCGCCTGGAGGCCCAAGTTAAATAAAGACCCATATCTCATCACGTGGATTCGTTTTAGCACTCTTACTGAAAATTAATTATTCTGTCGCAACTTTGGCACATTTCACGGCACTGCACGACTGACACGCGGATGAGACATTGCAGGTGTGAAGCGTCGCATTAGCGCGCGAAACGGAAATGTTTTTCGACCCTAACTTTAGATTATCCGAAATATCATCCTTGGAATGTGGAAGGGGATAAAATAACGATTTCTGGTTTTGAATATTTCGAAATATTTTACTCATAATATTATCCCCAAAAATTGCTTTATTAATAATTCCCTCGCGTGTAAGTGCCCGCCGCGAGAGACGGTCGCGAATTGAATTCTCAAGACGTTTATGACTCTTTGAAGAGCTTTTAAAATTGTAATGGCGCGCATCTATTAAACTGACGGCCCATTAAGAAGGGAAAACTCTCGCCGCAATTACGTGACCGATCCTTTAAAGAGGCGCACGCGTCGCACGTGAACGACGACGGCTAAATCGTCGGCGGGGGGCGAGCGTAATTTTTTTGAGAGCCTCTAAAAAGAGACTTTGCGAGCACGACGACGAACGAAGACGTTTCGACGTTTCATGCCTCTCGTAAAGTCTCTCCAGGCGCAAGTATTAGTTAACTAACACACTGCAGCATTTTTCAATGTCGCATTCGTCCGCGTGATTATTCCGTATAAATTAATTTTACGATCCTTTTGAGCGCGACAAGGTTCGCGGTAATCCACTGTCGTTGTTGATCAATATCGATTAGAGGCTGCAGGACAACCGTTTGCCGGTCGGTCGCGTATTGATCGGAAACGGACGAGCAAATTCGCGCGGAGCGCGGTGGGAGCCGCCGGTTGAATCATGTTACGCAATACGGCAAGTGACATTTCTCATTACAGAAGCTTTGAACTTGTTTATCTCTCGGTGTATGATAAATAAATGTCACTTTCACGTTCGCGTAATAACGCCTCGATTGTATCGCGCGAGAGGGGCGATTTTCTACAATGTAGGAAATTAAATTCCGCGCGGCTGACGCGAACTTCTGTGTTATTTTTTTTTGTTTAATTCGCATTTACGTTCGCGTACACTGGGGACAATGTTCCTCTGAATCCGCTTTCTACATGTCAAGCGAGATTATCGCGACGTTAACGATGAATTACTATATACGCTCGCGTTCACTATAGTGGGTTCTCAGTGCCGTTCGCTCTCGCTGCAGTCGTCATGGAAACGCCTCTTCGAGATTCTCTCGTCGAGTGTAGGCAGTTCCACGAGAGGTACACATACACGATGTAATGTCGATCCTTGTGACACCGATCGCTGATATCGAGTAATACAAATCGCGGCCGATCGCTCGCGTATATCGGGCAAGCGATCTATCCCTTTTACAGCCCCTTTACAGTCTCCTTCGAAGATCTCTTTTCGAAGTCCACGAGATCTTTCGTCGATGCAAAAATACCTATATCGCCCTCATTTGAATCCGTTTGATTATACGCGCGATTCTTTTTTTTTATCCGTTCGACTAATCCGTCCGTCTGTTCAGCGCACACTGAAATCTGGTTCCTCGGGATAATCACGCAGATGGAACGGCACCTTTTCTTGTTAGACGGCCGGGACGTTCTCTTATTTTCCTCCATTAGAGCGGCGTCTGTGATATCGATACTTAAGGAACAGTCCTCCGATGGTATTAAGGGATATAGAGAGGCTAAATCGGGACGCTTCGTTCGGAGCGATCCTCGCGAAATCCCGCGCGCTTTGAGCGACGAGCGATTCATCGTGCTTTTTTTACCCGGCTAGATCTCTCCCGCGTCATCCTCCTGTCGTCGGCGGCTTATGGAACGGAGCCTCCTCCGTTTCTCTTCGTTGCCTCCGGGATCCGCGGCCCCAGGGCCTCCGGGGTCTCGTAAAAAAGGGGGAATGGGATTCGGAAAATCGAAGACGACCTATAAACCGAGATGTCATCGTCGGCGGTACAACGGTCGCTATGCGGCGTACTCCCCCGTTGCTTCCTCCTTTCTAGAGAAATATTTTATAGTCGAGCGTAAGGAGACGCGTAGCCTGGATTTTTCCACGAGAAATAGCTCATGCGATTTTCCTGTGCCATCGGTCTTTCTTGCCCATTTTTTTTTTGATCGTTTCATTTCCATAGTGATTTTGCGTAGCTTATCGCACTTAGGCGCGATCTTGGCCAATGCGTTTCTCTTGCCAACGTTGCTTCGAATTTCAATTCAAGATTAAGGGTGCTCGTTATTAATAGCGAGTTATGTAGCCGACATGGATGTATAATGCGCATTTCGTATGACCTAGTATTAGAAATAAATAATATATTGCGAGGGAGAGGATCTGCGTGTATGACAAATGCTTATCGAACGGAAGTGAAATTGTCGTTAGCCGTTAATAACGTAAATAATAACCGGGTGACAATAATAATACGCCTTATACGACAAACTCATAAACCGAGTTAACCGGATCGTTAATCAACAATTCATTAGATCGTCTATAGATGCAGCGTCATTTAATTATTAAATTCATCCGTGATTTCATCGCGCGCGGCCCCGCGCGAATGCCGACGCTGCCGGTAGAACTTCCATTATGTTAATCGTCAGGAGCATTGTTTGTATTCGCTCGTATTATTGTTATTATCGCCCCAGATAATTATCTCCGGCGACTCTAATGCCGCGATTCTTTCTCCGCGATGTAGCGAGCGCGTGCGTGGATTCCTCGGCCGTATTCACATAATGCCTCGTGAGCGCAATATACCTTGTTCCCCTCCGAGATCCGATAAATTTATCCTCCTCGATCTCTCCTCTCTCTCTCTCTCTCTCTCTCTCTTTTCTCTCTCTCTCTCTCACACTCACTCTCCGCTTCCTCTCTCCGCCCGCCCTTATCCTTCTCCCTCAGGATCTCCCTCCCTCTCTCACCCCTGTTTGCCCGCGGCGTCCGTGAGGTCGAACGTAAAACATTTATAGTATCAGGACCGTGTAAGCTGCGGGGTACTGGCATACCAGGACTCTGAATGGCGTCGCCGTCGTTTGTCGGATATGCGCGCATGTGCGCCCCAGCTGCAACGCACGTCCACGCGTGGAGGGTTCTAAAAATATGCGCGCGCGCGCGCGGCCACCCCGAGTGCACTTGAAACTGCAGCAGCAGCAGCAGCAACAGTCGTGGGAGAGAAAATGAGATGGGCCGCGATTTTACAACGTTCGGTATTTTGATATCGCTTGCTGCCTATCGAGAAATTCGGTGCAAAAAGTAAAAATTGTTCGTACTGAGAAAAGAATTATTTTGAAACGGACAAACAATTGCAGATTAAGTAAATTTTAATTAATCTTAATTAAAATTTTTATTAAGTGCATTTTAAAATCTTTGTCTATGTTTATTTTAACACTTGCTAAATATAACAAAATTAATGTTTGTTGGCATAATCGATAAATAATTTGCTATATATGACTTAGAGGCAAATTTCGTATAAGTTTTCTAAAATTTCTTACAAATATGTAAGAATTACAAAATTATATAACTAATTGTAAGAGCCAGCAAATTGAAAATTTGCAATTAGATCTTGTAAGTAGGCTCTGTTTTCGTTTTTAACATTTACAAATTTATACTGATACTTTTATTTCTTTCACGAGAAAGCGTACTCCGGCCGTAGTGAATCATATCTAATATTTCCTTCGATATCACAATATATTTTATGATCGTCGATAGTAAATGCGTCGCGTGCATATATATATATCCTGCATAGATGAGGATATCTTTATATCTCTCCACTAGCTATCACGCCGCCGACAGTGCAGCGAGAATCCCTTTCCATCTGGAGGGCGTTCGGCCGCGTTATTCTAAGCACTATAGCTTTTGCGCCCTCTCGTCCCATCTCTTGGTTTCTATGGTGATCCGAAGAGGGGTCGCGTCCCCTGTGGGTCGCCTCGCAGGTTGATTGTCGGTATATATAGCGCTGGGCTATACATACACGATGGATGGCGATCCATAAGCGGCGAAATACTTCCTACTTTTTGCATATGTAACTGCCCGGCGAACGAACGACAGCCATTCACAATATAACGTTTACCGTTTGTATCTCTCCGCTGTCATCGCTTGTTATCGGAACACAATGTGAAATAACGAGAGGACGTACAGCGATTGATAGCGCGTCGCGATAAACTACATATAACGAACCGTAAACTTAAATCGGACTCGTCTATTCGGCATTCGCGAAGTTAGTTCCAAATCCGCGCGCGAATTTACGTCGTTAATAATAATGAATACATGCCGCGTTTTCCGCGGGTGTGTATCAACGAGAAAAATCTCGCGTCTCGTCATCCAACGTTATAAATTGTAATTACAGCGACTGCGAAACATCGCCGGTATCGCGGGCGCGTTTAACATTTTTCGTCTCTTCGTCTCCGCGCCGCCGGCCGAACAAACGCACCCGCGCGGGTGCGGAAATGGACAGTCCCTGGCCAAATTCCAGGGATATAAATTGTCGGGATTTCATTGTCTCCCGCGCTTCCGGCAGCTCCTCCACACCGAACTTTTCCACGCGCTCCTCTTTCTCTCTTTCTCTCTCTCTCTCTCTCTCTCTCTCTCTTTCTCTCTCTCCCATCAGTCGATTTCACCAGCACGGAACTTCCGAGCGCGCCCCGGTTGACTTTATTGAACCGGACGAACGCGACGAACGCGCGACGAGGCAGACTGAAATAATAGTCTGCCGCCTCTAGACGACGGTAACCCGGGCTTACCAGCACCAGCGTCATAATTACAGACCGCGATCGATAACTTATCACTCGGAAACCCGAAGCACGTTATACAACGAGCCTACCTCAAGTTAATAGTTCTTGAACAAATATGAAACATACCTACGTTCCTTTTAGTGCGGCTTTTAACATGATTTATTAGCGAGAGGGAGAGGGAGGGAGGGAGAGAGAGAGAGAGAGAGAGAGAGAGAGAGAGAGAGAGGGGGGGGAAGAGCATTGTGATTTTTTTAATTCTCCAGAAAATAAAGAATAGTGTAGTAGCTTGTACAAATACACGTATGTAATTTCTCCAGTTTCATTTAATACTTGTTTGCATCAAACTGAAGATTTTTAGATTTTTCAATTGGATTTTTTAAATTACAATTTATTTAATATTTAAACGTGCATATAAAAATGGATTAAAATCAATTTGAAAATTACTCCTCTCCTCTGCGAAATTATTTTCTGAGAAGTGCATCGTGCAAGGTATAAATAGCGACACGTCGGATGTGTGTAATTAATTATCTTTGATGGTCTTGCGATGTTGGCGGAGCATTACGTATTTCGTTCGGCGAAGTTCAAACCGCCAGGAGTTGGTAAAATTTTGAGGGTCCATTAGATGGATAATCCATGGGGATTATAACGCGGGAAGTTTTGTTAAGGCGGTATACGTACTCGCGCGAATGAAACACGGGATTACGCGGGAGCCCGACGCGGCTTGGTCTCACGTTTGAAGTGATCGAGAGCACGCATGGATTAAGATCGCGGGCGAATGAAAAAAGCGGGCAACGTCGGGCGCTTATCGGGGAAGTGAGATCAGGAGAAAGATGTGAGCGGTATTAAAAGCAATAATGAGCACGCGACTCGAGCGGAGCGGACGATTTGCGCGCGGCGAAGACGAGTACAGGTATAACGAGCGGCGGCGGGAACGATTCCGCAATCGTGTGTAATTGCCTGGCTACGGGCACGTTCCTAGGGAATCGTGAAAGTAAACGAGGAACCGATTATCGCCCACCCGATGAGCATCCTCGCACCACTCTCCGTCGAGTGTCGCCTCGGAGATGCGGCCCGACTCGTTCAGATTGTTTCCGATTTATTCTACGCGCGTTTATGCGCTCTAAGAAGAAATCTAAACATCCCTATTTGACCCCAAAAAAAGCGTATTGAGGAAATTAACAAAATTACACATAATTACTTCATATAATCAAAATACTTGTAATTAATTTAATTTAATTTAATTTACCGCGAACGATTAAACATAAATACTTATAATTACATATGGAAACATGTACGGAAATATCTGAATGAGGCTTACCAACGATTGTAGGAGAGGAAAGGCATCTCTGAAACGATTGATTTTATTTTTCAAATAAGTTTTTTTTTATTGACAATAAGTTATTACGACAGATTATTTCAGATGTATTGAGGTAGAGAAAAATTGCTTTTAGCATTAGCAATATTTTAACACAGGCACAACACTCGTGGTCCTTTCGGTGAATAATTATTAGCTATATGTGTGCACGCATATGTAAATAAGGGATAAGTTAAGGATAACATTTGCCGAAACTGGGCTTTAATTAACCGCGACGTTACAACACATGCGCTCCGATCGAGCGCTCGATTCTCGCGGTGATGCGCGGGTCGACCGCGGGGCGGCGCTGGCGGCGGCGTGCCCTCCCCCCGCCGGTGGCGCTAGTGGTCAATGGCGCCGGTTGATAGCGGGATCGTTGTTAGTCACAGCGGGACCACGTACGGTGGCGGTCGTGGAGTACAGGAATCGGTGAACGGCGAGACGAGACAAAAGGAGAGAGAGAGAGAGAGAACGGAGCGAACGCGAGCGGACACCGAGGGGAGGACTGGAGCAACGGGCGCGAGAGGAGGGTTGACAGAACACAGCCGAGCGGGCGTTCCGGGCCTTGTACCGTGTATAAAACGCGCTCGATTCCGGGCAACGTGAAGTCCCCGTCGCCGCCGCCGTTGTCGTCGTCGTCGTCGTCGTCGTCGTCGTTGTCGTCGTCGTCGTCGCCGCCACCGTCGTCTCTCGAACGTGCGCTAATCCGGTGCGTGGGTCCCTCGACTCGTGCGCGCGCGCGCGCATGTGTTCCTCGCGTGTGTTTTCGTCGTTCTCGCGTTGAGTGCGCGTAGCGTTGAGGAAGGTGGACGGGTCGCCGTCGATCGGTTTCCCCGTTTGTGTTTCTATATAACATCGTGCCGCGCGGAGAGGCGGCGTGCTGCCGAGGAGCAACGCCAGTAGTGCATCCAACTGCCGGAGAGAGAGAAAGAGAGATAGGAGTGCCAGTTGGAACAAAAGGAAGCGAGAAGGAGACGTCGGCGGTGAAGAAGGAGGAGAGGAGGATACGGTGGAGGTGAAGGGGGGTGAAGGCGGTGGTGCGGAGCGGATTTGTTTTCTTGCACAACGGTGGAGCAAAACGGCCTCAAGCTGTGGGGCTCTGGGGCGTTTTTCCTTCCTCCGCAAGGGATGTACTACCCTGTAAGTGTTTGATTACCCGTTACTGCGTTTATTTGACGGGAACGGTTACGGCGAACGTATACCTAGTCGCATAGTACATGGGGCGAAGGCGGGGAGGCGTCTCTCTCTCCTTCGCCGCGCGGCCGCGCCGCTCTTAAATAAATCAACGGCTGCGTGCCTGCCGCACGTTCCCTCTCGTCGCGTTTGCACGAGGCACTCCGACGCGGAGGCGTCGGTTCGATAGAAGGCGCCGGATCGGCGGACCACGCTCTCCGTCGGCACGTTATTACTCGCGTCGCGAAACGACCAAAGCAAAGTGGCGGGAAGGAGCCGAGACGCTATTCGGCGTCTCTTCATCTCTGCTTTTATCTCTCTTTGTCTCTCGCTTCGTCGAGGATCGCTGAGATAACATTTTTGGCAACATACGAATCTAGTTGCATCAACGCGTTAGATTTCTCGCAACACGACGACTCATCGTTGTAACCTTTTATCTCGTCTCACGTGACGAAAAATTGATAATATTTTTTTTAATCTTCCCTCCGCGTGAGAGAGAAGCGAGTTTCTATAATTTTAACACGTGGCTTTTTTCCAATCGGCACAACGGCGCGGCGCAACCTCTCATCGATCCGTCGCTCGTGTCTGTCGCTCCTGCTGGAGTGCCTTCGCGTCCTTTTCCTTTTTCTTTCTCTCTCTCGCTTTCTCTCTTCGATCCCTCGCTGCCTCCTCGTCGCGCCAACGCAGCGACGGACGAGACGCACGAAATCGCGTGAGCGTCGAGAACCCGACGGTGAATGTCCTTGAGCGTCGCTTGCGTCCGCTGTCCTCCCGGCTGGTGAATCTTTGTTCCGTGGTCGGGATTTACAGAGTGTGTTGTAGGTTACGTTCGCTTCTGCGAACGGGAAAGCGAGAGACAGACGGCGGGAGAGAGAGGGAGAAAGAGAAAGGGAAAGGACGAGGGAGCGTGGGAAAGAGCGAGAGAGTCGGGCTGGCTAGCTCGTTTTCGGAGCAACGTGGCCGGAGAGAGAGAGAAAGAGACGCCTCGTCGTCGTCGTCGTCGTCGATGGCGCACAGACTCGTTTTAACGAAACGAGCGCGGAGGATTTTCTTTGATTTATTTGACGGCGAGAGGGACGCCACTGTGTCCGATGCGACGCATCGCGTCGCGTCGGCCGAGTGAAAGTAAAATAGCCACGTCGCGTCTCGCCGCTAGTCGAGCACGCGGTAAATTAAACCCTGGTAAACAACGTTCTAAAATAATCCTTCGGGGTTAATGATAACGCTGGAATATTTCTCGACGCGGTGCTAATGACGGGCATCTTATTTCTCTGACGGTTATCTCAATTTCCTTTATTTTAGCACGAAATTGTTATTTAGAATCGTCAGGTCCGTCTTCTATTTCCTGCACTGGACTGCACTATAGAACTTTCTCGCATTTGCGAGAATATCAAACATATATACCTATTTCACTTTAAGTGCGAAGAATGCACACTAGTTCGGGTATAGAAAACGGGACCCATTGTTAAGAACATGCTTCGATGGAAAGTTGCAGTGCCACGCTTAAACCGAATATAAATTGGCGTGTAATTTTCAGGATTTATAAAATGGCCGGATAAGTAAAAAATGTGATAGGAAATTATTCCAAGCCACTCATTCAGGATTAATATGAATTTAATGAGAAAAATGGAATCGTAGAAGTGGAATAAATTTTGCTTTTTCAGAGCAAAGAGAACGTACAAGAATGCGACACTCGTTCAATGATCTTCAAAATTTAACATATCTGTTGTAAATACCTATGTATCTACATAGCCGCGTGGATGGGGAATATACAATTTGTATGAAAAAAGTTGAATAAATAGAGTTATTTCGCTTTCTCCACCGACATACCTTTAGCAAAAATTTTCGCAATTTTTAACGTACATATATCTCTGTTATCGATATATTTAAAATAACGTGAAACCACAGGCGTCTGAAATTTTTGTTCGTGCGAGGGTAACGTGAAACGCGAGCACGTATGGAGTGAGTGGCTTTTGTTCGACATGGGCTGTGCGCGCGCGTTATTTTTGTATACACACGTTTCGTACGTACGTTCGAGCGCAGGTAGACGCTCCAAAACGGAGAGGAATACCGGCTTTTCCGGACCGAGGATCCGTCGAGAGAACGCGTCCCAGCGCGCTCGCTCGAAAGGCAGGGAGCTCCCCTCCTTTGTGCTCACAGTCGCCGGTAGGGGATTGAATTTCGCTCACAATGAAGCTGACCTTTTTCTTTCGTCCTCGGGTAGGCCCGTGTACACTGTTTGGCTGTGCCTGTGAATCCGTCGTTTCGTTCCACTGGGAGACAGAGAGAGAGAGAGAGAGAGAGAGAGAGAGAGAGAGAGACTGCTCGAAATCGAGGTTTCGTGCCCGTCCGACCCCCGAAGGTTTAGCTCTCGAAGACCCGAGGAATCGAGGAAACGAGTGGCGGTGTATCGATTGTTTCTCGACTGCATCGAGCCTCTCGTTAAACGGTCGATGCAGTCGGATTTGGAAAATGCAATGCCACGCGACTGCGATCGACACCGCACGCAAGGACTCGATTCCTTGGGTGAGCTTCTTTGCGATCTTGCGGAAATAGCGTAGATCGAGGTCACGCGGCAACGGAATATTGCGCTTCGTGAAACAAACAATAGTAAACACTTCTCGTCCCGCCTGTTTCCCTCTGGTCCCTCGTCACGTTTTCCAAGCGACTTGGATTTACGCCGCGCTCGCCGCACGGAAAACGATTTAGCATATTTTTATTAAAAACATGCAAAAAGCGCTGACATATAATTTCCCTTCTATCTCTCTCTCTCTCTTTTTCCACCTTTTACTTCTTCCCCCTCCCCTGGAGCAAAATAATTCTCCTCGTGTGACAAAGCGCGCGCTGGTTGCGCGTCCAGTCGCTTGCGTCGGCCGCAATAAATCTCACGCGTGTTACACCTTGCGCCGCGAAATAATTTGGAGCAGGGAGTGTACGCGTATATATCTCGCCGCTTCCGCGGTGCCTTTCTATTTCGTCATACCGGCCGACGCCGAGCCGAGAGAGAGAGAGAGCACGTGTTTTTCCTACGTTTGCGTTCTCGATGGTGCGCGTGTTGGAACAGTAGCTCTCTTACAACGTCTTGTTGCGTCACGCAGCGGTAACCGGGGTATCTCGTATACTTTTTGCGTACAGGTGTGTGCAGATTGGCGGTTTTTGCTTGTCAGCCGGCAGAATCAGGTGGCACGCCGAGAAATCGATTAATTGATCATTCGACGATTTGTCCTCGTCGATTTGTTCTCGTCGATTTGTCGACCGACTCTCGGACGTTACCCGATTAAAGAAATTGCCCGGCTTAAAGTCAATGTATTATCGTACAGAGATAAATAGCTGATACTGTATTGACTTTTCCCAGTGAGATTAAACGCAGCATTTCTCGTCGACGCGTGTACTTGGAAGATAAAAAAAAAGATATTAAGATATGTATAACACGTTAAATGCAGACGGATATGTTTGGTTTTGATTTCGATTTCTGACGTCCGATTGGCAGCATTTTGTGAATTGACAGATTAGTCTTTTAGCAGTTTGGTCTGACGCTGATGTTAACAATTTAAAAATCGAGTCTAATATTATATGGTTCGCGCGACAACGAGTGAGCAAGTTAATATTAGGTGATACCTGTCTCAATACCAATATGTTGTAGATATAGATGACACGATTCTAACGTGCCGTTATTGACTGAAAAATTGATTTGTGGGTCAAGTGTCAATTGTTCCTCCGATATAGCATGTTCGAAATGTGTTAGCTTTTGTGTGTTGGTGATGCATCACGTTTGATCAATTTTCATACGGGTGTCTCTGCTTCCGCGTAGGGATGCTGACATGCAGTTTTTTACGAGAGACATATATATATATATATATATATATATATATATATATATGCCTCGCATTGGAATTGCTCGTAGTATATTTTTCCCTTCCCCCGCCTCCCTCGCTCTTCCTCGTGCAATGTTTCACATATTCGTCTTTTTTTTTATCAATGCATATTTCAGAATGTAGGTCAGATCTAGTTATTTCGAGCCAATCTACGGGTACTTGACTTTGAACGGCATCTTCGTTTAACCTTTCTTCGGTGCTTCTTACAAAAGCAGCTACGAGATTCAAAGGGGTATTTCTTTACAAAGCGGCAATATTTTCTATGCATTGCCTTTTCCAGAGAGAAAAATACAAGTTACGATGGAGCTTATTTTTAAAACAGTAAACGTTGCACGGGCATAACAGTAAAATATGCACGATCATAAAGTTGCGGCTTCTTCGAGAGTATCGCAATATTGTTCGGTGTTAATTAATTGAACGTAAATGTCTTGAATGTCTTGAATGTTATCGCGATACGATAATAACTTGAAACTTTTTTGCATATAATACTCTGAGATAATGCCATTACAGGAGCTTGTAACATTATCGCTTCAATTTATACTCTCGATTTAAAAGTAGATGATATTCTTTCTTTTTTTCTTTTTATTATTTACACGTTCTTGTGGCGCCAATGTCGTGTCAATGATATTCTCAGCACGTGTCTCTCACATCAGGAGCATCTCTTTTTCTTGGCTAACCGCGCATTTCGTATTCGCTCGATATTCGTTTGCGTGGCACGTGCAAAACGCGTGACGCACTTTACCCGCGCGTTCTGTTTAATTTTTTTGTTTTTGCACCGTGCGATCGTAGCGATCGACTCTCTCGAAAGAGTTCTCTCTATACTGCAGAAACAAAGAAAAGTTAAAAAGGAAGAGGCAACTCGCTTCTTATCACGCTTGCTAACATTAAATTTAAGTTTTCAGTATTTTAAAAATTTATAAAACTTTACAGTATATGTATGTATACACATGTGTAAAATGAATATTTTACCTCTTTACATAGCAGTGAAAACTGTTAATCCCATTAATTTTTAACTTTCCATTAATTTTATGTTAGTTTGTTTTATCTGTTTTTTTTTAAATATATTTTAATCAATTTGTTCTGGAAACAAATTGATTAAGATTCTTATTTTTGCATTGCTATTTAATGTTTATGTCGTTTTTTAAACTTTTATTCGCTACTTTCACTTTCGTATTTACTTGCAAACACGCTCTATGCTTCAAATCAAGCGTGCTTAATTCGGTAGTACTCCGAAACATCTTATATGCATCGAGTGTCGCGTGCGAAAACTTGGAACTTTTTAAAAGTTTAAAAAGCGGCAAACTTTTTTTTACATATATTTCTTCTTTTCGACGGTATCGAGTTGAGTATCACAAAACGGCGTCATTGCAAGAAAAAAGTTTACCTTTGCACTATCATAAATCTTTCACAATTGTAATCTGCGCTATTAGCACCTCTTCTTTTTTATTGATCGAAAATGTCTTTATAAATAGTTTTCTCAACATATATCACTTGGTATGCTTCAAGTATTCCTGTATGATTAAAGTTTCATGATGCGCACGTCAGAATTTGCTAATAGCAGTTAATTTTGTTTGCAAAATGACATTGAGGAGAAGAGCTCTCGACCTCTTTGCGAACAGAAAGTGCATTTACTCCTTCAAGTTAGAAAGCGGTGTACGATTTTTATTAAGCGATATCAGAATTTATTACGAAAGTTTATTCGAGTTTGCAATTTTTTTAACGATTTTTTTAAAACGAAGATTGTATCGCGAGTACATAAATTGCGAACATACATTATTGCAACGAAACTTCGAAATATCAGTTCTACGCAGAATGTGGACGACGTCCAATTCTCTAACTTGTTTTATGAATTATTATAAGCGCGCGACGTCATTATATTCGGTATGCATCATGCACATTTTGATTCGTGTCCAGCATAAATAATGTCCTATCAATATCCATCTGCTTTTTTTTTATAAGCTACAGACATTTCCGCAACATTAAATCAAAATCTCCTTTCGAGCGAAAATGTGTAATTTCTATTGCACTATGAAACAGATGCCGTTTCTTGCTGTAGTTTCTCGTGTCAATTCGCAATTTTTAATCATTTCCGGCCATGTAAAATTTACTAGAGTCAGAAGTCTCTATATCCGTTGACGTCCGTCGATGATGTAAAATTATGCCGGGGGAAAAATCGTTTGCGCGCGTATAAATTGAAAGGAAGTTTCACTTTAGGCTGGATATGTTTTAGCATCATTAACCCTGCGATAAATATGTGTCAAGGTCTTTTTTGTATATCCACCCATTGTTTTTCACGCGCGAACGCGTAGAGAAATTAACACTTGCAAACATGGGCATGACGTGAGAAAATTGAAGACGCGCAATTAGCAGAACACGTCGCTTTTTTCCTGCATAAATTAAATTGAATCGTCAAATGTATTTTTTATCAATAAATCGATCAGAGTGAGGGATTTTTTCCAATTGCTATAAGCGATTTTTTTTTGTGCTGCACTTTACTACATGAATAAAATAATATTTTGCAAATATGAATATAAAAGCGCATGCAGCTATTTGGTCGTGAAATAGTGTTACTCTATTATTTAGGTATTAGTAGAATTTATAGGCGCAATATGGAATTTTTATTAAATTCTCCTAACAACCTTTTAGCGAATAGTTTTTTCTCTTTGTCGAATTTATTTTTATTTTTGCGAGGTTAAAAAAATCATACGTGGGTAGAAACGTGAAAATTTCATCATTAACAATGTAGTGCGTGATAGAAAATGTAAACTGACAAATATTACAAGTGTTTGAAATTAATTATGTTTATTGTAGAACTAAAATTGTATCATTACAGTGTGATTAGAGTATTTTGTCGAAGAAATTCTATTATCATCGCAATGGAAGCGAATTGGTCTCGTTATGCAGTCTGACATTTGACATCTAAAATCTAAATTTAAATTTGGACGGACGGGATCAATGTATGACATTTACAGTTTTAGTTACTAGACAAACAGACATATCGGTTGATTTTATGAGCATGCTATTTTTTTTTACCATGGATAATAAAGAATCGACCTACTAAATTAATTTTAAATTATCTTCGAAATCATTTATTTAGACAGAGCATTATTTTTATCTCATATAAATAATATTTTCCAATTAAAAGTTTTGTGAAAACTGAATATTATAGAATAAGAAAGATATGAAAATAGAATAATTTAATTAACATCGATAGAGAGATGAAAATCACTTTTCTCTATAATAAATTATAACTGTGAAATCGTCCTGCAGAGTGTATGAAGGAAAAACGTTTAAAACAGTACAAATTTTTACCAGAGTAGCATTACAAATGCACGTTTCACAAACTTGTCATTTCTCATGTAGTATCTCGCATTCGAGAAACTCGTGAAAGGTCGAGTCGCACGTTGCGTTATTTATTTCCCATAATTTGCCTCGCGCTTTCCGTAATCTCGAGAATATAGAGAGTGGACGTTACCGGTATATTTATTGTCATTTCAGTGCAACGGCATATTCAATGTAGCGTTCCTTGCGGTTAGCCTCCCCTCTTGGAAACTTGGGAACTCGGGTTGGGGGGGGGGGCACCAAGATAAATCGTCTTGACACATCGTGGCGAAGATTTCGGGAAGTTGGCATTCGCTGTGTTTACCGTGGCGTAATTTTACGAAAAGCGCGAGCCTAGGCTGTCGGTCGAGGATCGGCGGGACAGGGTCGAGGCTGATCGGCGAGAGGAAATGAGGTTTCTGACCTCGCGCGGTGATAGATTTCCTTCTTAATGATACTCGCGGACGATTAGCTAACGGAGAAAATACGGAACTTGCTAAACCGCATTCTTATCGTGCGTATTTATTGCGAATTACCGATGGTAATTTATGGTTTGCGCGTATGCGTAGGTCGCGGCGTATAAGTTCCATCCTAATTGGAGCGCCATTAGTAGTGCGATCGAGTTTCGTGATACGCATTTGCCGTACTTTTATCTCATTTCGTGAGTTATTATCGAATATCCGTGACGTAATCGGGAATAGATGTTGAATTCAGTCGTGAGTCATATCTATTGAATTCGGTCGTGAATCATTTCAGTTTCCAATTTAATGAAGATTAATTTTAGCATTTGGATATTAAATTGCACCCATATTTGACATTCATTTTCAAATGGTATAACCTGCAACTTCAATAAATTAACGCATAATTAATCGCAGTGAATTAAATTTGCGATTGAGCTTCGGAGAATCGATAATAAAGTTACATTTGTATTAATTGAAAACTATTAACCTACTTTATTGCATATAATTGCATATATTTTACGGATAATCCGTGACGCTGCGTTTGAATCATTCGATTTGATTGCGCTTAGATTGACTGACAGTACTGACAATCAGGCGTTTGACTGTGAAATTCTTTAGAAAAATCTCCTTTGTAACGTCAGCTATTTTATTTCCCAAAAATGCGCGCTGTTCGTTCCTGTCAAAGATCTAAATCATGTATCGTCCGATTTTGCTGCTGGTACCAGGATGAAAGAACGAAACGACAGAAATTCCAAGTCTATTAATTGTGATTTAAATTCCAATTCTTTGCCAAATATTATTGGTTGAAAATTGTTTAAAGAAATTCTGAACCGCGATTCTGTTTTATTATTGCAATTGATAAACAAATTAAATTTTTGTTACTGTTGTCAGTAATTAAATATCCGTCCAAAATCTGTCCTGGGTTTGCAATCTTTAAAGCTTTTTTATCAAATTTTAATTCTGCGTATTAAGAAATATAAACTTTTGGAATTATGTCTTTTTCTCAGCGTGTATACTTTATCAATAGATATCTTCGCGATTTCTTCCATTGAATTTTTGTTAACCAAAAGTTTATTTAATTTCCATGGAAGAATCAAAGCGCTACGAAGCGCTACAAAACACTTGGTATACGCGAGACGCTCTTGCATTAAGGGGCATGCTGAATTTTTTTCACCCCCGGGAAATCCTTACGTACCTCCGGTTGGATACTTAAATCGTCGAGTTTGCAGTCGTCTGGCAACGCTCCAGTGAAATTTTGCATCGCGATACTTACGGTTCCAGATTCCTCCGTCCCCTTCGTTTGTAGCGCGCTGCATCTCCGCGTCTGGTGTATATGTGTGTGCGTGCGCGCCGACTAATGTCGTCTTCGCCATTAGTCAATACTTTGCCGTCTCAACTGGAAGTCATTCGTCTCAATCGGTTACAATACCATCGTAAAGCGGTAATCGGCTCGGTAAATATTGCCGCTGTACGTCTTAAGTTATGTTCATATATACTTCTTCAATGTACTTATGTACTTACGAAGCAAGTCTTTTGTAGTTCTCTTTCTGTTCGAAATATAGATGTTTCTTTTAACAAGATAACATACGTCTTAAACACGAATAGCCATTATTCTTGAGCTTTTATGCATGTCGCAGATTTTGACGTTCTACTGAAATTTGATACCTGAATTTTGTTTTTAAATATTTAAATATATTTTCTAGTTTTATGACATATCTATTCCGATAGAAATACATATATCTAACAAATAGATGTGTTTGATAACCGTCAGATTGTATTTAATCGCTATTGCGAATCGAGAGTACGGTATGCTCGATATTAAAAATTTTTTAATATTGATTCCATTGCATAATTCGCATACATGACGCGAATAATAATAATTCGATTTTGGAAACACATGTGTCGAATAATGTTTTCCCGTACCGCGATTCCGGTATGCATAACAGATGGATCTTTAATAGCCATCAATCTGTATTCGCGTCGTTGTTGCGGATAAACGAAACCGGAAGGCGCGCGGTATGTTCGATATTAGGAATTTCTTAATGTCGTTTCGATTCGGAACGAATAATGGAAGGTGCGGAAGAGGGATGCAGAAAAATCAGGAATTTTTTAATATACTGCGAGAGAACTGCAAAAATTCAACGTATTTCGACCATGAGGAAATAACGCTTGAAGGCGTCTCGGGGAAAAGTTGTGTCGCGAGCTCTCGTTTTAACTTATACATTCTCGTAGATGGATATGATATATCAGCTGTAATAAAACGCTAAATGCACCCCGAGTACAACTGTCTAATGTAGGTCAATATTTTTATTTTGCCTTTATAATATTCCAGAAATGTACAAGGAAATAATGAAGCTGCACGATGATAATCTTTCTAGCGTTAACCGCGATATGCTGTGTGTTTAATACAGTATGAAAAATTGCATACATTTATTTAACAATGTAGGATAGTCGCAATCAAAAAAGGTTTACATAAAATCTTTTTATTAACGAAAAGCGATTTTTACATTAATGTTGTAATTGTCGCAACATCTCTCTGCATTCATAGGAATTCTTTCACTGTTTCTTAACCTGCGTTTTGTACGCGTTATTATATATGATGATACTCTCATTAAGATGATTCACATTCCCGCTGTGTATTCCAACTTTTCCCAGCTTTATCCACGAGTTGCTATAACATATGAATGACAAATATATTTATCAGGAATTTATGTTCATCAGAAGGCAGACTAATATTTGCGTTAATACGATCTTTGCACCGGCGATTTAAATTGTCAATA
This sequence comes from Wasmannia auropunctata, assembly GCF_000956235.1. NCBI lineage: Eukaryota > Metazoa > Arthropoda > Insecta > Hymenoptera > Formicidae > Wasmannia > Wasmannia auropunctata. The sequence goes on along the minus strand of NW_012026837.1, from coordinate 3,452,479 downwards.
ATCACGTACTCTGTAATCGCTGTGTTACGATAATTTCATTGCACTCGTGATCTTTGCCCGGCAACAACAGTCTCATTAATTATTCCCGATGTGGATGTGCTCAGTAATGTGGCATAAACAGCCGGTGCCACGAGGGGATGCATAATATACATATCTTCCCGATTTTCTGATACTCTCAAGAAGTCACGACGAATAATAGTTTTGCGCAAATAATATCAATACGCCTAAAATCAAATTTTAAGAAAAGATGAACTTGAGCAATTTACAGCACGGATTAATCTTGAGATAAAAGAGACATTGTATACATTTTTTCACGCGAATTTCTCGAGATCTGCAAATATACAAAAAATTTTGTCGCGTCTCTTCTCCCGTAAGATTTATGAAGATCGTTTTGAAAGCTCGAAATTCTCCCTACTAGTTTTGCCGGAATTTTTCAAAAAAAATTCTCGCTCCGCTCGTTTTTCTGGAACGAGTCCAGTGGTCTGGCGACAGGTATTTACAGTACTCGCGTTTACTGCAGCTTTCCTCTCAATTGGAAAGTGCCGCGAAGAATGCAGTCGAATGCAACCTGCACAATCGCCCTGCCGACGCAGTTCGCGATGTTCCATGTCGCACACGCCCGTGTCCGACATTTGTTCGTCGGCGTTTAGAAAAGCCCCTCCCCCACCCCGTGGAGTTTCTTGCTCTACCTATGTTGTACCTAAGTTTAACTTGCGCTCTGCGTATACGCGGGAAACTGTTTCACGTGAGTTGCACAATAGGACGGAACTTACGGACGTATCTGCAAAGAGCATTCGCGTTTCGACTGTTGCATTTGTCCCCTCTCTTCTCCGTTATATTCTCTCTCTCTCTCTCTACTCGCGCGCATTACATTTTACGTTTCGACGGGAATACGTTTGTCCGGTCGTAACATCTAAGTGTTGCCGATGCCAACTGGAAGTTCAGTGTCTCTTGCTTTCTCATGACAGCTGCGAGCTTGAATAATCGTGATCTTCCAGAATTTCGAAATTCTTGCTCCCTTACAGCTCGCTCTAGCTTACTCTAGCATGACGCTTTCGTAAGGTCGATCGTGAAATTTTTAAAGCGCTCGGCACAATGCCAAGGATAGCGCATAATTTTATTACACGAATACAACAAATAAGAATCGCGTTCCAATAGCGAGAAATGGAAAATTTTTATGGAACAGTTTGCGCGTCGCGTATTTTATTTAATCGCGAAAAAATTGGAGATCGATTAATTTAATTCCAACAACACGATGCGCTGTAGCATGTTGCTTTTAACAGGATTAAAAGTAAATTTTCATTGTTTTAAGTGGAGGATATTTGAGATGCATTCTATGACAACTCGGACACGAGGGTAAGAGAGAGAAAATAAAATCAAACAAAACCCGCACCGCAAAAAAAATAGTTTCTACAGCTATCAGTGTTTTTACGCGTTATATTGCAATTTTCTCAAAGTTTAACTACGGAGTTTAACATTCTTGGAACAATTAAATGACAATTATGTCGGGATGACTTCCGGGAGTTGCGAACAAAGATGAACCTAGATTTTAGTGTAACACAATTCCGCGTAAAGAAACAAAGCGATACCGTTAGCGCGACTCTCGCATTTCCCACGGGATAATTGCGGCGCCGCGGAGTTTCATTTTCCTTCCGCGTCAAGCGACGTCGCCCGAGCTCGTTGCTCGTTAACCCGTTATTCTTTTTTTATACCGAACCGGTAAACGCATTTCGGCACTCCAATATCAAAATTCCTCTCGCTCGTTATTCCTAAGCAATCGACCTTAATTCTCCGGCGAGAGACTCTAAAACACGAGTAGTGATATTTTTGTACGCTATTCCAAGAGGTCGAGTCGAGAAATAAAATGCACAGGGTCGCTTCTTAAATTTTCATTTTTGCAGAAAGCGCTCCTACGAAGCACGTCGCGACGCAATTCCCCGTCCGGCTGAATAGAAATTCTTCCTTCTCGCGCAGATCTGAATCGGCGGAATGAGATGATTCGTCTTGAAGAATCCCATCCTGTTCCTACTCTTCAAATAAATCCAATAAGATCTGAATTTCTATGATTAATTCACTTCCCTCCGTCTTTCGCGGATTTCAGGATTAAATATAATATTATAATATATAATATCTGTCGCTTTCTTTTTCTTCTTGTTTTATATGATTTTGTTCTTTTTGTTTTGTATGATAATAAGTTTAATAGATCGCTGAGGATAATGTCAGAAGTCGCTTTGATAATGTCAGAAGTTAACAAAGACAAAGGACAGTGACTAAGTTTAAGATTAAATTCTAAAATGCACGTTGAAATACATATCAGCGTGTTATAAGAATTTACATCTTAATAAAATTTATGCAAAGATTATCAAAGCTAATAATACTAACTGCTAACTGCATTTATTTTAAATTGTGTTTTTGTTTTCTGCGAATTTTTTTATTAAAAATCTAATATTCAATTTCAAAGTAATTTACGCATCCATAATTTCATGCATGAGATAACGGGAGTCAGTTGTTGTTTTGCCTGTCCGTTATCACGATAATATTTTTCTAAAAGAAAGTAATCTTTCGAAGAAAACGCGATTGCCAAGCATAAAGTTTTGAAAGTCTTCGTTTCATCTTTGAAAAATCGTAACGTCATTTCTATCTAATCGACAAAAATCTTCTTATTTGTATAGACTTATTTTATTATTCGTCTATTCAATTCAAGTACCTTAAAATTATCTCGTCATCAGGATCTAATTTTTCTACATTGACAAACAGCGAATGCGGAGTAAAGTTCTATTTGCGAGTAAAAAAATTTCAATAAAATTTGCTGATGCATCACGAATAAACGTAGTGAAATTTTTATTCCGAGCAATTTAGGAAGAAACGTGACGTATAAGAATAAGATTTTGTATTTTTGTGAGAAGCAAGAAAAGGGATGAAAGATGAAACGAGCACGTGCTCGTTCAAAATTGTCCAAAATTGTCGTCGGTGAATGAAACAAAAAGAAAAATACCTAATCAATAGTGTGCGAATAATAAATTGAATTTTGTGCGAACAGTGAAAAAGATCTATCTGAATAAATTTCCCAATTCGTCTGATCTGGGAAATGAAAGTCCGGGAAAACCCGCGTCGACGACGCGGCGTGTCGTAGTCGCGGCTGGCGGCTGCTGCGGATATCGATCGGTCCGGGATAGTCGCAGCGTCTCTTTAAGTCATCCGACGGCGGAGCGAGGGGGAGGGAGGGGGGTGGAAAGGGGGACCCCGCTTCTGGGGCTCACCCACGTAGCTCACCCCACCGTGCCTGGCAACCCCCGTCGCCTACGTCGTTACCGCCCACGCACGCTGCAGCCTCTGTCGCGACGCGCAACATCCTACCAACACCCTCCCGCCTTTCCGCAGGATCATCCGTCGAATGTAGCCTTTACATGCTTTCCCTTCCGCGAATTTAGACGATCGGCAACAACGATCTTCCGACGTATTTACCTTCTCTCTCTCTCTCTCTCTGTTTCTTTTTACCGAAGTAAGTATTACTTACTCATGACTTACGTACGTTTCTCGAATCGAGCGCTTGTCTGGATGGTGACTTTCCCTCGGCCACGCTTCTACATAAGCGATTTCGAAAACTTGTAAGTTCTCGGTAAGCCGAGCTTTCGAGCTGTGCATCTTTACACTAGAGTGTACTCTCCGCGCAGACAAAGCGGAGCTCTCTTTCTGGACTTTAGAGTGCTCTGCAGAGATGCTCTACATTCTCTTCTTTAGCCCGTTTTGAAACTCGTCTTGCATACAAGATCTGCAGAAACGAAAATGTGTGTTTTTTTTTATTAATCATTCCGTATATTCTACAATTTCTATCGAAGCATGTAACGTTTGGAGTCGGTTTTTTCTATTTGAAATTATTTTTATTAACAAAGAATTCTCATAGATCAAGAGTGGATCAAAGATAGTAATATTATTTGCATTATGACCGCTGTCGGCAGTACTTTTCGGTACTCTATCGTCGCCGAAGTTTCCCTTGCGCTTAATGGGTTTATCTGGTGATCGCTGGAGTTCCGCAAAACTCGTTAAACTCGATATTTGCTTCGCCGAAGCGCAACTCGAATGGCGGCGCCGCGATAGATAGATAATATTCTCTCTCTCTCTCTCTTTCACTCTCTCTATTTGCCTCTCTCGCGTATGTCGTGATGTATAAAATGAAAAGTCGGCGAGAGTCGACGTTCGATCATTTTTCCGCCTTAATTCCCGCAGACTCCTTTGTTCGCGCGTTCTCTTGGCGAGGTCTTCCGCGCCGGCGACGATGCCCGCGAGGTTGTGCGAGTATCGATCTCGACGGCGAAGGAGCCTCTCCTCGCGGGCGGCCTCATACACACCGCTGTTTTTCTTCTCGCGGCGACGGCGGCACAACGTCATGTCCGTCTCTCGGTAGATACGGAGAAAGGAGAGGGCTCCAAGGATATCTCTCAAAGAAAAGTAGCTTGCATTCGCCCGGTTAAATGCGCTCCGAGATAATGAGATGACCCATCCGCGCGGGGGCTATCTCTTACGCGTTACTCCCGTCCCTCGTGTATATATCCCCCCCGATATCTTCGGCGCAGCCGGCTATGTCGAGGCTCGTACAACTCTGGCGATCTGCCCTGGAGAGTTTCTCCGGTCGCAAGTCCGACCGGAATCTTCCGAAGGGCATTTAAACTAACGGCTGGCGTCTTCTATTTTTCTGACGATTCGTGCAGGAGGTAGAGGATTAGAGATAAGCATTCGCGGAATTAGATACTTCTACGGAGAATACATAACGAAATCCACGTGCATTTAGAAGTTTAAAAGAAGCTCGACGCTTATACCTTTAATTAATTTTAGACGCTCCGTTATGCACGCGTGACGTAATGCTCGATTTCAGAGTAAAATGCCAGAAGTTCATGTATTTAAAAAGCGTCTGTGAGTTTCAACGAATCAGTTCTCTTGCACGGTTCCACGGTTTGCGACACTGCCAGTCTATCTGATTAATCAGTTTCTCGCTACATTCTTCACGTAAGAACTAGACGCCTATCTCGTCCCAAGTTGAGCTATTGTATGCAAACGGACGGCTGGGGCTTAACTTGGGTCAACTTAGAAATCCGAGGGAGATACGTTCTTTTCCATTGCCACTAGAAAGTCGTCGTGTACTGTTACGAAGATTTATAGGTGTCCCGATATTAAATCGCAAATGTAATTTACGAGACTCGCTCCTTTCACGGCCGTCCGCAGCTGCTACCTATATGGAAAAAGCACGCCGATGCGAATCGTTCTGTATAAAAATGTAACGTTTAATATCTTTCTGCCTGCATTTGATGCGCCGTGAATAAAAATTCGGTGCGCTCCGGTAATATGCGCCTCAATTTATCTCATCGTGGTCTCAATGAAATATTTCCGCAATTCCTGAAATGCATAAGTGGCGTTTTATTGACGATACTAATACGATCATCAATTTTATTGATTATTAATGTGGCGTAATATTTAAGAAAAGTTTTGCACCGCTAACAAATTGATAAAATGCGTTATCCTTTTATTTTTGCCTTGTTTCATATTTTATTGTTTCGATAAAAATTCTCATTTTCCTAAAATAGAGATAAATAAAATATTAAAGAGCGTTATTTCTAAAAATGTTGTATTTTTATGTTTCTGTAATTAAAATTGAGTACAAATGTAAGCATAAATGCTGTAAAACGATCTGATGTGTTCGAGACAAATTAGTTTTATTTGAATTAAATAGCGGCTGATGACAGATGCTATTTTAAGTGTAAAACAGATATTCAAGTCGTCGAATCTGTCTCGTATATTTTCGCGATCGAAAGCGTGTGAGAACCGCTGTGCCATCGAGCACGCATAACAAGATACTCGATATCGATTCTGCGCGGCCCGCTGAAAACTGGGGATCGCGTGTGCGAATGAATCTAATTTCCATTCCATGGACGCGGACATGGCCGACATGAGTGTTGTCTTATTACGTCTGTGAATTATCCGCGTGATAACGTCGCGCGATTAGCAGCCACTTTAGAAAGTCGAAATTTCGTCCGTACGTTTCAATTATGCACCAATTTGCACGTTTATTTTGTAATTTAGCATGCGAGTTAAATTTTGCAAATTGCCTTGCGCGCGAACAACAAATTGTATATCTCAATGCTAAAATGACAAAAGCAATAAAAAGAAATAAATTATGGTAAAAAGGAAATAAAATATAGTTTATGTAATTATAGGAAGATTAGGATAATTAATAGAATTCTAAAAAAAAAGGCGAAAATTGGAGTATTACAAAGGGTTTATTGCCTTGTAAGTGCTCTGAAATCTATATGAAACCAAATTTCCATAACATTTAATATGTGATGTAGTATTTATAACTAACTAGAAACTTTCTTGTTTTAGGTAAGTACCTTGGCTACTGATCTACCTACAATGTCCAGTAACGTAAGTTAAATACATTGATACTGATATATATATATTTTTTTTATTTTAATACGTTGGCAAGAGATAAATTTTTTTAATAAAAAAAATATTTTTTATTTGTTGATATTTTTAGATCTTTGACATTATTTCTTGACAGAACTTGCTTTAAATATTAGTACGATAGATAGTTTTACAATATATGTATGTAAGAGAGATTATCAGCCAGTATATTAAACTTATATTTTGAGAAATAGATGCTAGATAAGAAAAATATGCGCTAAGTTTAGCAAAGTCCCTTTCAATTATCATATCATAAAATCTTATTATGAAACAACTTAATTGTAAATATTTTTTCCAAGGATTTTAAAGATTTCTGAATATTTTATCTTAAATTGACTCATAAAATGAACTTTTAATTAAAGATAATATAAAGCATCATAAATTATATTAAAACCATTTTCAAAGTTTGACGCAATGAAGATTGGAGAGAAGTATATTTATTTTTAAAAATTTATTATAAACAAATGCGTCGCAATTAGCATTAATTCTTGCTAGAAACACCTGCTCTAAGATCAGTCTCACTAATCAGCGCGAAATTGTTGACGAGAGCATCTTTTCATTTGAAATTCCTCGAGTTTGAGCCCGAGCGAAAAGTTAATCGAGTTCGTGTTTGTAAGTTTTCGTGTAGTTAGCAGAGTACGTAGTGTGGGAAACGTAGCGCGATTTCGGATGGAAATTCGAGAGAGCCGAGCGAGCGCACCGCAAATTCGTAGTCGGCGCGCGGCGGTTTAACACGGCGTGCTCTATGCGTCTTTTCGCTCGCGTTTCCCCAGGTCCGTAGGAATGGCACGCGAATTTTGTGGGTGCTTGCGCCGTGATATCAAACGGAAACTACCGCCGAGCCGCGCACAAAGCCTTCCCTGTATCATTCAGTAATGGGAATGTCAATTGCGCACACCTACGCCTTCTCTTTCTCTCTCTTTCTCTCTCGACACATATCCGCGGTCTCTCGCACGCGATTTTCTTCTGTTCGTAATCTCATGGATCTTGTCCAGGAAATAAAAGCACCTATGCAACTGAAATTCAGAGCCGCTCTAAATCTCACATCGCCGTCGATGCCACTGTGCAATACTCTGCACAGTCTGCGTTTTTCCATCTTAATTGGGTACGATTGTTCCGACTCGGTGTCGCAACGGTATCTCGCTTGCATGTTCGACAGACGTGTAATTAAACATCGTGTCGGTACAAAATGGCAAGTATTGAAACGTGAAAACGCGACATCAAAAGTAGAGCACCGTAAAAAGATGCGCAAAGAATGCATTGATAATAAGAGGAAAAGATAGGAGAGATCGAGCCAAAATTGTAAAAGTTGCCGAGCAGATTTATATCAATCTCACGTAAATTATTACGATCTATTTTCAATGTGGAAATTTTATTAAGAACTGGGTCACATCCTACATAATGCAGTTAAGAATTGAAGTCAACCAGATGAGGCGAATGAGGCGAGATAACGCTGACGGAGCGCGGTCGCGGAGTAAGAATAAAAGTCGCGGAGATGTGTTCAAACTCTATATATTCGCGAAGGTTCAAGATTAAATCTTTAAACACATTTTCCATAATGAACACGCCCGTCTATTTTCAGCGCTTTTTCAACTCGTAACTCGACCCAATTAACGATCCGAGCCTGAAACACACGGGAACACGGTAGCTGAGTTCATGAATCCAGATTCGAAAATATCCCTCCCCTCTTCTCTGCGGCGCCGGTAGCGTCGCGTGCAGCCATAATCCGGGCCCGATTGAATATTTAGAGCGGAGTTAATAAATAATTTCACAGGTGACATGCGCTCGTACGCGATTAAAGGGTGTATCTTGCGCACGATAACGCGGCCCCCATCCGTGTCGCGCGATCATAAGACCGTGATATTGAAGTTTGCGCAACGGTTCGCTTAATGTCAAATAGAAACCCTCTCCGTTCGGGAGATGTTGCGTACAAAGATCCCGCTCTATTATCCATTCTAATAGGAATATGTCAATTATTCACGGACGGAAATTCCTCGCGTCTGACGAATCCGCGTTAACGCCTCTCTGTTTATACTTGCTTATGTAATATTATCATAAGGAGGAATTTCCATTAACCTGTAACAACATTCCTGAACTTTATATATATTATTGCGAATCAATGCCCAATCAAGGGGGAGGAGGAGGGAGGGAGAAACAGGTGATTTTTTTACGTACTATTTTACACCGTTGTTTACAGAACAGATTTAACATAGCTCTTTTTTTTTCCGTAGCTACAATCGCAGAATAAATTAACTTTCGACGTTTGTTTTAATCAATCTGAGATTACGGGATAAACGAGATAAACAGATACTTTTTCACACGGTCTTTCGTACTATTCTTCAGAATCAACTAGTGTTACAGTAATTGTTGAATTAGTAGCAAGGTAGTGCATAATTGTTATAACACATTTTACGTACTTTACCATATGTATTTCCGAAGCTGAGTATATCATAATTGGATTTAATATATTCACGTCACCGCGAGATTATTTGATGATCTCGTTATCTTAGATACATGAATATTTCATTGAATCTACTGAATATTACTTCAACAGCCCCCGTCGGGTGTTTGTATTAACCAAATCTAATTTATTGATCATTTATTAACATGCTACGTAGTATGCATATGAGCTTGATTGACCTCATTATACAAGATAAAATACATCACGTGTTCCGAAATATAAGAGATATTTCGATTTTGCGTCAAACAATCAAAATGGTAATGTTATTTTGATATCGCGATATCGCAATCAACGTGCAATTTTTATTATACATATACGGGCACGCAATTTACATAACAATATTGTGCAACAATATTATACGTATAAATAATAAAATAATATCAAACATGTCATGAATAATAAAATAATTAAATTATGTCGAAGTGACTCTTAGAAAATTATGATATTCTGAATAATCGACTTGATTAATTAACTCGAACAATTAAAATTATATTTAATAATTCGTGAATTAATTTTATTTTTCACCAGAAATACAACGGCGGTGCCGGTATTTATTTTGGGATTCGTATATGTCGCAATTGTCTTATCTCATTCTCCATTTTCCGTACTGACGGTAACTTGCTTTCGCAATTACAGCCATACGCTATGTATGTGTGCCGATTAAGTGCGATTTGTATTCAAGTGGCGGTAATGGAACAATAACGACGTTTCGAGATAACCGTGCCATCCACATTCCTTGGACTGCCGTTGTCATTACTATCTATTGTCATTACCCCGACGTTCCTCTCCGCGTCGTACCAGTTCACGATCTCACGTGAGATTCATTATCTAATCCGTTGCGGTTGCAGCCTGAACTATCCTTAGATCCGTAATTTTTAACTTCTGTCGAATTACACCACGGCGTGCACCTCTATTAAGCTAGCCCGGCGTGCAATTTCACGCTCATTCTAATTCGAAAATGCGAATATAGGTGCGCATTATTGCGATAAACTGTAAGTTACTGTAGTCTTACTAAAAGTGCTCCATTCTCCTGAGAAATGTTAAAACTTAATGATACGACATTTTCATGACGGTGTATGTTATAACACGTTTCGTGACATTTGTGGCATTTGATAATATACATAGTCCATTTTTTCGCGGAAAACGTACGTATTATGTGTGTCGCATACTTGTCGCGCTCGAAGCAAAGTTCTTTAAAGTTCAACTCGCTTTTAAATTATCGTACAATTACATTGCAGCTGTCGGAAATTTAAATAGTTTTTTAATTCGTTCTCGAATTCGGTTTATTGCCAGACCTTTGTGTACGCGAAATCTGAGCTCTGCGATCCTTGCACGGTATCCCAGGTAATACCGTGACCCTAGAATTAAGTCGTACTTCACGAAGAAACCCGTTCATCAGAGCAACCCCTTTCGGCTCGGGTTGTGAGAAAACGTGGGATCTTGCGTGCCGGCAAAGTCGGCCCAGAAATTCCTGCGTGAGAGATTCGACGAATACATTATGTTCTCATGATAATACCTGAAATTTTATTGCGTTCAAAGTTTTTTATGCACTTCTTCTCAAATTCCTTTATAATTTGATTTTTTATAGTATTCTTTTTGAGGAGAGCAAAAGAAATTATTTCCTCTTTTGTGCTATGTTTATATTAAAAAAAAAAACAATTTGATATGCGTTTATTAAATTTCTCTGCAAATTGATCTGATTAATTTAGAAGCCTGAAACGCTTTTAAAAAGACACATTTTTGAATGCTTATATCACGCAAAATAAGCTATGATTATTTTAAACATAGTGTTTCTTTACTATTCTAAAAATCAAATTGTTACAGAATTTGAGCATTAGATATTTTTTATTGGTCATTGTAAAATCATTTATTGTGATTTTATCGATAGACTAATGTTATTAGCCAAGGCCATCAGGTAGAACATTAAGAAAGATGGAGTGTAATGTGTCCCAGAAAATTAATAGGTGACAAGCGACTAAGGCTGCAGTCAGGCGCATTGCGAAGTTTCCGTGACATCGATGATTGGAGGTTTTCTTCGCGTGATATAAAAGACATTTTAATATCTTATGATTAGATTAATGATTGACTTCCTCTATTGCAACAATCGCAATCGAACGGACGAATAATTGCTTGATAATATTTTTGCATTATTAATAATAAATGATTTATTATTACGAATATATTTTTTTAATTTTTAATCGCGATTTGCAGGTGCATAATATGACGAGTTATGAAAAATTAATTCAGTTCAAAAGAAAAAATATTGATTAAGTAAAAATATATATAAGATTTAATAATCTATTAATTAATTGGAGATACACGTAAATGTTTTTGATCGCTCGCTTGAATTACTTTATCTTCGAATTACATTAATGTAAATTTTAATAGAATCTTGTTATCGAATGCGTTGTAACAGAATATTCCATGCATAACATTGAACATTAATCAGATTCCAAAACATTGACACAAGCACGTGTACGATCGAAGCGATCGTAGAATGCGCATCGTGTTATGTCGTATCCGTGAGATAATCCTCCTCTTATTTTGCGCTGCAGGATATTTCCTGCAACGGCGCGAAACGCACGTAACTCGCGTCACGTTTAAAGCGTAGGAGAGCTGTGAGACAGATCCGGAAACGAGCTTTCTCTTTCTCTATCTCTCTCTCGTTTTCCCATTTTCTTTCTAACCTCGCGCATTTTCCTTCCATTTCTGGCCGTTCTGCCAGAAGAAAACTGGACAAAAATAAGTCATTCTTTTATCGCTTTACGAGACGAAGCCTCTGGCACGATAAACCCCAGACCTTTCTCGGCATTACGGGGTTCCACGTGTAACCATAAATTTCTATAAGTCCAGTTAAACGCGATTGCTAAGCGTCTTATTCCGGTTTGGTAATCTAAAGGTTTATACTTCGCGCGCTCGACGAACGGAGATATAAGTACAGTCTCTATTTTTCTCAAGTATTTTACTCGTACGTAAATACAATTGTAAGAGAAATATAAGAGCTATTCGTATATGCGTGTGACATAACGTTACGTAACAGTCAAACCATTGCCGATTTATTTTTCGAACAGTGATTCTGTATGGCGAAGTCCGCGATTTTTCAATCCGTACAAAATATGAACCGCGAATTCGAGCACGATGTTGAATTTATGTCAGAGTACAGATCCGCAAACGGTTAAGAACAATGTATAGATATGCGACTAAGGTTTCTAACGAAGGAACCTGTCAACGTGCGAAGGAACCTGCGCGCGTTACCGTTGCATCGAGAAAGAAAGTCGCTCGGTCACTTATATACGGTACTCCACGTACGCCTTCTTCTTTTTCTTTCGTCATTCTTCCCTTTACTCCGGGCCAGAAACCGGACGACTCCGTATTTCTTATATACAACGCTGCAGCGCCGCGCCCCGCATCTGCCACGGTGGTGCGAGTTTGCGAAACCAGTCGGTCGGGATCTCGCGAGAGAGACAGGAAGGGAATCGGCGATGGAGAGGGAGCGAGAGATAGGGAGGAAAAGAAAGAGGGAACGAGGGAAATCGAAGTGCAATGTGTATAGGAGAAAGCCGCGTCCTTCGTCCTACTCGATTCTTCCAGTCGATTTTGTCCGTCTGACAATGGACGGTGGGAGGAAACGCGTCTGCCCGCGTTTAAATTGTGTTTCTGACAATGATTGAAAAGGTAGATTTTCGACACAATCGAGACGCGAGTGTTGCAGCGTGAATCGCTCGGAAATAAATGCCCCTTATATTATTTTGATGTCTTCGTGCGTTAACGTCCTCCCAACATTCTCATTCAAATGAACGGAATAATAGCTTAATTTTAATTTCTCTACACGCGAGATCCAAAATTTAACGGCGAACAAAAAGCTTCTGCCACACACCCACACACACACACAGAGCGTTCGGCGTGTTTCAAGTAATATTCAGGGATATACATGAGCGAAGAAAGGAATATTTTTCTACGCGAACGGATTAATTGTTCGACCGACGACGTCTAGACTACATTGATAAAACTATTGTTTTTCCGCATGACTTCGCACTTGGGACTTTGTCGTCTGTACTATATATGCGCATATGTGTGAATGCGCGTTGCAGCCAAAAATGAAATTGGAAATCGACTGTCCGCCTAACGTGTCGCGTCAGAGTGATAAGAAAGTTATGGCTAAACGCCAAAAAGCAATGCTGCAGCTCTCCTTGTCAATATTGAAACGTGAACACGTTTATAGTGTATTGTCTAGTCGATAACTAGAAAAAAAAAAATTAATTCTAAAATACTTTTTATTTTTCACATCGATCTATCGGAAGAGCAGGTAGTATCTGGTTTGAATCAGTTCTTTAGAATTCTTTAATTTTAATTTATTACTTTTAATTTTTTTCGGAACATCATTTTTTATCGCGAATGACGTTATCCGAAGAAGATTACGCTGACGTTCTCGTAACACTGCGAGAGAGAAAATATCCAAGATACAATATTCAACTGACGTCAGTTCGAAAACTCAGCGGATACCGAATAAAAATACATCGAGTGCAAGAGAGAAATTTATTCGGGAAACGTGCAAACGTATTTCTTTCTCGACCTTTCGACGACTCTCGGTCCGCGGCGCGGCGCGTCGCAAATAATCGGAGTGGAAAGACGATAAACGAGTTCGGGGAAAAATATATTTTTCGCTGGAACGACTTCCACGGACGGTCCTCCAGGACGAGTTGAAAATAGCTCGCGCCTCGACGAGGCACGGAGCTCGCTCCTCTCCTGGAGAGACGGACAAGCGCCCCTGCTTGTTTCTCAAGCAGAGATCCGAACGTTCGAGCGGCTTTGGAAGTTCGCCAAATTGGGTTTCTCGAGCGAGGTCTACGACGAAGGAACGGACCGACCAGCTAACCGGCCAGCCGACCGACTGACGGACGGACACGCGCGATACTCCGCTCGCGGGTCATTGAGATCGTGATAATTAAGGTTATCGTTAACGCCGACTTGCTTCTCACTCTTTTACGCGCCGTTCGCTCGGCTTTTCTCTTGGCATTCACTCAGCTGCGCAATAAGCGTTAAGGCAACAGTCTGACAGTCGAGACGGATGAAGGAGAGTGGCTACGAGAGGCTTGTGATTCTATACGATTGTCGAGTTTAGATCGAATTCAGTTATCGCGACGCAATTTAATATCTCGTCATCAAAGGTATGCGTCAACGTCGTCTCGGGACAGAAGACACCAGTTCTGCATGGGAGTAACTATAGTACAGCTTCCTCATCCGTTCGGTTACGCGTGAATGATCGAGATGATGTTGCGCTCGAGATTGCCTTTTGAATCCAATTATGCAAGAGCGATTTTCCACGGTTGAGAGAGAATTAACCTCGGCGTTTGCGCGTTAGATTGACAAATCGATCGAAGTTCGGGTTGCGCGCGCGAGCGCGGGCGGGGACTTTAATCTGACCCCTATACGCGACCAGGATGGGAACATGTGGCCCGTGTGCTTAAACCTCGGACCGAAATCGGCAGCTGCGCGCGTTTATCTTTCCGAAGACCGTCTCTCACAAAGTGCGCGGGAACGCGTTGACTCGTTTTTGCGTTCCCCTCCCTCGTTGACGTCGCTACGTAACATCTGGCAGCGACGTGTACCAATTTCAAACTTTCCCTAGTCCACCCTTGTGCCCCCGGCGGACGATTGTTTTCCGACGACGCAGGCTGCTTATGGCAGCGCGCGCGTATCAAATATTTGCCGCGACAATTTAGAACCAACAGGGCAACTTGCGTGTATAAAACTTGCTATTGGAGTCATTTCCCAGAAACGAATAGGATTTAATAACGTTCGGTAGTTAAATAGTTGTATGCGTTCGATCGTCGAAATGAAATTACTGGAAATTATTGGAAATTCGAATGTAACAGTCCAATATCTCGTTGTACTCTTGATTTAATTATTATACCTCGCTGATTAAAGGGGAAAGAACAAATGATTAATGTAGCCATAAAAAAGTCAGTTTTTAATAATTATCCTATGCGTTTTCCAAATTGTTTCTTTGTCAGAAGAAAATTGAAAAATTAATATGCAGTTTATAAAAATACATTTCAGTCAGCCAGGCAAATTATATACTGAGTGGGGTTTGTTGCAGCTGATTCATTCCGGCAGAGATAAAATCATGCAGGGCCACAGTAATGAAAGACAGAGGTTGTCATATCGTTTCGTTTAAGTTCCAAGCGTCAATTAAAAATCATGCGAGGCAGCTATTATTTGAAGGGAGAAAATTTTTATCGCGACGCGTCCCACACCCTTAATTTGTACAGCCGATCGACGCCCTTTTTTTTCCCGTCGTATGCGGACTTGCGCCTTGACACGCCACGTGCACGCCATAAGCTCGCCTTAATAAGGCGAGCGCGCGAGGCTCCTCCGATATGACCGATCGGAAGCTTCATACTACCGATGAATTATTCAAATTGTCGCCGAAGAAACTACGCGACGCGTAAATAGAAGAGACACGAGGCTGAAGAGGCCGAGCCATGCGTTTTTAGACTCGACAAATAGGAGATCATTACCGTACATTTTTTTGCATTCGTGAAGCATCGATACAAACATAAAATACGTTTAAGTAAACGCATTGTTGTCTACTATATAACGGTGCAGATATCAGATCCTTTCAATGAAATACATGAGCGATTTTTAATGTTTTATACTTTATAAAAACGAATCAGTGGAATCATCATTACAAACAGTACTTACAAATACTGTGATAAACAGTGAGTGTGATTTCAATATTATTTCAGTGATAATATACTGATATTCATTGTTTGAATTACTGAAAGACAGAGAATTTCAATTCTCAACACTGTTTGACAGTGAAATTCATTGTCTTTCAGTGATATTCATTGTTTGAATCAGTATATTATCAACTGAAACAATATTGAAATCACACACTTACTGTTTAACGCAGTTGCGAGTACACTGAAAATCAGTGATGATTCCACCGATTCACTTTTAGAGAGTATGAATTCTATGACGGAATTATCTTCAGTGTTTAGACAAAATAAGTTTGTGACATGCTAAAATTAGTTACATTGCACAATGCGATTATATATAGCCACATGTTCATGTTTAACTAAATTCGTCGTTTTGCATTTATCGTGAGTAAAACAGGTCCGTTCGCGCGAAGTTCGCGGATTGTGCAAGGAGTCCATTATCCCTTCCATAACCACAAGTCCTTTCCACTTTGTCGCGTCTATTGTTGACCGCATGCAAATGGATGAAACTTTGGTCTCGCTGCTTCCGTTTCGTTCGACTAGGCAGCAAAGGGGTCCGTTAGATCGTGTCAAAAACTGACAAGTCTAGGATTATCACAGAAATTTACAAACTAAGCGACTCAGCGAGGATTATCAAATTTATCCGTAGTAAGTTATTTAACGAGTAATATTGACATCAAATTGTTTCACGGTATTTGAAGTTATTTGTTATCAGATAAGGTAGAAATGTGAGATAGCTATTATATTTCTTATTCGAAATGTTTAATTTTTAGAATGTTTATATTTTGAATTTTATTTTTATTGTCCAGAAACACAGAAATAGATATTTTATGACTCATTTACAAATTGCAAACTACTGAATCACGGTGTTTCGACGTCTCAGATTTTGATTCTGCCTCGTGTCGCTTTATTGCACTTTTCTCTGTAATACGTAATGTAAATGCAAATCATCCGATACATGTCATAATATAATAAAAGCGCGAATAGATTAAATAGATAACGTAGTTTGGCCGTACGAGTGTTTCCTACTAAGAAAACATTCTTTAAGAATGACGAATTGTATTAATGTGCAGTGAATGAATGCATAATTTATCTATTTATGAACGAGCGATGACATAATCACTACAGTTCACTTTGATCGTGCGTTATTTTTGAGACGCTCCATGTGTAGCAGATAAATTCTATATCTTGGACTGCATCTCTTCCTATTCTGCCTTTCTAGGCTACCGCTGATCCGCCTCCATCTTTCCGAGAAACAAATAGGTCTAATTCGTACACGTCTGCCGCGGCGTGATGTACAGGCTGGACTCTATCTAGAGAAACTCGTCTGTAACTTTTAGTTGAGTTTTTGCAGGCTGAACGTATCTCTTGAACGAGCGTGCTCTTCTTGCGGACATCGTACATGTAGGATAGAGTCAAGAAAATTATTTGATTTAACTGATAAACAGAATTCTCTTCTTTTATGAAAAATTCTCTTTTTTTTTATGTAAAAAAGCAAGAAATAGAAATATTACAGAAAACTCATATTTTAATGTTATAAAATGGATTAATATAATTATAATTATAATTTATTAAACGATTTAATATTATCAAATAAATATTAAAATTAATATTATAAAACGAAATATTACGATTAAGTAGAAAAAGGATTATGTGAAAGAAGACGAATGTGCCACATTGGTGCGCATGATAATTTTATTTGCTCATCACAAATATCATGTCTATACATATTTATATAGCAAAATATAACTTGACCGTATCTTAATGATTTTTTTTTAAGGAATATTTTTTAAAACATGTAATCGCTTAATATCTACCGCGCTTTATTATCTATTACTTGGCCACGTTGAGTATGATAGCAGTTAACTATAAAAGGCATTAGGACGGCCTAACACTGAAGTATTGGACGCGCTCGCTCATCTTTCAGTTAGCCAGATCGTGGTTCGGCGCATACGGGTGGCTTCTCAAGGCCATCAGTGAAGCTAATTGAGTGTAACGACACTGTCATAAACTCAGACTAGCCCTGTAGCCTTTCAATGAGGCCACTCCGTCATTCCTCTATGCGGCGGGAAACTTAAACGTGATCCATTTTCTCTTCAACATCCATCCAGAATTCAGCCTTATCGTCTCGCCTCTCCCTGCGCCGTATTTGAAAGCAGATCTTAATTTCTTATAGATGAATTGATAGTTTTTTTTTACATCAATTGATGTTTAATCTCATACTTAGATAGATGAATATTTAATTGATTGTTTTCAGTATAGCGATCACGTTTCTATTTTCTCAAAAATCGACATTGCATCGCAAGATATATTGTCTCTTAAAGAGAATTCGTTTTAAAGAGAATTCATTATAATGAATTTTATATGTCTTCCACTTCTTGCCCGAACACTGTCGCGAGCTATCTTTGACTGAGGTCGCGCTGCGGAATTATCTTCAATTAAACGCGAGATTCCGACAACCGACGTCGTTGCTCGCCGCCGCCGCCGTCGTCGCGTACAAAGAGTCGCGTGTGAACGGCAGCTTTAACCGCCGGCGAACCGGAGCGTTGATGATTTTTGATTGGCCGGAAGTGACGTCACGACACACGTCGCAACTCGTCGCATCAATCCCTGGCGTTGCCCGTCGACGTGCTCCTCGCGCTTCGCGTATTTCTCCCGCGTTCACTTTCGTCGTCGCCGCTGCCGTCGCCGTTTTCCTACAGGCGTTTCTCACACTCTACGCAATTGCCCACCGTGTCGATGACGCCTGCGAACGATAAAACTCGCGGTATCGTGCGCTTGTTTTTCAAAGCCACGCGTCGATTAAGCTATAATTGCGCTTTAAGAGATCGCGCCGCGGCTACTAGATTGCACTTCGCGAAATCGCGAGCTCATGAATTCGTGTGCAAAATTTAAATTAATCTTCTGAAGACTCAGATAATTGGCCGATTGAGTAATTCGGAATGGCGGAATATTGCGTATTATATTATATTGTCGTGCAACGCATCTTAACGTAAAAATAACTGCAGGCCAATATTATCATACGTGTATCATGTTTATTGTTTGTATGTTTACATTGTCGTGCGTCGAATAATGTCTGTAGATCTATTTAATTAAGGTATTATTTCTTTCACTTGTCTGAAATATTTATTCAGCAAATTATTACGAAGCTTTCTAACATTGGAATTTAAAGGGTATGCACGATTTATACCTCAGCAACATAAGCGGCTAGTAAAATCTCGTAATAACGCGGTAAATACCTCTCAAAGGAACTTTCTTTCAGAGAGATTTAATATCGGAATTTATCAGGGTGTATGCTTAACATAAAACATGATCGTGCTTGATTACAATGTTTTTAAATGTTTTACCAAGCAGACAAGTGTAATGTTCTCAGACACTTTCTAACGTGTCCGTATATATGTCGCGAAAGAGGCAGACATTCATTTCACACACATAGCGGTCGGACAGTTTATAAATTACGCAGGAAGTTCGGCTCTCGTGTCATGGCTCTGTAAACATACCGACTGATTTTACGCCTCTTTCCATCCGTGCGTTTTACACCCGCGTTGTTGGCACAATGGCCGTTAATATACGCGAAGCTGCGTATGTTACTTATACGCGCAAATATAGGGAACGTTTTTATTTATCTCATTATAAGCGTGCCATTGACATTTCGTTACTACTTCAGAAACAAACGAGATTCGTAAACGATGTAGTTCTCGCACCGATAACGGGAGGGTGTCACGTGAATGGCATGTAACGAGGAAATTCCAAACATGGAAGCTAAGATAAGATTAGCTATCGTGATCGTTACAAGAGAATCTACGGCAAATAGGCTCTATCAATTTTGTTAGAATAGTAGACACGTCTTTCCGACGTAATCTTGGGATTATCTTTCACGTTGAACAATGCATTAGAGTTAGTCGTGTAGTTAATTTATCTTACACGTATCGCACATATAATATATGTGTATTTATACATATTAATTATGTGTGTATTTTTCTAAATAATATCGAACGTATACATGGGCGAGGCGATGAATGCCGGGAGCGTTTTGCGAACAATATTGCTCGTCGTGTTCACGAGGAAAACGCGATCTGGACCGGTGGGGCTTGATAATTTTTGGAGGTGAGGGTCGCGATACGACGGTAGGTTAGTACGAATCGACCGGCAGGCAGCACTGGTCGGAGCCCAGGCCTTCCCGTAACTCCTCCCCTTCCCCCTGGTCGGCTGCGATCTCTCGAGCGTGGGCCTTTGTGCCGGGGATGGCACCGCGCCAAAATCCGTCCGCGATCCCCTCGTTCCGGAGGCGCCTACTAACGGTCCTGCGAAAACGAGCTCGAGCCCAGCTCGTCGGCTTGGCACGTACCATTTATCGTTCGCCTAGAAAATACGCCGAGCACCGTCGTCGCCTTCCCCGCGGCGAAACGACGTCGAAAGGGTTCTCCGAGCGCGCAAGGGCGGAACCCTTCAGTCGAAATTTTTTTAGAAAGGGGTTGCTCAAGTATAGAATCTTTTTTTCTCCTGGCATATCGTGGAAAAGGTGTAAAACTTTTTTTTGCGAAGATCGCCATGATTATGCTTAACAATTATTAAATTTTCAGCCATTTTTAATGATAAGTATATGTTACGATATATTTTATATGATATGTATGTTTTATATTGTAAAAGAGTGCATTATAAAACTCTTGCATTTAAAATCACATTATTAAATTTAATGAAATTTTAATTTATTTTATATTGAATAATAATTGGAAACGTTATTATTTTTACACAAAGGCATCGGGCATAGGTGATCGATAAATGATAATTGCAGCATTTTTCTTACTTTTCTTATTACCGGAACGAAGTGGCTTACTCTTCCAAATATCGTACTCAATTTCTCCGAATGGAACAATCGTACGAGGGTATTGAAATTTCTCCGTCTGGAACGCTATCGGAGGTATTGAAACTTCCCTCCGACGCTTCACCGCGTTGTAGGATCTCGATATGCTATCAGTGTCGCGCTGGAAGAGCAAGAAGCGAGTAGCGCGAAGTAGTTGCCGCGACGTAATTTAGATTCCGTCGTGCAAACCGGTAGGATTTTATTGTCCTTACCCATCGTTCAGCGGAAGCTGATGGTATCAAGACTTCAGAAATGTCGGTCGTTGCCGAGCGAGTAGACCTTCTCTCTAGGCAAGATGTCGCCGTGTCACACGGGGGGAATCCAGAAAAAGGAGCTCCCTATTTCTAGCTGCGTCGTGGAATGCCGTGCAATTTGTCCAATATGGTATATCAATTCTTCATAAAGGAGACCAATATTTTCTCGTCGTATCGAGATCTTCGAGATAGGACGAACGTGACACCGTCAATGCGGAGATCCGCGAATCGAATTTAGGTTCTTCGGAAATACACGCTTCTCTGTCACTCACTACCGGGCTTGCACATGGCCCAAACGTGTCCAAAATTAGATCGGGATCGTCAGGGGAACGGAATTCTTTCCCGACCGAATTTTCTCAGCCTTCTTCATGCCAGTGACATCGTTGTTTTGCGACGTAAAAAAAAAAGTCTATTACGATGCTCCGTAATAACTGTACAGTAATAATAGTTTAACTGTGCTGAAATTTAATATGTCTGCTACGTGCAGCTAACTTACTTTACTTTTAAAATGAGAAACCCTTTTATCGTAAAAGAATTAAAAACTGTAATGTAAGGAACTCTTGGGTCTCTCCTAGTTCATGAAAAGAATATAGAGTGACAATTTAAAATCCAGAACTTTAAGTCGTAATCAAAATGAAATGGTATTTTTCAGAAGTTATATTTTTCCTTCTCGGAATGTTAAACTGTAACTTTATCTGCAATTTAATTTGCTAATAATAAAGTTGCTTTCGAACGATGACGCAAATAATTATCGTTCGCCAAATACATTTTGGCAATGACTTTTCCAGAGACGTGATGTGATGTTTTCCGGGAGGGGGAAAAACTCGTTGTTAAAATCGATAATCCAGCTGGCGAAACGATACAACGAGCAGAGCGTGTAATATGGTCCATCGAGTTTCATCCTTGTGTTTTAATAATCTCCTAATTTATACGCCTGGATTCCCCATCATGAGCTTAACATAGCATAGAGACCCTTATGAGAAATCGTCTCTCTCTCTCAGTTTCCCCTTCGATATACTTGCTAATTTTATCGCTTATACATGCAATTTACATTTTGTTATACGCACTAATAAAATGCGGTAACACGCAGTATACATTTTTTAGAGAGTACGTTAAAGCAATTTGCATATTTAATAATTATTTTCAAAAATTTTGCTGTCTTAAATATTAATATTTTATGCTACATAAAATAGATAATTTTACTAAGAAAATATTTTGATGATATGAATATTTCGCAGAATTTAATATTTCATATGATATACGAGTGGAGATATACTCGTACAATAACTGAAATTAATTTACTCCGATTTCTCCGTGCTTGTCTGTTTTTTTGGTTTACAAAATTAATTATCTAAGATTATGTATATATTTAAAAATATTTATATATATATATATATATAAATCTTTTTAAAGATAATTAAAGTATCTTTTTATACGTGACTGTTAAGAATCTTGTTATACGTGAGGCAGAATCATAATAAAAACAAGAAACTTCTTTTCTTCAAGAACGTGTTATATTACTAGTTACATAATACAATTTCTTTAACTTTTGTGCCGTTAACTTTAAATGCAATTTGACGGACTATTTGTTTTTCTTGTTCTCAAACTACGAAGAATATAAGAATTTGACAGAATTGAAGTCTTTCACATGGAACAATAAAACGATTTACGAATACAAACGCGCGTTACATATCCACGAAGTTTACGAATTACGACAGCCTTTTTTAAGACAGCTTGCATTATTATTACTTTACGTTTAATGAATGTCCGAATTACATGATTAATTTGACAACGGGAATTTTCGAATGCAAATTTTCGTGGTAATATTGTCACTCGGATAATATTATTTGGATAATAGTACTACTGAAGTGAACGTTAGAAATGCCGCAAATAACGATAGCTAATTAATGTATACGTTATTATATCCGTCACGATAGTTTTTTTATCTAGAATTTATCGTAATAGATTGCTAGACTTATAACTAGTGCTGTTCTGTGTTTTTTTAATATCTATATTCTCTCTCGTTTGCCTACATTTACCTAGTTATTTTTTTTATATTTTTACTCTCGGAGTTCCTCTCACTATTTTTACATGATATGTTCTCTGGGAGGACTTATGTTCTCGAACGACAACGACATAAATGTCTAACTATTCTTTCTTATTCTTTCTCTCTCTCTCTCTCTCTCTCTCTCTCTCTCTCACTTACATTATAGATGAACCATGTATATAGAGAAGGAGGTTGCGAGGGGATAAGTCCGGAAAGGGTCGATCTCCCGAAGGGTAATTCCGAAGGGCCAAGCTCACTCGAATAATGACGCCCTCATTGAGTTATCAGTGGCTCTCAACTGTATTGAGACTTCTATAAGTATTTCCCACGCATAATTGAAAAATTTATCTAATTGTTTATCGAGCAAAAGTAGCAGTTTATTAAAATTCAACATTCATATCATTACGCTATTATCACGATTATATTATTTTTTAAAACTTTACACAACTCTTCTCTTTCTCTTTATTTCACGTAGAAAATAAATTCCTATAAAAATTGCAACGTATTAATCTTTAAAATCTACAACACAGCGCGCGTACGTTTAAAATTCTCTCTCTTATATTAAATGCGATAACATAAACGTTCACGTACACGTTTAATAACTCAGTGTTTAAACGTAATTGAATTCGATTAAAATCGACATTACAAAATTTTGCATAAATCTAATTGATGTTTTATATACATATATATATATATACATCGCAAGTTCGTCGTTCCAGCAAACCCACATTTTCCTGGGTAAGTCTCTTGTTATGGTAAAAGGGTCGGAGCTACCCGTCATACTAGCACAAAGGATTTACATCATTCAACGTTCTCTCTATTAATAAGCATCTGGCGACGAAATCTTAATTACAAGATGACTGTCGTCGATCATGGGATCAGTAGGATGAACTTTATTGCGCAAAGATTCTAATCCGTTAATTACCTCAACCGACCGTTGAATCATTTTTATCCGAGTTTATAACACTTTGGCAAAGTCACCACGAGAAAGCCCGGCTGTAATTACCAAGTTTCGGGATTGAAAGAGCTGAACTGGAAGGCGCGTGCGCGCGCGCGCGGAAACGAGCAATATCGTTGAAAGAACCTTTCTTCCTTCGAGATGTAACTTGAATGGGCCTACTGTTCTCGTCAAGTACCAGCATTCCGTGGATTTCGTAGAAACTGAATAATTGCGATAATAAAAAGAATCTTTGTGATTTTTATTTTATAACAGATTTAATTATACGCATATTTTTATTTTTTGCCTGAATCAAACGCACGATTAATATGAAACTCATAATGTGGGACATTGCTATAGAATTGATATAAAAATATTTTGTCAATAAAATGTCGGTAAATTAAAAAACAATTTTAAGACATCAAATAATCTTTAAATTTTTAAATTACATGCTTAATACAATGAGGATAAATTCATTAGCATCTTTTCCGCTTGATTGGGAAATACTGATTTTTTTTTTTCAAACAAACTGCATGTTTCAACAGTATTAATGGCACTGCATTTCGGACTCACCGTTACATAACGTTAACTAACTGCGTCAATAATCAACGTTTTTGATCTCGGCACTTTCGGCGATTTGATCTCGTCGAGGCGCAATCCGGAGATTAGTGAAAAAGTACACGAGTCCAGCTAGCCGAGTTTCGAGTGCGCGATTTCATCTTCGTACTCGTCGAACGACGAAATCTCGTTACGTACCTCGTTGCCTTGGCGCTCCCCCTGGGGACGCGGAATTTTTCAATTTCCTGTCGCGCTCCCCAGGCTCGCGATCTCCCGATGCTCGTATTTCGCGAGTCTCTAGATACTGGACTCATTTCCGAGTTCCCGAGTACGCGCGCTCGCCCTGATAAAACGTTGCTCGCATTTCAGACGATTTATGAAACTTTCGCGCTTCCGCGGGCAGCGAGTACGCGCACCGGCGATATCAATTCGCATCGGCCGGTCAGTTCTCGCGAAATCTCGACAAGCGCACCGGTTGTTTTTATCGTGCCCCGTCGACGCGATGCGAACGACGATGCCTGATTTTATAACTCGGCGGCCGCGCGCTGTCGTGTCGCGAACACGTTTATCGATAAAATAAACGGTATATAAATGGAAACGCCATTTGGGTCCCTGTCTTCGAGCTTCGCGATTGTTGTTCGGATTGTCGAGACAATGCGACTTTACTCAAATGGTGAATCAATTGAACGTAATTTGACCGCTTTTGCAGAAACGCGCTCTGCGGTAAAAGCGTGACATTTATCGTATTAATTTATATCAACGTGGAATTGGAGCGGGGCAATGTTATTAATATACATAAAATAACCTATATCCTGTAAATACAGGTGTTATCGATTTACCGCGACATTTGCTCATCGTCTACGTGCACATTGAATTTTCTCGAAATTCTTTAAATTCCTGACAATCAATACCAAGTACGGATTTGCGGTGAAATAACTGTAGACTTTATTTCATTATTATTTTAAAATGTTGTTCGCTTTTCGCGATTTTCGTGCATTAGGTAATTTTATTCTTCCTTTTAAGCGGGCTTTAAAATTACCGTGCTTCAGTTAGAAGCTCATTCAGGGCAGTTCTATCAAGATTAAAAATATCTCGTTTATTGTGCGGGAGTTCGGGAGCATAAATACGACGGTACATGTGGAGGGAATATCAAGTGACATAAGGAGATACTAAAAAATTTTGCACCATCGTAAAATTTTGTACTTTTATTTGGATTTTTAAAACTTTACTATGAATATTTATACAACGTTCATGGTAAATACATTTTATGGTGTAAAAGATTATGGAATGAAGAAAGAAATAGAAATTAAATTACCCGGAGAAATAAAATGTTAAGAATAAAATCGCGCCACACACA
>NW_012026837.1:3421363-3426803 GCF_000956235.1 Wasmannia auropunctata | reverse complement strand
ACTAAGTCAATGGAGTTAAAAAATTTAACTCAAGAAATGTGTTAACTTTGACTAAAATTTAATGTGTTTTTTTACTATATGCATATGTTGAAATGAACTTACAATTTAGTAAAAAATGACTCACTATTATGTTTTAATTTACTAATAGTTTTAACCTATAATGTGTCAAAAAGTTACTCAAAATTGAGTTAAATATTACTATTTATTACAGTTATATTTAATTAATCATATAAGTATATTTTAATGCATTAAATATAGATAACATACGTGTATGTGTACATGTTTTATTTGTTGAAATTTTACAAAAATAAAATATATTTTAAGAAAGATAAGCTATAGATAAGTATGAAGCTGATTTAAAAAAAATATTACAGCAATTTTATAGATATACATACATCTGAAGTTATATCTTAATTATATATCTTTAGTTGAACATACTTTGTTTCGTAAACATATATAATAGTTTTCATTATCAACAAAAAATAGTTTACAGGCGCAATAAGTTCGAAAATCATACAATGCTGATTTTTTTACATATATGAAATCTTCTGAATAACGCACAACATAAGCATGAAAATGATCTTCAAAACCAAGTGTTATAAATAAATGAATATAAAAATAAACAATACCAGATGAAGATATAATTTGATTTATAACACCGAATAGTGGTAAATTTCCATTATATGAAATTAATAAAACTTCACCAGCTCTATATATTGTACTATGAATGTTTGCTGATTTTGCAATTGTAATTGTTGAATCAACAGTTAAATTATGTGTATCAAATGCTGTTTTCAAAAAAAGCTCGTAATTTTCCAGTAAAGCTACTTTTTTAATTGTCGTATTACGTAATTCTACAAATTCTCCAAAATGTTTTTTTTTCCTAGAATTGCAGCTTGTTTAATTTGATTTCTGTATGCAAGTGTTTTGCTCACATTAATAAAATTACCACTGGAAGCAGCCATTCTTTTAAAACTAAAATGTCTGCTTTCGTTACGCATGGTCCAATATCTAATAGGAGGACCTAATTCTCTTATAACCCGGGGATAATGTATGAGAAAGTGTTGTTTTGGTGTTAAGCGTCGCTCAGGGAAAAGAAATAAAAATAATTTGTGATGTTCATGAATCATCTCTTGTAATAAAAAAGTTTCACTTATTGAAATACGTGGAGCCATAACAATATCAAGTATATTTAATATAAGAAGATATAAATGCCAATAATTATTGTCTGATGGAATTTTATCACCTATAAGTAAAGGTAATGTTCTAATTAAGCACCACATTTGAGCTGCGCTTTGTCCTGTCGAACCACCGGGCTTATTTAGTTGTTCTTTTGTTAATGTAGTTGGCTTATTCTTAACATCACAAAAACCGTAATTGAAACTTTTTAAGCGAGCATTCAGTAAAGATAAAGTAAAAAATTTATCATTGAATATGAACTGTCGTAATACAAGCCGCAATTCTAATGATCCCCAGCCTTCAAATATATCATGCATACAGTCTACTGAAATATTTCTTACAACATGCCAATAACCTAATGTATTAAGACAACAATCGCCATTAATTCCAGTTTCAGAAACTGTTTTAGTTCCATTAAATACGTTTGCTAGTTGTTCTTCGTAATTTTCTGGTGTTCTTGCAAATTTCGCAGAAAGTTCTATAGTACATGAATTCATATCATTTTTGTGCAAGGTACAAAATCTGCAATAATAATTTCCAGTAAAACCTTCGACTAAACCAAACAGTTTCTGAATACCTAAGTTATCTCCAGTAAATTGCCATAAAATAAATTTCAAATGATGTTCAATATTGCCATTTTCATAGATAGTTATGCCATCTCTTTTTAAGTCTTCTAATTCTCTAATAAGAGGCTGCAAAATTTGACCATAGCCATACTTTTTAACATCCATCGCATAATGTATATTACAAAGGAAAATATTTTCGAGAGAAGACATATGTATAAGAGGCAAATCCTTTATTGTGAAATAAACAAGGCCAAGTTTATGAATTCCAGCTTTTGAACCTAAAGGATTTGTAATTTCAACATCATCTATATAAAATTCTAAAGCTATTACATTATCATCAGTGGATAAAATTTGATGATTTTTGTAATAACTACCTTGTTGTATGTTAATCATTTCATTAACTTCATTTTTAGCTCTTCGTTTATACTGCATTATATTATTTAGAACACCATCAGATGAAAGAAATTTTATGAGCAATTTTTTTAATGGAATATGTTGAAATGTTTCTTTTACTTCTATCATACGCGTCACACCTAACTTATATCTATTTTCATAACGCACTCCTAATTCAATTTCTAATGGTGCTACATAGGTTGGCCAATTTATTGTCAAATTTTGTAATTTCGATACAGTAGAATAATTCTTCAAAGCTAATGACAAAATATCAAATTCCTGTAAGAAGTTATTGTGTTCTTCTGAAGAAACATTTCCAATAAGTATATCTTTTGTTCTTTGCTTTAAATAGAGGATGCAATGTGACATTAAATCTGATGTTTTTTCAATACTATTTACCGCCGCAGTGACTGTAATATTTGGTTGTGCCAATAAATCAATGCAGTGCTGAGCAGCTGCATTTTTTACATTTTCAATAGTTTCTGATATATTATAATTACTATCCTGAACAGCTCCATTTTCAACACTTTCAATAGTTTCTGGCATATTATCGTCAGATTGAATTATATTTGTAGAAAAATCTACAGTTTCTATTTTTATTTTATTAGTTAGCAAATGATCTGCGGAAATAATTTCTGGTTGTTCATGCATATTACTGGGATGACATTTTTTATAATGTCGAATAAAATTAAATACTTTCATAAAAATTTGGGAGCAATTATCTTCAGTGCACACAATAACTTCGCCATCTTTAACGTTGTGAAAAAAACGAATATGTCTACGAAACACCTCAACTTCATAAAATATCTTTTTACATTTTGGACATTTCATGATTATTCTGAAACCTGAGAAAATAGCTGCGCTTTTAATTCTCGAACAGAAGCTGGAATATGCTTATCACTAAGAGTAGCAGTTTTATAAAATACAATATCTAAAAAATACCATACATTTTTGCAGAATTCAGAATAATCTATATCACAAATAAAATGTATTTTAAAACATAAGTCCACACCTTTCAGAACAGTCGGCGCATTAATAGCATGATTTTCTACGATAACAAAAATTTGTGATGGTCGAGACTCATCTCCAGTAAGCAGAACAAATGGTTGTTTTCGACGCTTATCTGGTCCTAAACGATCATTAGTAAGATAGTAATCCAAATTTGTTGCTTCCTATAAAGAAATATCAAATTTATAATTTATAGTAAAAGTGTATAATATAAGAATTTTTTAAAATAATGATAAATCCGTTACACTCTCAAATTTCAATTCAAATATGCTAATTGTATATTCTATTATTATAGTTTTTGTCAAAACTATTATGGATAAAGTGTCAGCACATTTATAATAATAATTATATATGAAATAATCTATCTTTAAAAACTAAAATCTATCTTTAAAAAACATAAGATTTAATACTCACAGGAATAACATCGATAAAATGTAATTTGGAAACTTGTGAAGTTGGTTTGATTCTGGTTGTTTCCTTTTTACCTTGCTCCTTAATTAAAAATGACGTTTGAGGGAGAAGAAATGGAAGCAATCTCAATGCAGATATGTTCCGATCAGAATCTATTTTCGAAAGTCATATTAATATCACAATTATTTAAAAATATTTAGAAATAATGAAATATATATTTTATTAACCTTGTGCAGCACTTAATTCTAGTGCAAATTTTTCAGCTGCTGTACGACCGCAATTTTTGGCTTGAAAAATTATTTTTTCTGAAAGCAACCCAAATTCACTGCAGAAAGCATCTCCTTGCTGTTGTGAATATCGTCGTACGAATTCAGTATCTATCTGAAAGATAAAATTAAAAAATGATATTTTAAATATCTATTGCTCTCAATATATTTTTTGCTCATTGGCATTCTCTCTCTCTTTTATATTTAACATTAATATATATTTACAATTTCTGCATCTAATAAACGAGGCCAGGCATCAAGAATTTCCGTAAGAGTATGCTTTTCGTCAAAAATAAAGACGTCTCTTGCAGCTGCAGTATCACGCATACGTTCAATTACAACAGATCTTGGCGTAGAATTTTCTTTCAACCACTGTTGCATTTGTATAACTTCTTGGCTGATTGCTGTATTTTTTCTTGCCTCTTTGTCTTCAGATGCCTTTCTCTTCCGAATTCCAAATGCTGTTTTATCCCCAGGACTAAGACGTTTTCTCCAATTTTTTATTCGTTCTTCAATAAGTCCAGATGACGCGCTTCCGTTTTGTCCTTGACAGAACCACTGTTCCTACACAAATTTTAATTCAGTGGCTACAATAAACTAAAAATTCATAGGGTTTCATATTTTGAAGAGACTTACATAGCCTTTCCCTTCGTGACCTTTCAATGATGGAAATTCTTGTATGATTAGCTGTGCCAAATTGGCCTTCCGTGCTGTACTGGGAAAAGGCCCATATTTTTCAGTAAGTGCCGAAACAAATATTCGATTAATTCGTTGCTTATCACACCAACCAATCTGTTTATTTTCTATTAGCAACGACAAAATATTTGGGTACTTCTTTTCCAATATTTGTTTTAGATCAAGACTAACTGAATCAAAAGATATACGTGCAGAAGGACAAGAATAATCAGATGATGCTAATGAACTTTCTGATTCAGATACACTTGTTAGATCAATATCATTTATACTACTGGAAGTAGTAGGTATTGTCGCTTCGAGTAATACTTCTTCAATTGAGGATTTGTATTCAGCTAATAGTTTTGTAAACTTTAATCGTGGACCAGCTGGTGGAATGAGAACTTTTATCGTATCCGTGTCTAACAATTTTAATGATTCTTGATCGATTTGTTCTCCTGTTAAGGGAAATTAATTTAAGAATATCAAGTATTTCAATTACTTTACTATAATACGATAATATTACACTGGCACAGTTGGTGATATACTAATGCAGTTAAATTTCGGGAGAGCTTACAATAATAAAAAAATTATATATGATAGCAAAATTAATTAAATAAAGTATTAATTGTATCAGCACAACATAAAATATAGCAACTCACAAAATACCGATATTAAACATATTTTACGACACTTACGACGAAAATTATCTATAAAATCACCAAATCCCCACTCTTGAAGTTTTTTAGCAACAAAATCAGTGATATTGGCTTCAGCCATTATCTACAAAAAAATCTAAATAAAAAGAAATACACAATAAAAGGCAATATATAAAGTGGCCAGGTTAGGTGAGGTTATTTAAGCAAACGAATATGAACAAATAAAAAATACAATGCTCATTCAAGACAAATAAATCTAGACAAATACGATTACTTACTGTGAAGC
>NW_012026837.1:3406986-3421123 GCF_000956235.1 Wasmannia auropunctata | reverse complement strand
TATCAAGATTAAAAATATCTCGTTTATTGTGCGGGAGTTCGGGAGCATAAATACGACGGTACATGTGGAGGGAATATCAAGTGACATAAGGAGATACTAAAAAATTTTGCACCATCGTAAAATTTTGTACTTTTATTTGGATTTTTAAAACTTTACTATGAATATTTATACAACGTTCATGGTAAATACATTTTATGGTGTAAAAGATTATGGAATGAAGAAAGAAATAGAAATTAAATTACCCGGAGAAATAAAATGTTAAGAATAAAATCGCGCCACACACATATACACAAAGGATAACATTGCAATTTAGAAACGTTTTTATAGCCACTAAAAAGCCCGATGGCGCATAAAATTTCTCCCGGAATCTCGGATATACGCATGTAGATAAACACAGTTTAGCGATCGTTAAATGTTGTAAGCATAGAGCACATTTATCGCACGTAACGTCGTACATTCCTGCAGAATTTTTTTTCTTTTTTTTTTTCGACGGATAAAATCTCCCGGCCCGGTGGAGCGCACGCCAAATTCTCGCGAACCGCTTTAATTTCCCGGGCTGTGTATTTTTCGATGAAAATAGCGGGCGCTTTGCGGAAAGGAAGCGGCAGCGCGCGGCCGCTATCAAGCTTCTACGTGCGTGCGAAAATTTACGTGCGGAGATAGATAGCCGAAGGTCAGTGCGCGCGGTTCGGTGTTCTGACAAAATGGACTGAATTCCCCTTTGAAATCGTCATTCGGTGGACAGGTAAACACGAGTGCTCTCTGTGATCATTCGACCGTGACGTTTCGCCGGGGCGGGACGCTTGCCGATCGTTATCACGTAACGTAGATCGGTTCGCTCTGATTCACAGATGGGTTCCTTATCGTTATAATGCCGCTGCCGTGCCGAGATAAAGATCAACGAGAATATGCAGCAGGCGTAAGTTCGTGAACATGAGCGGCGCGATCTGACGCGGTCAAATAACGTGCAGAATTTTTTTGATCGAAACGCGCCGCGCTCGCGTTTCGGCGAGGGATAATCTAGCCCGTTTATCTAACCTATCCCCGCGATAAGTAATTAATACAATTAACCGAGGACGCTTTTATCGCGAGGTAAATCATTATCCGGAGATGTACCGGTTCCCGTATACCGGTTTCCGAAGATAATCGCAACGAGAGACGTTTATAGAGTTAAACGAATGGATTTGCTGTGCCAAAAGAGAGACACACGCGATAGCCTGCTTACGTAACGTCTCGTTACGTGACGGAAGAGCCGATCGATGTCGACGATCGATGGCGGATGTAATTACCACGTAGACCTTAGCGACTTTTATGCCCCGTCCGCTGCGCATGTATTGTATATTGACTACTAGCCGCCTGTTATAAGATTGGCAATGCCACGCTAGGCACTCCCATCAAATGGGCGATTTCCTTCGGGCGGCTAGATGCCGATCTCGGAAGGACAGGGCCCGCGTTATTGACGGCGCTTTGTTGCACATGGGGCACCCGCGAGTGCCCCCCCCCCCTTGCCCCTCCGAGTGGTGTGAACGCGCGCACCGCTGAACGGCGCGTCCGTCCTGACCGGGAAGAGACTCTTTAGAAACGATCCACTGGCAACGGGCCATCCATTAACGTGAATTAGAGTATTTAACTCGGCGAGCGCGAGGGGAATGAGGAAGAGAGCGATCGTGCGAGAAGGAGGCACATATAGAAATGAGAATGGAGGCGATCGCACTCTCGGCCGCCGCGTCGTTGTTACGACCGATTGGCTGGCGGGGCGGGATCGTCACGATTTCGTCACGAATCAAAATATATTTCCAGTTCTTTCTTCTACTCGCGACGGCTTCGCACTTTGAAATTTTTTTAAACAATAGTGCTTTTGATTTCAAAGTCTTAACGCGAACAAGATTAATTTTCCTTAATATACGGTATGTGTATAGCAGTGATTAATTGACACTGTTGGCTTTCCGTACCACATTCAGCTTTTAAATTTTGATTGGGATAAAATAGGTATCCCAGCTGCCTAATTTTCAAATTTTTAATTACAGTTTAAATTATAAAAAGATTGATCTCTTATAATATCACTAGGAACTGCAGTCAACCGTCACATATAATGAAAATAGTAATTCTATCGTTTTTCCGTATAAAGCACAACGTACGGTGCAGAACACGATATCGCAGAAACTAAATAAAACGCATCATAAAACATTTTTACGATTTCCGTCAATATTCTTTAAACCCGCTTGTCAATTCCGGGAAGCGCTACGTAATAAAGATGTATGGTCTTCTCTGTAGACTCCTATCCTCGTCAGACAACGGATCGAAGCGCGATACTTCGGCAATCATAGGACGAAAAATCTACTGACAAAGTGAAGCGCATGGAGAGAAGGATATGCCGGATGTGCTTTAAAGCTCGACCAGTCGGAAAACCTCCCGCCATTATCCGCTTTCTCTTCGTCTCGTTCTATTCTCGCTTCTGCCTCGCTCTTTGTCTCTCTTTCTCTCGCTCCCTCTCTCACTCTTTCTCTCTCGGTCGGGCCGCGTGTTCGTTATTGATTTCAGGTTTATTCTTGGCGGCTCCGTTCGCTTTGCTGGCGTCAAAACATCGAAAGGACGAGGAAGGGTGGCCGCGCGCATCGCCGGCGCGAGCGTTTCACAGATCCTAAATACTCAAGGGCAAACCTCTGTCGCGGAAGCTTAAAGTCGCCCCCGTGTCGACACACACTCGTGAGAGTACTCGAGATGAAAACCCGATGGTTAAATTACGAGCGCTCCCCTCGTGCAGCGTGCGCGTTTGTGTGCACGTTTACGTGCGTGTGCCTGCCACTGAAATTATTGCTCGCTTTCTGGATATGACGTAATGGCAGTTGCGCCGCGCTCCACGGAAAAGCACCGTGAAGCAGCAGTGAGTAACATCTTCATGAAAGTCTATGCGATGTACCTTCGCAGATTTCTGCGCTCGCGGCATTCGTTATGCTGTTTATGAACTTTTAATTAAATCTTGGATTTTTTTCATCCTTTAGTTATATTGCGTCTGAATTATTTTATTACGTTTGTAAGCTTTTTTTTTTCTATAAATTGTAGTTCGAATTATAATACTAAATAATAAGTAGGGGAAGAAAATCTACGGAGTCACCATTCGTTCAAGCTTATTGTTAGGCAAATGCGAGGGAAAGTTAAAACAGTCTATAGATAGAAAGTATTTCAGATGCGTTTACGCAAGTCAGCGTGAGACAGCACGACCTTTGATTCTCGTTTTATCAGTTCTCTTTTAAACACGTGTGCTTCTTTTTGGAAAAAAGCTGTTATAAATTGAAATGCATTATCTCATAATTTGTTTTCCTTTTGGTTTTATTTCTTCACAACGAAATTTGATGTAAATTTACGTTGATCAAAATTGCATTTATCTTGGTTTAACTTTCATTCATATACGATAATATTCGATGGAGGATGGTGTGCGTATTTCTGAGAAATGGCATTGTTCCTTTCTCCGCCGTGGGGGATACCCCGTCTTTCTTGAATTTTTTTTTTTCCCGTAACGGGCGTCGTTGGCACAGCATCGCGATGCCCGCTTTTGCATTTCAAACGCGGCGCGATGCGTCCTGATACAACTACGAATAGCAATGCGCAAATAAGCTGGCTTCCCGACCCACGCCATTACCTCGAATGCAGCGCGGAATTACAGACGTATCCATTATTTTGTAGCTATTCTGTAAAGTTGCAATAGCGTCATTTCCATATTTGATATCACGCGAAAATGGCTTCATTCGCAAAGCAGCGGTTTCGCGCGAATTAAATTTAAAATGCAGAGTTTCGCGTTACCATAGCGCAATTATGTATTTTTTTTTAATTAGGTTAATTCATTCTTTATTCATTAAGAGTTTTAATTCAGTCCTTTCTCATAACACCCGCCCGCATTTGTCGTACCTTCGTTACAGTTAATTGAGAAATTTGCGCTGTGCGAAACGCACGCGTGAGACTTTGGGCGTGAGGACGAAACGTTTGGCGTTTATGCAATCCATCTCGATTCGCGCATCTCCTCGCGGACTCGTGCGAAACAGCATCCTCTCATAGCTATCGCGTCCGCTTTTTCTACTGCCAATTCCGATAACGTTGATTCTCCATGCAGATCGACAAGCCAGTTCCCTGGTTTGCCGGTTATCCGCCTCTTCCAACCCCCCAATTTTAGTCGATAAGACAGGCACTGTGCATGCGAAAAGTGCCATTTTGTTTGGTCGATGGCACTCTCAAAATAGGTCGTTGGTCTGATATAGTATTCTCTTTTTTTCTCTCTCTCTCCCTCTCGCATGAATCGATCTGAAGCGGAGAGGCCGATACGTTGAGATAACTCGGATTTCGTAGCCCGTACTGGCTTAGCTCTTCGTAACACGAGATGCAACATGCACAGCAAGTGATTCGCGCGAGTACTCCAGGCTGTAACGATCATCCTTGCCAATCCTGCGGTGTACAAAGTCCAGAAAATCAAAGGGCAAACTGTGCCGAGTAATACGATCTTATTTATTTTCAATTCTATTTTTACGCCTTCGATTAAATATATGTATCTATAGAGAGCTAAATTATTTTTGAAGTATTATTTGACTCCCTCAAATTCTGCGTTATATGTATTTTGACAATTTCTTACATTTCTAAAAGCTAAGAAAAATTAAAATGTACAAATTTAGAACATAATGTCCGATTAATATATTATGCATGTAATATTTGAAATTGAAATAATTTTTATAAAAATTCCTCGCAGAGATATCAAATATTATAATTCAAATTTAGTTTGGCTCAAAGCAGTAGAGGATTATATTAGCCTTAACGATCGTCACATTAATCGTGTGAACTCAACGAGGAGATGAATCGGCAGTTCGCATAACCGTTGGAATAATCATTTGCCTTGAATATCCAATTAAGTAACGCGAGTGCGCGTCCCGTCGTACCGCTGGGCATAAACGGCACGAGAGCGCCGTGCATTTCGTCGTTCTCTACGCCCGAGGTAGCTGATCGAATTAACGTGGGGTCATTAAATTTTTTTTCATTGCGCTCTCCTCGGGGCTCGCGCACGCGATCCGCCGTAAGGCCCAGCTAGCCGTGGCGACACGCTCCGCTGACGTCGAAGGGGAAGCATGCTCTGAATGGTCCCTTGTATGTACTGCCGCGCGCGCGCACGCGGGAAGTCTCGCTCTCCCGTTCACGATCATAAAAAAAAAAGGAAGGGAACAAGAAGCAGCAGACGACAAAGAACTGTTAGACTGTCGTTGACCGAGCGAGAACGAGCGCCATCCGCCGAAAATGGGATCGAGAATTTTATCTCGGGAGAGATACCGCGAGTACAGCATACAAGTTGTCCTTTGAGTCGTCAAAGTTAACTCCTCTTTTTCCGCAATATCCGCGACACTTGCGGCATTGATAAGTATCCGCGTTACTTGAGGAAGGGAATTTCTGAAAAATTATTTGGTCCCGTCACATAGTGATTCTGTAGTCAACGCAGATAATTTTAACGCGACATTTCATTCGCGGCGGGGAGAGAATTCCTCTTCTAGCTCCGCATAAACGTGACTTAAATTTGATTCGATTTGACGTGACCCGAGTTTAATTTTAACGTGCCGCATTCGAGCTTCCGGTAGCTATTGCGACACAACATACACACGTTTGACGGAGTCAAAACTCTTGCCAGGATTCTCCCCTATCCGCGATCGCGTCCCCGTGTAAATTAGAAAAAATAAATAAATCAATTAACGGAGCTGCAGCTATGGCGGGGGAAGTTGAGTCCATATTTCTTCCGTACTCGTCGACCAGACGAGATTAATGCGTTTTTAATCCTTGCCCTGAATCCTCTATCTTCGTGATCGGGACGAAGAACACCCGTGGCTTTTCCCAGCCAATAGGAAGACATATTTCCCGTGCCAGCGGGAGAAAATTAGGTCGTTTCGGGATCACGTTCTCCGTGCGCGTGCACGCTCGCCTCTTTCTTATCCGTCCTGTCCCTTTCGTTGATTAAGCTACGCTCGCGGAATAGAAAGCCGGTAGAAGGGGAATGTGATGTTGTAGAGCCAGAGGCGACTTTCCTCGGCCTTCTCAAACTCAGTTTCAGTTCTCATTCGCCGCGAGGCTTTTCCAAAGAGATCCGTTCACACGTGAGATACACTGCTTCCGCGTATCCTTTCATTGATTGTCCCCTGTATGAACAACTTGTATATATACTTCGCGGATCATCCCTTCTTCTGCTCATCGAGTTCGTTGGATTTTCCCTGTTAATGTCACCAATCGTGATCAGACTTTCGAAACCGTGTTCTAACAGTTTCTTTCGCGGTTTTGTTAGAATTCTATTTACCGTACGAGTGTTCGTAATTAAATCTACAATAAAATTGATTCAATAAAATTGGCTTTGTGTTAGAAAATTTAAAAGGACGATTGGATATTTCGTGTACAGTTTTAGCTGCAAATAAAATTGCGACAAACTTAGCAAAATATATTCTCGAAGAAGGCATTCTGAGATACTAGAAATATATGAAATCTACGATATAAATTTAAATTAAATGGAATTAGATTTATATGAGTACGAACTCAATATTGACATTATCGACATGGATTATAATTATGCATTTTAAATATTAAAATATCAGTTATAATAAAAGAGAGACGTAATGTTCCGCACACATATTATGCATTTATGACATATTACGCATTGTTCCTCATTGTTTTTAAATGGAGCCAAGCATTGTAAAATGATAAATCGCTACTTCTATTCTTACACATCCATCGCTTCTGACATTTTCATATAAACGACAGCTGTTAATTTATCACAGACTGATGCTACTATCGTAATCAGACGCGAGAGGAACCATCGCTCGGATCGCAGCACTTTGTTGGTGTCGGATCTTTCGTAATTGCTGAGACCGAGACCTTCATTTCTCAGACTTAACAAAGGGCACGGAGCGCTTCCTCGCGTAGCTTCATCTCCGTTCGCGCGCGCGCGCGGTCCGTATCGGCGAAATCCGGTCTAAATCGAGTTTTCAGAAAAATGTTCAAGGTAGGAATAACAAATGGCTCTTTGCTCTCGCGCGGCGCACCGAGGTCGAGGGGGTGGCGTTCAGAAATAATCTGGAGAGAAGGGAGAACTGGACAAACCATCTGTAACCTGCCACGCGCGAGATTGTGGATGGCACGGCCCGGGGGCGAACCATAAATTATAGTTACCCTCTGCTGTCCATAGTAAATCGTTTGCCGTCCCGCGGATTCTTCTCCGCCTTTTACGTTCTATAAAATTGTCTCTCTTTACTTAAACTCTCTCTCTTTCTGGTCCCGCAGCGAAACTAGAAAGTCTGTCTCCGAACATTGTTGATTTTTCGCATGTCTTTAGCTGCCGAAAAGAATGTCATTTTATAAGCCGTTTAACTAAAATCATCTATCATTTTTACATAATTTACTAATTTTTAATAAACTTTTAAGAAAAATGACGCTCTCAAAGCGTAAAAATTGTAATTTTGTAATAAATTTATATTTTACAGCATATAACTTTATAAACCGCGTTTTTTATCATCATTTTATCTCTTATATAATATATTTTTAACATGCGAATTATTCAATGCTAAATATTAATTTGTATCCAACTCTTATATTTATTACCTGATACTGAATATTTTATTTTTTGATATTACAATATTTTATTATCTGCTATTGCAATTTAAATATTCAAAAGTATCTAGTTTTCTCAATTAACACACGCAAATTGTTAATCCAAATTCTCAATTTAATAAAAATCACCGAGAAAGTATTTTCTGTCTAAAATATTTTGTAAATAAATCTTGTAAAAAAAGAGAATGCTAGTTTTCAACTTTGAACGAGGATTAAACTCTTTTATATTTTTTGGATAAAAATGTCATCTTTACCGTGAAACTGGGTTCGCGCTGAGGTATTATTCGACCAATCGTAGCTCGCCACGACATTCCAATGGAACATTGCCAGAAATCTTTCTACTAGTACGATTGCCTGCGGTCACGGTGAATAGTTCGCCACCGCACGAAAAATTGGCAACGCCATTTTCGCCATTATCTTTCATCTCTAACGATTTCGGAGAGACCATAGAAAAACTGAACCGAACCTACTTGTGATAGGAGAAATATTTTTCTTCCTTATGAATGAAAGACGAGAGAGCGCTTGAATGTTAGTGAAAGTTAATAAGTAATGTGTAGGTATTTCTGATGCCGTCTATTTCGCCTTCATATTTAATTTACTGTAAATTATAAATAACGTACTGATCTCATTAAAAATTATAATATTAATCAAAAGATAACTAATCTCCTTAAATCTCGTCAATTTATCTTTATTGGATAAATGGTAATGTAAAATAATTTATAAGGTAAATCTAGATAGAATTTAGTAAATATTTAACTCTCAGAGACTCGGAAGTTTCAATTATAGTAACCATCAATTTCCATTTTTCATCTTGAAGTTTGAAACTTACATTAATATTGATCTGTATATAATTAATTTAGTAATTTATTAACAAAAATAATAATAAGAAACGTAAATTAATCAAATCACATTATTTATATTTGTCTCACAAGCCTGTGAAAAAGAAGTTATATATAAAATATCCTAAGCTTTTAAGTTACTAAATTCACATCGGTATTAATTTATCGGTATTAATGCCCCTTAATTTACTCTTATTCTTAAACTCATGTTGCGACGATTGATCACATTGAAACTCACAAGAAATTGTATTTTCTTTCAGCATATGGTGCAGACAGGGATGGCTGCGCCCTATGGTGGGGGTGTCTTCCCTCCTCCGGTAAACGGGGTCGCGGGTGTCGTGGGGGCGGCCGGTGCAGCCGGTGACGTTAAGCCACCGCCACCAGTGACGGTGAAGGAGGAGAACGCCGGTGCGCCCCAGCAACCACCCCCGACTGGCGGGCCCCAGGTGCCGCCTGCGGCGGGCGCACCCCATCCCGCCGCCCCCGGTGCGCCGACCGCGGCCAGCTTCAGTCCGCCTCCGCCACCGAACGGGGTCGATCAACAGGCCATCGTGAGTTCCTAACTCTTAATTAACACGACCGTGTCGAATCGGTCGATAAGCACTTCAATTTATCACTACGTATACTACAATACGTGTAATGATAATGATTAGGAGCCGAGCATTTTCCCCCTTCGTACAGAATATCGTACTGCATTAGGATATTCAGGATTATATGTATTATTTTACATATAATTTATATATTAATTTTAAAATATAAATTAAATTATATATTTAAAATTATTTTGAAACTATGCGCCTTTAAACTATACGAGACACGTGTTGTTTAGCATTTTAAAGCGACAACTTG
The DNA here is from genome assembly GCF_000956235.1 of Wasmannia auropunctata. NCBI lineage: Eukaryota > Metazoa > Arthropoda > Insecta > Hymenoptera > Formicidae > Wasmannia > Wasmannia auropunctata. Next base: position 3,411,815 of record NW_012026837.1, on the reverse strand, counting down.
GAAAACATCGACTTTAATATGGAGACATATATTTCTCCAGACACAATTTCGAATGTACAGGCATTTCGTGTAGGAGGAGAATTCCCTCAGGAATCCTCCCGCGCTGTTCTGTTTCCCTTCGTGAACAAGTAATGTGACGTAATGTAACGCGTTTCGAGAGGTCAAGGCGACATGTTATTTGCCGTTCAAGTCGGTGCGGTGCGTCGAGAAACCGCAAGCGCAGGAGTCCGTTAGAGTAACTAATCCTTTCGTTGAATGTTCTCGACGCTCGTGACAACGCGAAATTGCAACGTTACGTTCCTGCGAAGTAGCCCCTCGCGGGCCACGTGGAACACTTTCGAGATTCTAAGTGTGTACACGCCCGTTACCGGAGAACCGAATTTCTCCTTGAACCGCGTTCTCTCCCCTCTACTGTAATACCTTTGTCCTGTTTCCCAGCGCGTCGAGAAGGCGCGGCAGCCGCCATCCCGTCACGTAGTCACGGTCGCGGTCAATGATTCTGGACACGTATGAATGGAGAGGAGACGTCGTCGCGTCGGAGGCGACGAGTGAATTCCATGAAAGGGGGGAGCCCTTGTAATTCATAGCGAGGTGTGCGCTAGACGGGAAGGGTTACTTACTGATTGAATAAAAGAATTTCCTCTCTTGAGAGATAAGACGCTTTACCTTCTTTCTCTCTCTCTCTCTCTCTCTCTCTCTCTCCTATATAAACTTCTGCTCGTGAGGAAAATAACGCGAGAGGAGAAACGATAATAAACGTTAATTATTTATCAATATTTATAGTAGCATGAGAGTAGAGAAAAATATTATTTTTGTAGATATAGTATGACTATAAGATAGTAATAAAAACTTCAGGAATAAGATTACTTAGTGCTTAACTCAGATCGATTCGTATCTATTTAAAGTCTTTATTTTAAAGAATCTAGGTATTTAGACCGACTTATGCAATTCGATAAGTTTAGAAACGGCAGTTTTATCTTGTATATAACATGCGATTTATTGCGTAATCGAATTAACGAAGTCCATCAAGTAGAAGATTTTCAAATAATTTCTAAATGATAATTTCAGAAATGATAATTTTATCACGACGCTGTGAAGCTATATATTGCGCTTCAAATTTTAATTTCTGGTTAGTGGATCTAATTGATGATCACGCGATGTAATTGGATAAGCAGGCTACAGAAATGTCTTATCTCGTATAAAACTCTTAACGATTTTTTTTTGTTTTGCTCACAATTTACGAGCAACCGCAATTCAGTTTATTGCATTGTTCACGGATAATTGTCGGTAATTCGGGACGTGTCAGATTAACTTTTCCCTAGAAGTTATTAATTGCATTCTCTCGCGTCACATTCTACGTCCAATTGAATTCTATGTTTGAAATGTATCGTCTCATCATGCGTCTGGCATTCGAAACGGAGAAAATATTTGCGTATTTTTCGGTTATTTTTGAATTTTTGAGACGGATTTTTTGCTTACCATGCCTGATTCTACTCTCTAAATCAAAATAAATCTATTGTCTGCAAGATATAAAGTTAAATTTATAAATCTATTGCATATATGTGAAATAAAATTTTAGGTTGTGTAATTAAATAAATTAGTTGTAATTAAAAAGTTTACTTGAAAATAGAATCCACGAAAAATATCAACATTAAATAATTTTATTTATTGATTTTCACGTTTCGACTTATTCGCAAATAATCTTTTCAGGTCATATCTTTTTATGTATATCTTCTCTCTCTCTCTCTTTCTTTTTCTGTCTCTCGAAATATATTTCATAGTCAATATAAGATTTCAAATACTGCAATTATCTTTCTCAAAATGTCACTAATATTCCTGTGTGCACTTGTTTTAAGAATCCTTTTAGTGACCTGTTTTTAGAACACTTTTGTGACAATCGATCCATCCATGCTTGTAATAAGAGCTAAACGGTTCATCGGTAATTGCATTTTAATAGTCGAACGTAGCGCGAGTTGTCGTTCCCCCCTTTGTTTGAAATGGGCTGGTCCACGGGGAGGGCACGTCCTCCGTGTGATAGATACGCGATTACGAGATATAATCCGGCGCCATTAATTCCCTTGAAATTCATACGGCGCATCGTCGGTGCGTGGAAACTCGAGGCTACAATGCGTTCGCGCCGTCGGGCGACTCACCGATTCATTACCATCGGAGACGCCGCGGCCAGGCTTCCTCCCCTGATTTACGACCACCGGTTAGAACGCGGGCACCGCGCGAGGATAACGACGCGATCGCGCTTTAATGCTAAATAAATATCGGAGAAAGGTCGGGTCTCCCCGACGACGATAATTGATTTCATGCTCGGCCGCGGCTCGAAATGCAAAGCACCTTTGTATATCGACGTGATATCGCGCGCGTACAACGAATGCGGCAAGAGTAATGTTTATAAATCCGCTCTAATTCATCGCGTTAGTACAGATCGCGTTGATAATTTTTTTTTATGTTTAATTCCACTCGCGTGTATTTTAGCTCCGATTCTTGATTTCACGACGTTGCGATTTTCGTTCATTTCCCGTGAAATTCCGTGAATGCGATATGCCACTTTGCGCGAGTATCGAGAAATGCATTATTATTCGCGAGGATTTGATTAGAGCTCGATATTTATAACGGCTAAATAATCTCTAGTCTCGACTTACTCAGCGATTATTCGTGACATTAATGCTTCGCTTCGTATTCACAATGATGTTGCCATTACTATCTATAATAGCGATACGTCTGAGATGTATCGTTGTAAATTAGAATGAAATTGCTCTAACGTTAAATTCGCTTCGTAGTAAAATTTGTCAAACGGATACTGCTATTATATATATTAGATGCGATATTTTCAATTTTGCGCTGATATATAATGTGTGTATATATATATATATATATACCTATATATAAAATCAGCGCAAAGCTGAAAATATTGCAATCTGAAAAAATTACACTTTTCTCCTTTTATCACGAACGAGGTATTATGTCGTCGTCAAATTGAGAGAAAAATCGGTTTGCTGGGAAAAAAAGAAGGCAAAAGGAAATCGATTACGTTATCAAAAGTTCTTTATTTCATCATAAAAATGTTACGTCTATTTCGCGATTGCAAACTCAGGCGTAATATCGCTTTCGTCAAGGTTTAACACTAAAACCGCGACTATGCCATTTTTTTATCCATTTGATAGATTGATTTTTTCCCACTTTCGTTGAGAGACTATAACTATGCGTAGATTGAATTAGTATTAATAAAAAATGCAGTATTTAGTTATTATCCAAAAAATCACAAAAGAATAATAGTGTCATAAATAATCCATCTACAGAAAGAATGATTTTACTGAAAGGTCAGAAAATTTTAATCTAAAAATAATTTTGTTGGAAATTCGAAAATGTTAAACATTGCTGTAAAACATTTTGACATTCTAGCAGTCAGTTTGAATTTCTAACAAAATTATTCTGGTGGTCCAACAAAAATTATTTTTAGTAAAATCCAAATATTTTCTGTATCTGTATCTAGCAAAATTTTTAGACCTTCCAGCAAAATCGTTCTTTCCGTGCACGGTTCTAGAAAAGACAGTTCTAAATTGACGCCGTTCTAGTGACAACACCATCCCTCTCTCCTCATTGAGATAAAAAATTGGTTCAAAAACGCAAAATTTGTTTCATCTTATCAAAATATTTAGTTCTATATATTCAACTGAACGTTACTATGATGACAAAAAATAATTTGTTACTATTATAAACAAAATTCTATTTTTTAACTAAACTATTTTGTTTCAACAAAAATTTATCGTATTTAACTCAACCGTTCGATTAAAAATACACACTATTTATTATCCCCATCAGCATTGTTTAGCCAGTTTGATATTTGGAATTTGAACAATATATTAATTGGATAATTAAATAGTATGCAAACACAAATAAATATCACTAGTATTTCGGACACAATAATTTAATTAAGTTGGCTAGTTAATTCTTGATTAAACAATTTTTATGGTTGACATAAATGAACTATATCCTTCTTTGTGCAACTAAAGAATTGTTGAATCAACCATTGGATCAAACACAAATTTAGTTCGTACAATCAGTTTTTTTCTTAGTGCAGGAGGAAAAGTTTAGGTTTGTTTGCGTTTTCGATTAAACGTGGCGAGCAAGATTGATAATGATCTCGCGCACAGTTTGATGGCGAGCGAGCAATTCGTGAACAATGTCGCGCTGGTTCCGGTCGTGGTTGCTTTGTCCCGCGGTAAATACGTTTGGTCAATTAACCGGGCCTGGTTAGTCATCGAGTCGAAAAGCGAAACGTCGCCCGCACAGTTCGTTCGGCCGCGGCTTTACGCACGCGAGAGATCACCTGGGACACGGGAATCCACCATGCATTTCCTCTTCCTCCTTCCTCCTCTCTTCCACACCACTATACCGTCGGCCACTGCCGTCTCTCTTCCTCCGCTTCCTTCCCATAGTTTCATTCCGAACGGATGGCAGCGCAATCGTGTTGCTCGCCCCGATGCGACAGCACGTATATTATATCGCGCGGAATTACGGAACGTTATGCCCGAGTCATGCACATACGGCCGATCTTGCGGACAATTTGCCGTACATAAATTTTTGCCATGAATAAATCACAGCTGTGATTCATGTAGAAAATAGACGCGCGTTCCGAAATCGCGACCAGCTTTGAAAGAATAAATTACGGAATTTACAAGTTTCTTATTGGTTAGAAATTGGATTTATATTGAATTTCGTGTTTTAAGAGTTTACATTTTATGAAATAATATTCAATATCGAGAATAAATTTTATGATCTATAAATATAATATCCCATGTAATGTTGCACAAAAG
>NW_012026837.1:3392397-3406915 GCF_000956235.1 Wasmannia auropunctata | reverse complement strand
CAATACTTATCAGTTTTAACATTCCAACAACTTATTTTGATAATTCAATAAAAAATTATTTTCAGATCTGTTTTTAACAAAATTTTTAGATCTTTCAACAAAATCGTTCTTTCCGTGAAGAGATGATTTTTTAAATGCATTTTCTACCTCATTAGTAGTTTCTCTTAAAATCTCTTTATAATGTTATATCAGCATAATCCGAGATTCGTCGACAATGGAACATTGCACGTAGTATAACGCACGTAGTATCCATACATTTCATACACATTGCGCACACGGTGCGTGTGCATCCCTAGTTATCTGGCGGCAAACAGACGCGCAATGGTATATTCGAGTTTCCCAGCATTAGGCGAAATTCCGTTGTCCCCTTTCAAGTTAACTCGCTTGAGACGGCACTCATTTTAACAATCTGCCGTCTGAATAGTTTCATGTGAAAACTGCCACAAAGATGCACTATGAAATAATCCGGTTTATTTTGTGCTGTTGTTTTTATTTATTTTGAGCTGACGGAATTATTTAAACACAAGTAAAAAGGATTTCAGCTTCGTCGAATAATTATTCGAAATGCATAGGCATTTAACAAGCTAAACTGAAACAATTCTATCTAATTAATTCTATCTAATTACTTCTGACTTTACGAGACTATATATTATACATATTTTAATGTCATATCCTTTTTTCTTTAAATAAATGTAAATGTTATCATTGAGTTGAAATTTGATTCAAAACAGACGAAAATTATTTTTAGTTAGAAACGTATACTTTTGTAACCATTATACTGATTGCTTCTACTGCGACTTGTACTTCCTTTCGCGTACTTCGTATTAAGGAAGCACGGCGACTTCAAATTGGTCGAGGGAATCAACGGATCGAAATAAACGTGAGAATCTTAAGATATTCCCCGAATATAGTCAGAAATAGCTGTAAAGGGTAGAAATTTCTTTGGCTCTGTGTTCCTCTTCGCTCGCTGAAAGCATCCGGCAATATTGGGGCGGTGTTCGTTAGTCGCGAAAAGTCGAAACCGCTTTGCCGGAAACGCTGAAGAGAGGCTTGCCATTCGTCGAGTTCAGCGGCGCGAAACTTCGCAATATGCGCTCGCGCAGAGGTTCGGAAAATTTGCCTGCCTCTCCCTTTTCTTCCACGGCAACCCTCCGCGCCGTTAATGAATATAAAGTTGCGGCCGCCGTCTGGAACTTTCTGAAATTGCCAAGTAGCGACGAATTACCGCGCCGTATTCAGCGAAAGGAAAATGTCCGCACAGGCCGCCGCGCGTTGTTTTATTGTTTTCCGTCGCATTGCGCCGCGAGGCCATCCCGCCGGAGCGGTAGGCCCTTTGTAGCAGTAAACGCTTTTCTTGATCACTCTTTGATTACTTAAGTTTCTTTGCTTTACAAAAGATTGGAACTTGGCGAAACTCGGAAATTACTAAGATATTACTTCGAGTTGTCACCCTTCGGTTTCAAATTACAAAAATCACGACCTTTTTTGTTCCGCCTTGTGAACCTAGCAGTCCCATTTCTAAAAAAAAGTTTGACTGTAATGCAATAATTAAGTGCTCATTTATTGCTATTACTCTAGTCGCGATTTTATTATTTCTCACCCATTCGTAGGAAATTAATTACAAAAGCAAAGATGTTGACTTCACGTTGTGCTGCGTTCCGATTTCCCACCTGGATGCACCCAGTTATCATTTTATCTTTGTTGCTCGTCGAATGTTAAACAAGGATAAAATGATATCTGTGGATGAACTCAGGTGGGAAATCTGGATGCACCTTAGAGCAATAAATTAGCACCTAATTATATCGAACTTTTTTTTAGTGGTAGAGGTGCTAGGTTTATAAAGATGCTTTGATGTTCTCCAATAAATATTTCTTCTTGTAGAATCACAATTTCTTTTTTAAAGATGTGTTTTAGACTTCTTTATTTGAAATATTTTCTATTGTTATAACGACATTTTATAGAGATATTTCTTTATAAGTCGTAAAACTTTGTTTACTTAACGATACCAAGAAAAATTGGCATCTCGATTTGTAAAATATAAACGCGTCGACGTAAAAACAGTAATGAAAGATAATTTTGAAAGGTGATGTCGAGTTTCATCTTTTTTTTAGGTAGTAACAGCTTTATTTTTCCGTGAATCTTTTTTTTTATTCTTTAAGGCAAGCTGGGTAGGGAAAAGGGGCAAACAAATGGCTCGGAGTTTTGGGGCGAACGGCTATAAATCCTTGCCTTGGGAACGACACGTCTCTATTATTCATGCCGGACTAAAAGCTTCTCGAACAGTACAGAATTTGCGAGCGTTTCCCTGCTTGATGACATTATCCGTCTTCCGCGGTTTGCATAATTTGTCGGATTTATCTCGCGTAACTTCACGCGCGCGTTCCTTCATGCGGTGATTTTGTGCGCGCCTAATCTGATTTGCGCAAAGTTTATCCCATATACAGAAAATACACGCCACATATATGAATAACAACCGTAATAAAGGTTTATCTCGTTTATGATATTCTTTCGACATTCAATTTTCTTTCCAATGTAATTTTCATTAAGATATACAATAATAAATATAATAATAACAAGAAAACAATTATTTGCAAAATTATTGATAATCAATAATTTTGCAAAGAAGAAGGAATTGATATTATCGATTAGTAAGCACAGAACAGACAACAAGATGACGTATACATTAAAATTGTATAAATAATTGTTTGCTTATTTTTTTCGTGATTATGGAAATGCTTTGTCGAGTGATTCGTTGGCGAAAGATAAATTATTAAACGATATGATTGGAACGCAAAGATGGCAATTTTTAAAACTTTCCTTCGCGCTCTTCTAGATTGCGAGAAATACAATAAATTATGGATGTTGTTATCGCGCATAGCAATTATACCAACAATCGTATTTCTCTATTCTCGTATTTACATTTATATTTGAATAATATTTCATCACGCACTTCGCGTTTTTGTATTTTCACCAATAAATAAATCCTTTGTTTCCGACAAGCCGAAATTGCATTAAAGCGGAGGAAGTTACGAGCAAAATATTATTACTTTCGCCAACACGAATTCCGCGTCGAGCACGTATCGCTTGAATTTGTTCAAGCGATTCCGCCGCCGTTGTGGTAAACTTGTCAGCCGTTCGCCCCGAAGCAAGCGAGCGAATGCTATACCGAAAGTTGCCGGGAATAAATGTTCGCATCAATTGGCATCCGAGTGTACTTCGCGCATCTCCGCCGTGGACGATGCACGCCGCCGGAATATCAAGCAGTTCGTTTGGATGCTGATTCCCGGGACGAATAGAAGCGTGGCTAACGAGGACGACTCAGGAGACTTCTCGATGAGATGCGGACGGAGCTTTAAAAATATTCAGTTTGCCAGTTTCATTGCGAGATTTGCCTAATTTAGGACAAAGATTTCAGTAGTCGTATGTAAATCAAATTCGAGAAAATGCAAATTGTTAGATAAATAGAAATAAATTTATTTAAAGGCGTTTTTCGTATTTCTATTAATATTCAGATTAATATTGCATAATGGACGAAATTTATTATAAAGATTAGCCTAAAATAATAATCCTTCGCAATTTCGGTTTTCTTTGTTCTTTTAATGAATCCTAGTTTTTTTTCTCCGTTGTAAGTACAATAATTATAAAAAGTATTTCTTGTGAAAATATAATTAATTCAACGGAGTGTAATAAATAGATCAGAGATATAAGTAATCGCGAATGGTGTGAAAGAAAATCTTTAGAATTCCCATTATTTTATCTATTTTTCTCATTCATATTTTATTTGAAATATTTTCGATCCGAATTGTTTTGTTACGGCGCAATAAATGAAATTAACAGGCAAATACCTTCACAGCAACGCAATCGCCGTTCTTTTTGCTAATATACGTGAATACGCCGAAGGCTTGGGAAGAATAATGCTCTTGAATGTCTGACACTAATATCCACAAAGAGGGGAAATATGCCGACGCAATTTCGATTATTTCGTGCTACGAGCGTCGTTCGTCAAATCGAAATAATTTCATTAAATTGGAGCGGTTAGTTTCCAATTGCGAAACGATAGAAAGCAGAGATACGCTCGTATTGTCTTTGACATGTCACGCGAAATATCTTGTTAAGAGCAAGTGCTAGAATCAATTTTTTTCGATGATTATAAACGATTGAGGGCTTGTTCGACAAATTTCTATCCATTATTGCTAAAGTTTTCATATTAAATAATAACATCAAAATTTATAAATATAAAAATAATTTTGATGTGTATATACATATTTTTTTCTTTCTTTCGCTTATTATCTGTTCATTTTAAAATTATATAACATGTTTGCGCTTTATGAGTGCAAATAATTTTCTCCATAAAATTATAGTGCTATAACAGTTGAATAATAAATTTTAATTTTTTTTAGTTTATTGTTTATCAAAAAATTACATTAATGCAGCGGCATGTAAAATTATACACGGTTTATCATTATTTTAAAAAGCTTTGGAACGTCACGTTCTCTACATCTTGTTTTAAATGAACAGAAGGGTGTCGCAAAATAAAAAGATAATGAAAGTATTCAGCAGAGAATGAAAAAGATAAATGGCGAAAGAAATTGTCGAAATTTTTTTGTGAATAATCGCCGGTGGTACACGCTAAAGGGACGGATCGGGGGAGGGGATATATTCGTGGACGGTTTATGTCGTACGAGGGTTGGTGGCTCGTTCTGCTTTCCACTCTGTTAAATTTCCGCCCGCTACCGCGTCAAAAAGACCGCGCTCGCCTCTTTTGTACGCGTAGATTGGGGCAGGAAAAAAGTTTCAATCTCCCGCGAAACAAGCTTTCGCCAACGTCATAAAAGTGCGCCCTGCAGTACATTGACGCGCTCTCAGCGTGACTTGTAATCCAGCGATGATGCACCGACGATGCGTAATGAGCAGTAATATTCGATCTGGAGTAGGTATTGCAAACCACGATTAATAGGGAGAGAAAAAAAAAGAAAATTATGTGGCAACAAAGTGAATATATTTAATAAAATATGTACATAAATATTTTTATAAAGGAAAATAGATTAGTAATAAAAAAAATTATATACATAATATGTGTATAATAATTATTGGAAATTGAGGACAAGCGCGAAAATTAATTTGTGTATTTTGTTTGAGTGGACGGTTTATTTGAAAGAAAAAATATATATATTCATTTTTATTGCTGTTATAATTGCGCAAGTTTTCGTACTGAACGCAAATGGACTACTGGCTAAAATAGTGGCGCTTTATATTCCCAACATTTCGCAAGTTATCCGAAGTAGCAGCTGCGTCTGGCCGCGCACGGTGCGCATTCACTTGCCGGCCGTTAGTAGTGCAGGCATGATAAGGTCGGCCATTTGGCTGACCACTTTCAGATATTACCACTTACAGCTTCCGCCCCGTGTTCCCGGACTTAATACCGAACTATCATATTCCTTGGCTTATGTTGTACCGTAGCCGCGTACACGTACGCTTGTAAATCATTGTTTACGACCCGTACGAGATTGGATGTACTTTAGCAATAATTCCGTATATTTTAGGTGCCTCGATTACGTGAAATGCACGCGCGAAAAAAAAAATCGTGACGACGAAGTGTTATAAAGAAATAATATACATGTCGTTTTATATTAGACGGCAGAGCCTCTTAGTTTTATATAAACTGAAATGACGGTATACTTTCACATTGTGTAGAAGGTTCATGATTTTAATGATAAAATATCCCGCGTTATTGCATAATTTATTATTGTGTCGGCGAAGGAGAATTGTTAACACGACACAGTTGACGGTGATTTACCATTTCATCGATATAATCAGTCACAGCGCCACGCAATGGTAACGTTATGCATTTATGCATTCATTGCGTTTTCCGAGTAAGAAGATAGCGGCAGTTTCTTTCCCTAGATACGTGCGATTACGCCCACATGCGACGCACGATGGAATTATGTATTCCGATATGTATAATAGATATTTTATGTATAATAGATATTTTATCACTTTTCGAATTTAATTTGAATTTACGGAAATGACATAAATGGTTTTCGTTTCAGTTACGCTGGTACTAATTACCGCTTCGTCGTTATTATTAATAGCAATACCACATGCGAAATTAATGCCGCTAATATTTTCTAGAACGTATCTCGAAACGTTCAACAAATTTTTCCGCCCCGCTAATTACAGCCGTAGCCGCGCCAGTTGTTTATCGTAAATGAAGCAATGTTTCATCATACCGCGAGCGCAGTCATTACTTCGCTTTGCGCCGTCCACCGTGTTGCCGTTGCACATTATCGTCAGCATACATTACAGTGTAACTCTATACACACACGCCGAAGTATCGCGAAGTAAAGTTTGCAGCCGCGTCGCCGTGTTGTTTGCGCCATTTATTAGTCCCGACAGTCCTTTGCTTCTCCTTTTTATCGATTCTGTTGCCGACGCGCATCAGTTATCTCCCACCTATCTCTCCCATCTACTTTACAGTAAATATTTTAAACACTGACTTCGGTTTTTTCTCCCCTTTATTTTTCTGACAATCTACATCTTGATACCGAACTTTCCGGCGAGGATTCTCGTAGACGTATAAATACAAACATACAAAGTTTCAATTGAAAAAAAAAATACCAGTTCTTGTTATCGCTTTGATCGACAAGCGCGGATTTCGCGATTTCTCGTTTTGTCGCGTTTATATCAGCGAAGCGGAGAGAGTCTCAGACGTTTATTTTTTTTTTTTCGCTTTCCGACGACAGTCGGAGGTGTTCCAGGCTGCAGTGGTGGCAGCGGCGGCTGCAGCAGCGGGTGGTGGCGGCCAGCAACCCGCACCGACACCAGGCGGTGGCAGTGAGACCAACCCCGAAGGCGGAGTGGAGGCTGCTGCGTTGGTACCTGTCACCTCGGGCGCGACGACACCCGCGACAGCGACACAAGGCACCGACCTCAAAGGTCAACCAAAACGTTTGCACGTCAGCAACATACCTTTTCGCTTCCGAGACCCTGACCTCAGGGCAATGTTCGGGGTAAGTAGCGCACAATTTCTTCCACCGTATACACGTTTACTTTCATTGATTTTGAAAGCGTCCTCGTCTTTATATTTGTTTTGCCGATGGGGCGTTAGTCGCCTCTCGCCCTTTTGATTGCGACGTCGACAAGATGAATGATATATTCAATATATGTGTTATTTCGTTGCCTCTCTTAATAAGAAATAAAGATTTTTTTTGCAAATTATACAAAAATAATTTCTAAAAACGAATATTTTTTGTTTGATGTACACGGATGGTAATAATCTGCACGATTTAATTCTATTAATGTTGAAACGTAATTATATTGGATTTTTTATACAAAACTTTTTTATACAAAATTTTGTTATAGAATTTATATTAGTGTTAATATGCACATATATAATAATTAATGTTAAATTATAATGTCAAAACATTATTTTTATATTACGCCACACGTTATTAACATCACACGCATATTTTAGTATTCTGAATTTAGTAAAAATATTTTTTCTTTTCAGCAATTTGGGCCAATCCTTGACGTGGAAATTATATTTAACGAAAGGGGAAGCAAGGTAAGCTCACGTTGCCCTTAGGCTGCGAGCCACCCCTATCAACCCACCCCTGATAATACCGCTAGTTTTAAGCTAATGTCATTCCTAATGCAATTCTCGTATCCAGAACGAACGTATATTCATATTTTTTTCATGTTTCCTTTTAAAAACTCACATGTTAATTAATCCATACATATCTGCGTGAAGAGAGTTCAGCAAAATATTTGTTTTTTTTTTAATTTGAAATGTTTATCTTTCATGTTCCGTGTTATTGATAATTTGAAAAATAAATCGAGATATATTTTTGCATTACGTGCTCTCGCAACTATTATTTTCAAAATGTTTATCATGCGTTCAATGTTATTTTGTCATTCATTCTTTTTCTCGGGCGTGGTTGCATCGGCGGCAACCACGAAAGCTGGCGTTGTGCACGTGACTCGATTTTTCTATCGCGTACACGTGACAGTTTCTCCCGTTCATTTATTGGAAAAGTTTTCCGGAGAACGCCAACGAACGTTCCGGATGCGAGGATGTCGCGGGGATCGTAATGATCTTGTTAACGGATGCAGCATCACGAACAGTGGTCCACGGTGTATGTATGTGTGTGTGTGTGTGTGTGTGTGTGTGTGTGTGTGTGTGTGTGTGTGTGTGTGTGTGTGTGTGTGTGTGTGTGTATATATATATATATATATATATATATATATATATATCGATACAAGAAGAGGAGGCTGAAGAACTAATATTACATGCTGGAAAAACAGGCGATATTCCTTGATGAGAATACGAGAACGTGCTGCTGCAACGTGCTGCTGCAACCGTACGCGTGTACACGTTTCTTTGCAGCGCGATGGCGACATTCCGTTACAAGCTCGCGGTGATCTCGATAAAAAATTCACGAAGTACGAAGTGCCATTGTCAGTTATCGATTTCCCATTTGTAATCGGTATTACGTAACCCTCGACCCTGTGAGCTAGGCTTTTAGATAATTTTCTGAAAATTTACGAGTAATTATCAGGTCTTACTTTAAGTCTACGTCGTCCGTTTTCTTGCATAATTTTTTGGCTTACGTGAAATATTATTAATCCACCGAAACAACGGGATTCGCTCGCGGTATTATTTCTTCAGTATTTCATAACTGTCGATCGTCTCCATTATTAAAGCCAAATCTCCGATGCTTATTCTCCTTCGGAAAGCCGCGCGAGCGGCAACTATTGATTCGCGCGACGGAAGTCAGAAAGCGTCGTGCGAGATTGTAGCCGCGATTGTCAGCCGTTTATGCAAACGCGGGCGTCGGGAAAGCGGGCGGGATTTGAAAGAAAAAGGTAACGCTCTCGCGTTATATACGGGTTTGTAATGCAAATTGCTTTCAATATGGATGACAACGGAGGTCGGGATAAGATCCGCAGTAATACATCGTGCCGACAGCCGGCATCCGGCATACCGGACGGTGTGCATATTCAGCTCTCGCGTCCAGTACACTCAAGTGCACTTCATCAAGTCGCACCGGTAACCCAGTATCCCAACGACGTCTGTCGACGTCACGTGTGCCGACCTACTGCTGATTAGATGCACGAGGTCGCGTCTCGAGCCTTTCTAATGCGTCCGACTCGGTAAATCGTAATTTTTAATTTCATCTCTCGTCAAATTTCTGAAGCATCTTTTGACGCTTCAATAAACCCAATTCTCAGACAAATCGTTTTTCAATTTGATTGAACGATCAACTTTTATCGGCGTTGTGCATCTGGATAACGCTGTTAATTTTTTTACGGCTGCTTGAAAAGCCACTGAAATCTCCTTTTACGTTCGAAATAGAACGTACTTGAATTTCTTTTCAATGGCTTCTACATTTCTTCGGTTAACTTTTAATATCTTAAAAGAAAGACGTTTACATCGAATTCTGTGTTACATCTAAAAATTGAGAAGCTTTAATGCTTTCCGGAGACTGTCGCGAAACTGACATCTCCAGTTCACAAATATAAGTTTTTTTTTCTATTAAATAATAATGCCCAAGTTTACTTGAAACTAAACTCGGACGCATTTGTCAAAAGTTATTTCACTTACGAGGATTGCGTGGAAGGGGGCGGTCTGTAAATAATGCTTTCAAAGCAAACATTTGCACACGATACTTCCGGCTAGTTAAAGGGCAAAGTTCAAGCAACTTTGTGTAAGAGTATCACCGAGAAACAAGTCTCGTTGTGGAGGCTCGATCGTGTTTCGATCTCATTCCGAGTTCTCGAAATATCTTTAACCTCGCATTATATTTTATCGGCAATGCCTTCGTCATCGATGTCACTTCCTTCGCAATGGAAGGACTGAAGTCACGCAAACTGGTATTATACTTTTTAGCGGACGTATTCCGCTTTTTCTGTTTCTGTTCTACACCCCGCAGTCGGACTTGCCGAACGAATTCTTGCCGGCGACGTTACTATTTTAAGATCTGCGACATCGATTTTCTCATTAACATATACCGTTGCCAATTACCGTGCTCCGGTAATCAATTAATGCTCTGACGAAATCTTGGCAACGCTTGCCGGAAATAGAAACGGTGTTTCGATATTCTTCGATTATTCATTTAGACGATCCATCTATCCAGTATATATCGAAACCATGATGAAAAACCATGGTTTTACAGTTGTTTCGTCGATACATGTACGTAAATATTTGCGCGACGTCGGTCGCGAGAGCGTATAAGAACCCGCAATTGCACGTATTTGTCGTCGATTAGACGATTATGGCTGAATCCGGTTCGTCTGGGTCGTGACTAGCTGTACAGACAGGAAGTCGATGTCGCTGCGCATCCGTACTTGTAACGACCAATCACGGGGTCGTGATGTAGAACGCGAAATGGGCTACTTCCAGTTTCCGGAGGGCGGAAACGCGTCGACGACGACAGAACTAATTAAACTCTCGCGCGACTTGCAATTAGCGGCGTCTAACGCGATCAGCGGCCGGGGGGGGGGGGTACCGCTCGAGTTGCGAGAGATCGAGACGCCCGCGGACGATCTATTTTTTTTTTATTTCTCGCCCGTTCTCTCGCGTCGCGGCTTAATCGGCGCGGATCGGTCGCGTGAAAGCGGCTTAATCGAGCTCCGCGTGAGAAAGAAAGAAAGAAAACCCCGTGTGATAAGGGAACACGGTCGAGCCCGACACACACGACTAATATTTCGTTGCCGTATTACGGTCAATTTGTTACTCATTCCCGTTGCTCACGTGACTGACTCGCCAGCCGTAATAATGTAGCCCACGCGCGATACAATCCGGTCTCCGGTTTTTGTCACTCTTTTTTTTGCCTGTATACCTCGCCCGTCTCGCCACGCATAATCTGATCACGTTTGCATACGGGAGTGAGTAAGATACTTATGAACTGCGCGTGATTCTTAAACGGATCAACGCGTACACACGTCAATTAAACCGCACTCGACGTGAAAAAGTCGAGCGATAACCCCCCCTCCCCTCGTAATCTTACGGCAATTGACGACGTGTGACGTACGCTTGTAATTACCGCATGTACCGCCGGTGGCATCGAGCGAGCCATTCCGCGCGCGAACAATTTCGCATGTTAGGTAAGTATATAATACGCGTACATGTCACGTTAGAAATCCCCGCTGTCAGTATCAGGTCGACAATGGCACTATCGTCTTGCTCTTTGCAATGCAAATATCTCCCTCGCGGGGCCGACGCCGTGCCGGCGGCACGCGGCAAAGCACACGCGGAATTTACTTCGAACGACACAAGTGTCGCCATCGCTTTTAGCGCTTAAGCGATTCCGAAGGCGTGACAGGATCTGATACTTCAGCGGCACGCTATATTAACGGACGAGCGAATAATTATTAATCTAAGGCCTTAAGGTCTTGGAAACACGCCCGGCGTATTAATTGTTGTCACGTAATAAGCGAATGATTTTTAACGAAATCTGCAAAATCTTTTCTGAAAATATTTTAACTTATTATCGTGTTGTTATTATGTCAGTAAAATTTTTTTAATTAATAAAAAATGCAACGCAATATTTATTACATAATAATTATACTTTAATTAAAAAGGATTGTTTGTGTACAACAGTTCACGTACAATTTGCAGATTGAATATATATTTGATTTTTAAAGCGAGAAGAGATCCCGTCACGAGCTTCGGCATAAACTTTTCATTCGTCACATTGCTTTTGTAGAATGCACGTGAAACGACAATTTCACGCGTTTCAATTCGATAGTTGATTCAACATTAACGCTTTTTCGTTATCAATGGAATTTAAAAAAAAATTTAAAAAACCAAAAGAGAAAAAAGAGCGTCTCTTGCATGCTGCAAAAGCAACGTGCCATTAGTGATAAAACAAGCGAGTGAGTGATCGTGTGTGATTCTGTGAGAGAGACCTTTTCTCGAAAGCTTCGTCAATGTAAATGGAATGTGGCATCCCTAATGAAGTGCAGCATTTTGGAAAAAGAGATACTTTTTGAAGCCAAGGTGGGAAAAGAGCGCGAACCGAGAGTCTCCTCCGAGCCTCTCGCCGAAACTTATATAATACATAATATATATCCACAAATGTATTTACAGATTTATTTTAGCAAAAGAGTCGTAATTAACGTAGCTATTAATACGAAGAAAAAATTAATTTATAGTACTGTTGTCGATATTAATTGAAAGATTGAAACGGGGATGAATATATTCTCGTTGCAAAATTACGATTAGTATCTCAAGGTGCTCGGTACGCGCGCTTTTCCGACACCGCGTATGTGCCAATGACACGTACATACATATAAATATAACCAATGGTGTTAGTTCTCGTAGTTGTTAGACGAGCTGTTGCATTTTTACTAGCTAGCCTTCCGCATTTTATCATTATTTAGCTCCCATTGGTTATAAGGTCGGTCGTTGCACCTCGTACACCGCGTGTCCGTAGCTGCCTGTGTTCGAACAGCATCCATTCGCGAGAAATTTTAGATATTAGCATTAGATAATCGTTATTCATTTGGCCAACGCATTTCCGAATAAATTTTGCTCGTTGCATTTAGATAGAAATCATAAAAGTATAACAGTTAACTTTATCGATCAATTTATATTAATTCGATAAAAATATTTATATTATTTATATTATTTCGATAAACATTAAATACATTACAGAGAAATTTATTAAAATATGAATAAATATTACGTCGCGCATGAAAATTTATTGTTGAAGGAATAAGAAAGATTTCACGAGGAACGATAAGTGCAAAGGTACTGAAATTTATTTTGCGATATTTTTTTTTATCGCGACAACGAATAAAGTTTAACGAGGTTAAGCGTCTCGATGACAATCGGCAGCGGCGAACACGCGGTGTAAACGGGTGACTCGGCCGCCGTCACTTCCGGTCGCGGAGGAGACCCTCGGGAGATGCTGCCCATTTGATTTGATGAAACTTTGTCGCGTCTCTTTCCCGAAGCTGTTTCTAACCAATCCCCCATCGTTCCCGTCGTCGTTCCACCACGAGTAGTCCCAGGGAGTTTCGAGGTGTACTTAGAGCCAGAGTCAAGAGTCACGCGACCGCAGGGGCGATTAAAAAGAAGGAGACAGAGTGTAAGCTACTACTTAAGAGGAGAGAGGCGGGGTAAATTCGTCCCCCGATCCATCGGGAATCGAAGGGCCCGTTCTCTTTTCTTCGTTCTTTCCTTTCCGGGATCAGACCGAATTGTCCATTGAAAATTTAGCCGCTGTCCACACACGAATGGTTCACACCGCGGCGAGTCTATTATTTTTTTACTAATCCACCTGCAATATAAAACAGCATGATACGTATATATTATACTATTGCATCTTCCGAAGTTTATATTTCGGGTGTACGCGTATATGACGGCGCCGTGACGCGCGTCGTCCGTATACGTGTATACGCGTTATACGTACATACCTCTATCTGATTGTTATCATTATTATATATGTAAATAGTAGCCGCACGCTTTTGTCTAGGCGAATCGAAGGTATATAATAAACGGCCCATGCTTCTACCTCTTTTATTAATCACGTATGTGTCTTAGATTAGAGAAACGCTGCTTACGACTCCGCCGTTTCTATATATATTTTTTTTCAAATCTTTTTTTTCCTCTCTTAAAAACGGCGGATCGTCTCACACCGTTGGCTCCTCGTTGCAACGAGTACTATTGTTCTTATATATATATCCACCCGCCAGAACCATCCGAAACCATCCACGATACCTTCTCACCTCTTGTGTATAATCCGGACGTCCGGTCTGATCTCGCGAAAGATTGCAATTCTAATCTTATCATTGTAGAATTTTAATTGCGAATAATTATCAATTATCGAGCTGTTACTAATAATAACGCTACTATCGGTCTCTATAACTGTTTTGTTAATTAACAATTAATTGTGCGAATTGAAGTTACGATGTAATGAGACAGCAATATAGATCATGATGTTGATTGTTGTTACGCTCTGAGATTTCTACTAATAGAATTAACGCTGTAGCAATCGAGTAGAAAACAAGCAGGTCAGTATAATAAGTTTAATTATCAGATTTTTAGTCAAGATGACTTAGAATTCTACTGTAGAGGACATACGGAGACTTATATTTCCTCTATATAGAAAATATAGAATTATCAACTTATTGTACTAACAAAAATATATACACGAGAAAACAGCTTCGACAGCACCTCGAAATTCTCTGGCTCCTCCCGTTCGTAAGCATTTTTACTAACAATCCGTGTTCGACGATCTCTTAAAGTTAGGAAAAAAAAAGATAGAGAGCGACAGAAAGAATTAAATGTTATACGGAAAAGAGAACGTAAGGAAGAAAGAGACGAAAGAGAAAAAAGAGATCTCTCGTGCCACTTCCATTATCACAAACACACACGCACATCCACCTTATATCTCTTAACTCACCCTCTATATATATATATATAATCTTGAATCTCGTATTGTTTTGTGCGCTTTATATCGCTGTTTGCCAGCTTCGGTCACGACTTCAAGTATTCTTCAAGCCCCCCCCC
>NW_012026837.1:3284789-3392231 GCF_000956235.1 Wasmannia auropunctata | reverse complement strand
CCCATATTTCTGTCCTGTCCTATCAGTGATTTCCACAAACTCCATCCTGATCCCTTACATATCTCCGTCCCCCGCCGTCCGTAACTTATTGAGACACACACAACACACGTCGGCACACAAATCCGTTGACACACGAGACGAGACACCAGGAGTTACGAGCGACGCGGTCGCCCGCCGTCGATTTTTACGCGGCGAATTAATTCTTTTTCTTCACGTTGGACTTTTCTTTCTCCTTTTTTTCCGTCCCCTCCCACCCCCGATTACTTGCTCTAACGAACGATTATTGCCCGTCCGAGATACGTACGGCCACCGTCTCTCCCATTGCGGGTGTCTATTACTTTCGTCGGAGGTGCAGAGAACGTCGCGATCCCAGCATCCGTCTTCATTCTTTTCTACTCCTTCGCCAGCACCATCGCCACCTGCGCGCGCGCGCGCGCACGTTTTCGTTTCTTTCCTTAAAGCACGGCCTTTTCTACTTCCGGTATATTATACGAGAAACGAGAAAATATCGCGCGTTAGCGTCCGAGTATCGAGCAAATGCATCGCGCGCGCCGCGTACCTGCCGTAATTTTTTTTTTNTTTTTTTTTTTGAGTACTTTTTACGACCGACAGCTCTCTATTATTAACGACGCGATCCTGCTGGTCGATAAAAGGAGAAGCATCGCGCTCATAAAAAATATATCCGTGCCGTAAGGCATTCGGTATTATCGCATTCGTGAGCAACGAGAAGAACATAATGAGAAATCAATGATGCAGAGTGAATTCGACGAAGAGGAAGCATCTTTCCGCACGCGTTGTCGAGAGAGGGAACATGGGAAATACTCGGAAAAATTCGTCCATACACGGTAATTCAAAGCGAGAAAGAGAGTTAGGGAGCAAGAGAAAGAGAAAAGCGAGCTTCTCGTCCTCTCTATATACAAGCCACGAAGTGCACAGGCCTCTCCGCTATCTCTCTAATCCCGACACCTCGTTAACATTCACGCAATCATATTGACATAGTGTATTGGTTAATCAATTGTTTTGACTTGGTTGTTCTCATTGAGAAATAGCTGTTCTTCTGAAACCACCCACCCACACGTACACACACACGCACACGCTCACATCCGGTCGGCGCGCGAAGTAGTGTTAATATCTCTTTTTTTTTATACTGTCTTGCCATGTTTCGCACCTCACTGTTAATTAATTGGGTAATTATTATTGTTACTCGCTCGTATTATACGTCGTCTGTACTGACATGTACACGCGCGTGCGCCTGTGCGCGCGCGACCACTCCTCCACGCATACACATTCGTACACAATACACACACGCGAGTATACACACGTAGACCACGAACACGTTTTATCCCGAATGAATATCGGTGTGTCGTTTACGTAGGCGTCGTCACTTCTTGTTTTGCATAATACCAGTAGCTGGTTATTCAATTTGATAGTGCAAACGTGTGTACCAGGTTGGTCGAGTTTCATTGTAGATCAGTGGAGTCTCCGCATTGAGTGAGAGAGAGAGAGAGAGAGAGAGAGGGAGGAGTTTTAAAAAGGTGATAGAAATCATTCCGGGATGATTTCGCGCATTTATCCATTTATTTTGCTAAAAAAAAACTGTGTTCGTGTAAACTCCGAACGATTTTCCTTACAATAATTATTTGCAGAGCAAAGATTTATGAATTTTTTTTTATTTAATCGTACAATTTTTATCTGAATTGAAACATTAATAATCTATTACTCATTAAACGTGTAATAAATGTCGGCAGTTGTCGATTATTCTTATTGCTGTTAGTTGCATCGTCGTTAATTATACGATTACCGTTAATGGCATCCTCGACCCTCGCGCGGCACCTTTTTAAAGACCCTCTCGTTCGCAGTTAACGATCCGTAGCTACAAACGTAGACAGATTGAGCTCTCCGTTTTTGCCGTACTAACCTCATCTCGAGGGCAAGGAATGCGATTATTAACACGACTACCTTTAACGCGAGCCGGAGGATATTGTTCTCTTTCGGGGCACGATCGCAAAAGCGCTGCTGTGCAAGTGTGTATGCGGGATCACTTAATAAGTAGGCTTCTTTTTTTCACGAGTAACTGGAGTTCGTGCACGTGTCGGATGTTAATATGATTCTACCCTTTATTTTCTTTCCTGTATATTTTTCTTTAATTATTAATTTCACGTACAAGCTTGCATGGGCAGTCACGTTTGTCAGGGGCGTGTATGGCAATACCGCCGCCTTTAACGGAATGATCACCTTTGTAAGTAGAAATAACGTTAAACGCCATGGTAATGAGAACCAGGCTAAATAATGAGCCTTTTTTACTTACTGCGGATCAGCACGCACCTTTTTTATTTTTTTTCTTTAGTCGTGACGTTTGCAGCACTTCCGAAAGAAAAGGAAACCGCGAGGAGACGTGTGCCTGGCCGATATTTCGCGAGAGCTCGCGATATCGCAGCGCGACGTCACGAATGTAATACTCTTACAAATTCGAAATAATCGACAGTAATTTGTCCAGTGAGAGTGAGTAACGAGTTGTTGAATTGTCGGCTACATTTCCGCCTCGGATGAAAATCTTCGCGCTTGAACGAATAATCGCTTCCTGCGCGTTTTCTCTCTTTTTTTTTTAAATCCGCATATTTTGCGCGTCTTTTATTGCCGCCTGACTCGACGAGTCGAGCGTAACGATTTCCCGGAAAAATATAAATCTCCGCGAGGAGATGTCGGGTATCGCGCTTCTCTGAGCGACGTAGAAAAGAGAGAAGAGGCGTGCGCTCGCGCGCGTCGTCTCGGGAGGACAGGAGGGGTGGGTGGGTGGGTGGGTGGGGGAGAACGGTTACTTTACGTCCGTCGCAATTAAACCTCACTGCTATATTACGGCAGGTGCGGTAATTAATCACAGCCGCGGAGAAGCAATTAGTCATCCTGGGGGGGGGGATTGCATCCGCCTCGCTTGGCGTCTTCTTTACTACGTCGCGCGCGAGTATATGTACGCTATCGGGGCGCGCGAAACTTCGGGTTGCTCGCGCGCAGTTCGAAGCGTGTAATTTAGAACCAATTACATTCCGATGCGAGTCCGCTAATACTGATAGATGCGTAACGTAGACCTTCTTATCGACGTTCCCTCCTCGTTTTCTCGCGCGCACGCGCGCGCACGTTATATCGTTTTAAACGCATCAGCCGCACCGGGTGTCCGTCAGTCGATTTTGCCATTAGGGAAAGTCATGCAGTCGTTTGTACACACCGTGCAAATTACTCACGGGAGGTGGGAGGGGAGGAGGGGGGGGGGTGAAAATCGTATCGAGTGCGGTAATTGGTCCGCGTCGAGAGTGTGGCAACGCTTAGAATAGCGCAATTCTTGTGAGCGAGCGCGCATTTTCCCCGGCCTTGAAAACGCGATTTCATCGCGCGTATACCTAGCTGTCCCGATTTTAATCTCAAGCGCGACGATTTCAGTCGAAACGCTCGGTTTTGCTGCTATAGTGTTATCGGATTTGTCGAGAATAACGCATTATGAAGACAGGGATATTCTTATATTGCAAACTATTCTTACGTAATTTTTGTTCTAATTAGTTTCTTCTTTTTTTTTTGTAAAAATATTGGCCATCTATCATGTAATAATCGCGATATATTCCGGCACGGTCTGTTTGTCACACTTCGAAGGATTAGTCTCAAATTACTTTATTTTGCTCGCCGAAAGCAGACTCAGAAGATCGGGAAATACGGAGAATTTTTTTTATGCGCGCTTCTTTCCGAGGTTTCGCGGGAAAAACGCATTCTCGTTAATTCGCAATATGGACAGTAAAAACGTTCACGTTATAACGAAATACGCGCCGTTAAGACCGTATACAGTCGATAAGAGCCTGATGGCGGCCTCATTGTTACGGGCGCCGGTGATAAAAGCAAACAAACGCGCGCAATCCGTCGACGGTCTCGCGAGAGGAATTTTCGCAACGGAGTGAACAGGGGGTCGCGCGTTTAGGAGGAAGAGTAGGAGAGTTTCTTAATCAAAAGGGTGCAAATTGCGCTCAAGTGCTTCTACTATACTCGTCTCCGCTCTCGGCGAGACCTTTTACGCGGCGCGCGCGCACACGCGGGACAATGGCCCGACGATGCGAAAAGAGGGAAATCATACTTAATCGCGCTTACAGCCGCCGACATCCGATTTCCATTAATGATATTTGTCCTTCGCTCTTTGACAAACGTTCACCCGTGACTATAGGCGCTATATGCGCGCGCGCGTTCGATCGACCGTACAATGGACCGTATTAATGGCGCCGACCGAGACACGCGCTCATCATGCTTCTTGCTTACAGATCCGCGAGACCGTATCGCCCGCCATTTGCCTGTCTATTCGGTCGTCATGTTTCCCCTCTGCCGTGCAACTCCTAAATCATATCGTAAACACGCGCGCAGCGTTTCACGTGCAGCTGAGAAGTTATAGTTCTCTCCCATTCTCGAGGTAAATCGCGAGCGTGAGCTATGGCGTGAAGACAGCGCACTGGTCTGTTGTACATACCAAAGATCTCGGGCGTTCGATTCCCGGTAGAACCAATAAAATTTTCAAACGCTCGCGTCCGCTCTCTGGAGAGTCCGGCAAACTACCGAGAATATCCTTCTCATAGCAATTGAGAATGAGACAAAAAATAGAGTTAAGTCAACAGAATGGAAATGGGAGCATTGGTGAGATAGAAATATCAATGTCGTACAATGCTTATATATCCCTTGTTATTAGGCTTATAGTAGGCATTGTACGACGTTTTCCGCTTTCCAATCCGCTGACTTAACTCTATTTTTTTGTCTAAATTCTTAATTGCCATGAGAAAGGATATTCTCGGTAGTTATTGCCGGACCTCCAGAGAGGGGACGCAAGCGTATAAAAATTTTGTTGGATCTACGAATCGATTTCGGGATTATATATAAGTACTAATCGGCCCAAAATTATTCGATACCGTTTGTGTTTAAATCACGTGATTGTGTCCAGCGAAACTTGTTTTGCTTAGCGGCGTGTGGTAGATCATAGTAGAATTTTATTATTTTCCAATATTTCCTCTTTCATTCTCAGCTTTTTTTCGCGCGAATAAAATAGATAAAATACTGCAACGATGTTTTATTTATCGTGAACGTTTGATGTTTGATGTAAAATAAAAGTGTGTATGCCCATCAAAGTATGTATTTTATTTCACACTTGTGTAAACACTTTCAATGGAGAGTTAATTTTATCAAATAGTTTTATGAATTTTTGAAATGTATTTTTACACACATGTTTACGCTGGGCATTAAAATATCGTTATACAGATCACGTATAAGAAAAAAGACAACTTGATAAAAATTTTCTCGATTTAAAAGATTTTTTTTTCCGTTCGCGTGTATGAAGCTGTAGAGGTATAGCGGAAAGAGGTATAGAGCCAAGAATAGAGACCGAATACGACGGTCGACGACCGCGAATTACGATATACGGAGGTGGGATGCTGAGTGCATCGACGCCATTAAGCGCATTGCATCGCGCTGCACATTCTCGAGCACGACACGAGTCGTTAAACACGCGTGACCGCAAAGACCCGAAGCCCGTTGGTCTTTTGACGTCGCGTCCGCAAGCGCCTTTCGCAAGTACAACTTTCCGCCGCGCGGAATTTCGAATGCTCGCGTCCGGCACCTGGTCGGTCTCACGCGCGCGTAATCAATCGACCCGCGTTGCGGCGCCTTTTGTCTCGTCCTCATCGTATTTATAACAACGGCAACATATTTTGTCGCGCCGAACGGGGAAAACTTCATTGTTACCGGCTGATTAATGAGCATTTTCTCGCACTCTCGGCGCTTAATTAATATATCGCTTCCTGTTTTCAAGACAGGACGAATGTCCATTTACATTCGCGTATTCGATGGCAGAATGCAATTTTCACGGGTCATTGATTTATTTGACTAATTATACATTCCAAATTACATCAAAGGCATGATGTACAGACACGATGAATGACAGATGAACGGAAATTTAATGATGAAACGTTAACCGCGTTCCGCATTGTTCTCGGTATTTCTGCTTTTTTTTGTTTTGTTTTCGTCGTGCAGGATACGATACAGTCTCGATTCTATATATTTTTTAAAGCGCACGAGGAATGACAGGTCCTGAAATAGAGTCGCCGGTCGCGAGATAAAAATTCGCCGCAGAGAATTTGCGACACACTGCATTATTTCGAATTGCACACCGCAACGTGGCGTGTAAGATGACGATCTGCGGGGCATAATAATTATGGCCGGGCGTATCGGTCGTTTCCGCGGCAAGCGGTCGCTCGCGCGGGTGTACGCGGTTAGTTGTCGGCTCTAAACAGCCGTGTAAGAAAGTCGTGGCCTCCTTGATAGAGGCTCTGATTAATAGCGAACGTGCGGCTTCGCTAAGCAGGCCACCCTGAAACGTGAGAGCCTCGCTATATTGAAAATCGAGCTGTCTCGGGCCGCGAGATTCGCCGCGACGTTGCGACGAGATTGAAACTACGTGTTGTTACGAATTCCGCGACAGCGAACGATATTTTTACGCGAAAATCAATTATTCGAGAGCGCATTGTATTTGATTTAATTCTTCGAACTCAAATGATTGTCATTTTTTATGAATTTCTCATTTCACAGTAATTTCGTTTCGGTAATTTCAGTGTTGATTGTAACAGTTATTACATTCATTAAATGCACTTTGCAGAACTTGCCACTTTATTTGATAAGTTACTTCTCATTGTAGCAAGGTATTAAGAGGTCTAATGACTAATTTATAATCATGTCGCCGTCATAATTATATGAGAATTATATCTACTTCTCGCGTTGCACGGAAACTTAAGTATGCATTCTGTATATTAAAATTTGGTCGAAGGTCTCAACGATTATAAGTACATTAACGTCGTTATAGAGGACGTAATTTCGTGCTCGCGAAACGCGCGCGTTACGTCAGCGGAAGTAGAACGTACGTTTTGTATCGCCCACTTAAAAGAGACCCCGGTAGAGAATTCGTGGTGGATTAATTGCCCGATGCTTGCTCTCGAGTATCCGCGGCGTGCACGCCAGCTGCAATTTTCCGTAGCCCGATAAGACCCTAAGGAAGTTTTCGCTTGGCATCGCGATCTCCCCGTCACGAGAGCGCCGGCGGAGCTTGAAACGCATAAGGAAATACGAGCGGCCCACCGCTCGGTTTTAGCTCGTGATGTTCGTGAAAATTATTATCGTGAAAAAAAAAAGTTTGGACGAGAGAGAGAGATCTCTCGTACGATACGCTCGCATGCGCCATCCTTTCCGATTCGGAATTGCAAGCGAATGCAGAGTTACGTTCTGTAAGTTATTACACGCGTCTCGCGTTGGCTGTTTCGCGCAAAATATCGCCGATCGTTTCTCCCTTTCGATCGCGAAAATAAATTTTTGTAAGGCTTTCGTGCAATCCATGTTGCCATTGTTCTGTGTCCTATTACGATCCGACAGTTCAGAATAACTCGTATTAATTACAATCAAAACAAGTAACGTTTATAAATTGTAAAACGTACCGGAGTTTATCTATTGGTGTTATTGATATTTCCATAAAGTTTTTCGTAAACTGAAAATTGGATTTAGCATCGAAGAAAATTCTCAAAAATAAAACGTTATGAAGAAGATATCTAATCTCCATAAAAAGTTTAATTTTCCGATAACGAATTGTCAGATACATCACGATGTTGACATAAATGAGACTTTAATCACGAATCTATCATACTTTATTTTGTCCAAGTTTAAACTTATCATTCAGACTCAGTAAAAAAAGCATTAGAATTTTAGTGCCAGATGCGACAAGATCTGTCGCATCGTGAAAATTTGGATTATGGATTTCGACACATTTTCTCAAATTAAGAATATTACGATAATGATATGCCGTAATATTCGTAATGGGACACGATAATTCGAACATTACATTTTACTTTTTTTTCATACCACAATTTTGCCAAAATGAGAAACGGGAATTCGACAGCGACGCGGTCTCCTAAACTGTTAACGGTCCGAAATGAATTCATGAGCGCGCGCGCGCGATGAAAAAGTCGTTGCGTATGCATTGGATATGCAAATAAATTCTGCTGCGGTTCTCGCAATTCTCGCGCCGTATATCTTTGCTCTCGAGTCCTAAAAAATATCGATACGTCCGCGCGATCATTGACATTACAGTAATTTCCCAAGCGAATGTCATCTTACGCTCGAGTCACGCCGCGGCTCGTGAAGCTAGAAACAGTCACAGAAGTTGCGAATCGCAGTTTTATTAGCAACAACGTCACCGGTTTATAAACATTTTACGCGAATAAAATACTTGAGAGAGAAAATTATTTTGTAGAATACCGAGGCATTTTTGAATTATGTACACGATAAAGAAGATAGAGATACAATTGGAATTTAAGAGCCACACCGAGAGACATGACTTTTGACCTTTTTAAATTTTCAAAGTCTAATAAATTGTGCAGGATGCGTCTGAGCTATTTCTTATGTAACGTACCCGTTGATTAATTTAAGAGAGAAAAATAGCTAAGAAAGAGATCTATATAATGCTTTGTATAATCGTTTACATTACTAAGTAAAATGCACTTATCTTAACATCTGCTATTTCCATGAACGTCAACTGTTTTGTGGTATAGAATGAAGGAAGTAACATATATATATATTTTTTTTTCTATTGTTATTTTTTTCTGCTTAGTAATATCTCGACAAAAAATGCCGTAATTACGGACAGTCATCGGGTACACTTTAGTTAAAGTGATGGCCGCGAAAAAAAACGCTGGCACATGTGTTAACTTCTCCACGCAAAGGGCTCAACGGTATCGTTAATTATTCGCGCCGGTCCGTTGTCCCTGCGACGTTCATTTCCGGTTACAAAGGAATCGCCCGTGTATATCTTGTCTGTTTGGATCTAGTTAACTCTTTGAGGCGCCGGGTCCCTTTCGTTCGACGATAATTGACGTATTGTTATACACCGTACTGTGTTAGGCTAACGAGACCCCCAGCTGTAATTTAACTATGCGTTTACGAATAATTGTTAACGAAATTGTTGAAATAAACTCGCGTTTATTGATCCTCGAAGCTGTCCAACCTATTCTATTTTTTACGTGACTTGTACAAAATTGTCTCCGTCGTTTCTTTATGTTTCCATATTCTATGTCCATTATTCGATAACGAGTGGCAAATATCGATTATTAAGGCAAGGAGGTATTGCTCGGCGGTGCGGATTATTAAGTATAGAGACGCCGGATTAAGCTGATGACTTTGAAATATCGCGCAGGTCCGACCTCGCACGCGCGTGCACGCTCGCTAACTCCAGTCTCGCCACGTTCGACCCATAAATCGCATTTTCCGCGGCATTTCGAGGAGCGAACGGGAATCCTTCGTCACTGATTAGAAAACTTCGCGCTTCGCCGTTTCGCTCCGACCGAGCCTTCCGCCCCCGAGGCCGTATTTGATTTGGCTTTAATGCGATTTTTCGCGGTAACAGCCGCAGCTAGTAACCACTCCCGGCCAACAGCTCTCCGTGATCCGAGGAGAGCGAAAACGGATGGCGCGGCCGCGGCGAACTCGATTATCCTGCCGTCCTTTTTCACCCGCTGACGAAGAAGCCGCTATTCTGTTAGCTTGCTCCGAACTTCAATTAATCCTTTTAACGATAAAAGCATCTCCGATTTCAGTGCCGCAGGCGAAATCGTGAAATACCGCGGAATTTCGCGCGAATTTTGATACCTTTAATAATGATGCCTGAGGGGAGATTGAGATTTGTAATAATTTTCATCTTAGTTATCAGGAGAAATTTAACTTTGGTTTGTCTCCATTCGAAAGCACAGATTTGGCGGAGTTTCAACATTTAATAGGAGTGACATAAGTTATGATAAGATTGATGTGACGTTATCCGGAGAAATGCGTTAAAAATTGACGGTCCACGACAGCGCAATCAATCACCATCGTTTTTCCTCGACACTATCACGATTGCTCACGTATTTATACGCATTCGGATTTCTAAAAAGCCTGAAAGTCGTTTATACATGTTTTCACATGTTACTGTGACCATTTCGTTATTTTTATGGATACGAATTGGCGGAAATTAAAAATACATTTACTCGTTTTAATTATTCTCTATCTAAAATCTGTCATACATTTCCGTAAATTCTTTTTTATATCGATAAGTGTAATATTAAATTAAATTAAATCATATGCTCAATCACACACGTCAGCTTCTAAAATTTTATGTGACGATTTGGTTAGTATTTTTAGTTCATTTCATTCGGTTTTATGGTAATATAACTATAGCGATCTTCAAGAGGTATTGCAAAAGTGTTAATAACGAGGTCACGACACTTGATGATAACGGTCGACGGTGCACTTCGGTATTATTCCGGTGACTTCATGAATTCGAAAGGGAGAGAGAACTTACGCCGTGATAACGTTCAACTGAGTCGACAGCGGGGTTATCGCGGCACGATATCTACGGCGGCTACGGAAGGGTTGGGGGGAAAACTTGACTGCGTGCTCGAAGCGAGCGGACACTCCGGTGGCAGGCGCAATCGATCGCGCTCTTCCTTCGCGCGGAACTCGCGATGCGTGAGAGCGTGCCGCGTATAGGTATCGATCTCTCTCTTTCTCTCTCTGCCTCCCTAGCGAAGTTCTTCCATTCATATACGTCCGCGCGATATTGCCGCATATATATTCCGAATCGAGAAAAAGCATAAGAGAGAGGGTGGGGCCCTTCTCGACAACGATCACGATTCTAATCTTTTTTTACGCCTCCCGCTCGATTTCTCGTCATCCCTTATCGCTTCTCAGCGTCGACGGGGAAAATCCACACGCGCGTACAGTGGCACACACACGCACACACATACACGACACGCCCTCTCTCTCTGTCCTCCACGTTCCCCTCCTCCTTCACATATCTAACCTCATCAAGTCAACTTTTTTTTTTAATTTCTGTCTTTTCTCGTACACGCACCTCACGATACAAGCAAGAGTCTTTAATGATATGACGATGACCGTGATATGACATGATACGATATGATATGATATGATAATGAGATGATTAATGTGATCATGACCATGATTTCTTACCATGATTTTTATATTTACTTATTTGTTGCACGTTGTTTGGTGCGTCTCCGTAAGCAGTATGAGGCGCTCGCAGACCCCCTGGTCGTCGACATTTCGAAAAAGTGCCCCCCACATCCCGTGAAATAACGAGGAACTTTTGTGCGAATGTGTCCCCGCGAGTCCCTTCGACATTCTAAAAGCAACTCTCAAGCCCTTTCAAGCCCTTGGCCCGAAAAAGTAAGAATCCGATTTCCCGAGTCAATTGTAATCTTTTCATTTTCATGAAAATCGAAACATCAATGTTATTGTTAATTAGACTAATTAATTTACTCACTTTATCCTTTTTATACATGTTTCACAATTTTTTTAATATGGCAAGATCCAGGCAGCTATATATACCATTATGTGATTGAACTTCGATGTTTTAAATATTTTTACAGTTAACTTTTTAGTAATCGCTAAAATTTATTTCTCTAAAATCGATGTGTTTTCTTCATGGTTATTTGATTCCAGAAACTCGGTTTTTGTTTTTGAGAGACATTAAATGCGCGAGTTCTTAGAATTCCGAAACAGTGAAATAAAGAAGCGCGGATTACAGGATACGAATAAATGGATGGCTGGCTCATTCATTTCAGCTTTCGCGGTAGAATAAAAGGAGCGCGAGATCGACGGGAAATAACAGAAAAAACGGAATATCCACGGAGGCTTCTGTCGCTTCGTCGCGTCTCGAGGGAGCCTCGGGAATTAATTAGCGTGTCTCGCGCGATACATAACGGTCCGGCGAGGGAGACGGCCATTGTGCGTCAAAAGAAATAAATAGGGCCGGCTCGGAGGAGGTACGCCGGTAGGGCTGAGGGTGATGGAAGGGTTCAAAGAGAAAGAGAGGAGCACAAAGGAGCTGCGGCCGGTGTTGCCTGCGGCGAAACGGAAGAATCGAGCTTTCTACTCTACGTCTTCCGTCTAGTCCTCAATGAGAACGGGATTGATCTCCCCTGTTCGATACTCCGTTTTCACGCGCCTCGAAGGATCCATTCGAAGATCGGAGGAAGCAACTAAATGATCAAAAAGTGTATCTCGCAAATGTAATTCGCGACGGGAGAGAAGCTATATATTTTTGTGTCTTTCGAACGTGATAAATCTTTTAACACGAATTTTTCTTGCGCTTCAAAAATAATTCTCGAATTTTTGGCGTAATACTGCAATAAAATGTAATAAAATCGACGGAAACGCGCGCGCGCGCTCTCTCTTTACCGCATTAAACGAAATGAAATCGTCGTAACGCGAGACGCGGTGGGCTCTGCCTTTTTTTTCATCAGGCAACCCCTTCCCCCCTGACCCCTCGGATGTCGCGCCCCGACGTTCCTCTCCGGAGCATTCCTCACATGTATGTACGCCCTTCCCCACCCTTCGCCTCCTCCCCGCCACCCACCCTACTTAGTGTGTACATATATTATATATGTACCTAAACGAGTATATGCATATTTACGCGCGCGCGTGCTACATGTGCACGCGCGCGCGGAGACGAAATGTCGGCCCAGCCAGTCGGCTTTTTGCGGAGCGCTGGCAGTCTGTAAGTTGAGTTTAATGCATGTTGTTTTGTCTGTCCTTGCATGCAGGGATTCGGTTTTGTAACATTCGCAAATAGTGCTGACGCGGACCGGGCACGTGAGAGGCTACACGGCACCGTGGTTGAGGGCAGAAAGATTGAGGTGTGCATGAACTTTCTTATACTTATAAATATATATATACATACATATATATATATATATATATATATATACATCGCCATTAATCTCCATTATGAAATAGATGTAATCTCTTCTTTTTTTTCCAGGAAAGTCGAGTGGGCGCATTCCTCTGCGGAATGCGCGCGCTCGCGACATAAAGCGGCGACCACGGTCTAAATCTCGACTCGGTTTGATTACGCGACGGATTTCATAAATCCGTCCCTCTAAGTACACGTTTCCGATTTTTCCTCGGGAGTAAGTCAGTGGTCGCCCGTTAGTTTTAAGTCGAGCACATCGAGTCCCGAGTGTTCATCGTGGCTATAAATTTTACCGGGCGAATTAATTGAACGTTAATTAAATGAAGGGTTACTCTGTTAATCCCAATGTCGATAACGAATCTCTATTTATTGCGAATGCTATCTGCATTTTGGAATATAATCGCATTGGATGAACGAACGGCACACGCGAGATGGACACTCGCGACGCGAAGGTCATTGATTTAAGAAAATAAAACTAGAGTAAATCGCTGTGCGATCGAAGTTCCGAGACGCCAGACTGACGACGCAATCGTAGACGCGAACCGTTTTGCGCGAAGCGGCTACGATTCGAGCTATCGACAGTCCACATCGCGATTCGACGGAGCCTTTTTGTTTCGAAAGGGAAAAAGAGACAGCAAGAGTATAACATATAATGCGATAATTAACGAAACGCGAGTTAATTTCACGGGCTCGAGAACGGATAGAAATAGAGAGAGAGAGAGAGGGGGGAGAGGATACGGGGGAAAGGGGAACGATCTCGGGGTCGCAGGGGCTCGAGAGAAAGAGATTTCTCTCGTGGCCTGGATCAATCTGACTGATGGCCACTCGTAGATCCACGAGTGGCGCGCGAGCCGCCGATTGGCGAGGCTCGATCTCTGCTCGAGGGCCTCGAGTGATCCACAAATCCTCGCTCGCGATTGGCCGGCCACTTCGCCGGTGAAAATCGGTACGCGGGAGAAAGTCCTCCTCGCCGCGATGGTCCGTTCGCGAGACGGATTTTGCTTATATGTACATGTAGATATATTCGCCTTTTCCTCTCTTCTTCTTCTCTCTCTTTCTCGTTGTTTTTCTATCGCGATATGGCCTTAATCCGTTCAGTTGAACACGTGCGCTCGTGCGAGGAATCGTATAACTCTACCTTCTATCAGCGTGTCTCGAGCTCAGAGATTATATCTTGGCGTCGTCGTCGAAGTAACTGTATCTCGTACGGTAGTTGATTTTGATAAGCTCCGTCGGGTCCGACCGAAGATAAACGAGGCGATCGGATGTGGCAACAATTACGTCGAAATGATACTTTAAAACTTTCATTATGACATGCAACGTATACTATAAAGTAGAAATATGTTGTAATAAATAATTTCGTAAATTTAAATCGGCAAAGCGATTGATCATTTCATTTATTCGCTTTCTTGGTCTCGGTTTTTTTTTAATACCGGCACGTGTAGAATTCTGAACTTTAAAATGTGCAGTTAACGATTTAAAAAAAAAAAGTTTTTACAGCCATAGAATTCCATCGGTGCAGCGAATTAATTTC
The DNA here is from genome assembly GCF_000956235.1 of Wasmannia auropunctata. Classification (NCBI taxonomy): domain Eukaryota; kingdom Metazoa; phylum Arthropoda; class Insecta; order Hymenoptera; family Formicidae; genus Wasmannia; species Wasmannia auropunctata. Next base: position 3,377,895 of record NW_012026837.1, on the reverse strand, counting down.
ACAGGTTTTCTCACTGAAAACCTCGGACACATTTTCGTAATACGGCAAGCGCTCGACTTTGATTATCGCGTACAAGTTTTTCGTAGCTCTCGGCTGACCGCGCGACGGCCGCAGCATCTGCTGCGTCGATGCTGATAACAAACAACAACGGTTCAGCCTAATTGAACAACTCGATTAATTATCTTCTCGTGGCGGCTGAAGCAGCTTGTCGGGCTGTGCCAGTCTCGTACGTGTCGCGTAAACCATCACTTTAGCTTCATTTAGCTGCCTGCGACCGCGTCTTCGAAATACATCGCTCGGTATTACGCGAATGCGCGGAGAAAATGTTTCGATTATTTTCTACGAAAGTCCGTATTTACTTCCCCGCGCCGATAATTCATTAAAACTTGGTACAGCTGACGAGAAGATTTTGTTTGCTACTTTTTTTTTTACGTCTGGGACTACTGTCAAAAGAGTCGACGCAAAAGTAATCGCTTCTCGAGAAGATAGCGACGGCCGTCTTCCTCTGTCGTCATTATATTGCTTTTCGGACGTAATAGGATTATATTCTTGAATCACGGCCAGTGATTACTCCTTCGGATTTTTTCCGGTTCGATAATAGCGTCCGTTTGATCAGGCAGGCCGTCTTATTGCGACTTTAATGGCTCAATTAAAGCTTGAAAGCCTGACCTTTTTGCGACTCGTCGATTCGCTGCACCGATGGAATTCTATGGCGCGACAGTTTCGTAAAATCACGCTGATTTTCAAGCTGAAGTCTCGCGTGTCGCGTATACTTTTCTCGAATCTTTAAATCTCCAGCGTGCCACGGATTTCGGAAACCGCTGTATGACAAAATTGTTGCCGATCTTTCCGCCTCGGGGGATCTTCGTATACTAAAAGCAAATAAAAAGAGCCGCATTCGGGGTTGCTTGCCAACGCGGATTTCAGAGCTGTCACGTCGAGCTGTCGTATTTTAAATGCTCGCTACAAATCCGCGCTGTTAGTATTGTCGTCGCTAAGATCAGCCTTGTTAAACAAGAAGAGGAAGATCCCGCGTTGGTGGGGCACCTCCCCCGAAATGCAAAGTGAGCGAAGTTGAAGGGGTGGACGCGAAACAAACGCGATAGTCGTCGTCGTCGAACGGCGAGTAAACGAACCGCATACAAAGGAGCTGGAAAATCCCGCCGGTTGGACGATCCGGCCGTTGTGTTGGGTTCGGTTACCATGGGAAAGAAAGTTAACCAAAAGCACAAAAGCGGAACAAAAACGAAAGACAATTGCAAAATACAGTCGTGTCTCACGCAGATCTCCTGTTGTTCCATAGAGAGCTTCTGCGCGAGAGAGAAAGAGCGGGTAAAAAGGTAGAGAAAAGAGCGAGCGAAAGAGACTCGTACTGAATATAATCGATTGAAAAATCTGAGAGAGAGAGAGAGAGCGAGCGAAAGAAAGAGAAATATATATAAGAAAAAGAAAGAACAGATGGTCGATCCGATAGGATCGATCGATCGGTCGGGAGAAAGAGCGAGAGAGATTAACGGGCAAACGCTGATCGTGGGACACTGAGGGGGCCACTCAAAAAAAGGACCTCGCGAAGTGTCCGAAAAGGTAAGGATACCACCGCCAACGGGAATCGTTTTACCGGTAAAGCAACGACCGGACTCATATGTGTATAATGAGAAATACAACTCGCACTGCCCGCTCTCTCACGCGATACACGAGAACCGTGCCATGGTCGATTTTCACTGGTAGATTAAGTTTTTTTTTTATTTTTTTTCTCTCGCCCTTATTTCTTCCCTTCTCGATTACTTTTCCACACTCGTTTCGCATTTTTAGCATAAGCGAATGAAATTTTTAACGGCTTTTTTTGTCGATTCTCAGCGGCGTGTATACTTCTACACGAGTGACGAAGTATTCAAAAGAGAAACTATATAAGAGAAATTGTTTTAATAAGAGTTATAGAAAATTGCGTTTTTGCAGCACAAAGAGATATTTTAAAGTTTACAAACAAAGCAGGACATAGTTGCTGTAAATACTTCGTCATTCGAATTTATTTTCTATTTTAATTTTTCAATTGTTAATTCTTATACATTTTATCGGTATTCTCTTTTTGTTTTTATCTTTTTCGACCGGCACACGCGTAGCGCTTACTTTCTCCTAAAATGAAATCCTTGCGATTACATTTATGATAGTAACTAATAAAAATATAATATATTTAAAGTAAATAATACTAGCGTAAACTATGTAGATGTGTAAGGAAGTAGAACTCAAAAACCAGACGCTCAAGTACTTTCGCAAGTGGCAATCGAGACAATCGAAAAAAAAACCGCGTTAATGACACGTGATAATGGCGCATTAATGACGTTTCTTCCACGAGCAATTTGCATTTTATTTGTAGGTATATATATATAACCTTGCGATCGAATCGCTTTTATTTCCTCCTGCGACAGGAGAACCGTATGCAAGTATGAAAGATCTCCGCACCGGTTGCCAATTAAAACGCGAGAGTGGTTTTAAAACGATTATATCTCGTACGTCATCACTCTTGTATGACGACGTTTGACCCGTTTCACTCGGGCGCTAAGCACCCAGGCCCTTTGTTGAATTTTCTAAGAGCCGTCGTAGTAGAGCAAGAGGTTAAAAACGAGGCGTGAACGCTGAAACGCCCGGCCCGGGGAATAACGAGATGGCAGGGAATAGTAAAAAGAACGAGCTCTAACGAGAATTCTTTTACGCGTAATTTTCTCACGAACGTGGCGTAGCACTTTAATTGCAGAAGAGATTAGGGAGCGATCTTAAATTAGAGGGCTGCGCCTTTTTTCCGGTTTTCCGCGTTAATTTTCAGCCGGCGGGATTCCGAGGAGACACGAAATGAAAATTCGCGACGTCCGGGAGAAATTTTCCGAAATTCACGGCGACCGATGTATTTATGTAGTAATTACAAGAAGGGACGAGGGGGAACGATTTAAGGGGACGCACAATTAGCCTTTTGCAAATCTCTCGCAACATCTCCCCCGAGAGACGGAGAAAGGCACTTTATTATAGTTAATCTCCCCTGAGAGACTTTTTAATTGCTGCAGGACACAACTTTTTAATGTCTGGATCCCTCTCAAGCTTTAAATAATTTTAGACGCTAATTCGATTCGGTGACTTTGAAAATTAAAAATTCCCGAAGTAAGATGGAAGCTCCGAAATCAACCATCGATGGCGTTGATTAGACGCGCGATTTCGCGATCTCTTTCCTCGCGAGATAACGACAGCATATGATTCGGCGAAGGTTGCCTTTTTACGGATCAGTAAGCGGCTGCCGCTACGCATATTCGCGTTTCACGCGCAATTTAACGCACGGTTCCCCGCACCCTTCAACGAGCAGGAGACCAACTTGTTCGTGAAATTTAGCGTCGGTTCATCGCGATGTATTTATTCATCATCGATGCATCCGGAGTCAAGAAAATCGATGGAGAGGAAAGTCGAGATGCGGGAAATGCATGGAGAATTAAAGTTGGGAAGTGGAAATTTTATGAATTTAAAAGACACGGAAGAAGTTCAGTGTACGGACATTATATTACATTGGTGCATTCACGTCTACGATAATAAATATTAACGAACGCAAATGCGATTGTTGCTTCTCGGGGTCTATACAAACTCCCCGGAGCGCAGCTCTCCGAAGCATACAAATTCGCCGGAAGCATAATTCATATGTGAAGATACCCGGAAGTACGGGCGGCTTGCTGCAGTCGACGTGTATTACGGAATAAAGAGGGAACATTGTTTCCCGAACGCGCGCGCGAAGCGGACCGTCTTGCCTCTCGCTGTTATTAATTTCCAACACGCGACGGAACCTCTCGTCGTTGGACACGCTCTTCGCGCGCCGCATTGAGTTCATCTATATCGATTTCGCGGTCTTTTTCGTGTTGCCTTCCGTGTACGCTATCTACTACTCCTCGCCTCTTTCCGCCCCCGTCGGAACGGCAGTCGAAGGCGCGAATTCCCCGGACGGAAACGCTGCAGCGCGAAGGACCGGTTACTTTCGATAATCGAAGAAGCATCGAGCGGAAAGATACCCGCGAAGAGATCGGAATCGCTATCTCGAGGCCAGTTTAAAGCTCGCCGTAACGCTTTTCTTAACAAGAGGCAAGATGCTCGCGACAACCAGCAGATATCACATTCAATGGCTCATTACCTTAATGAACGCCCTTTGTGATCGCCGTATTGTTCCGCGCGTTGACTCGTTACGTCTCTAAAGACTCGACTCTGCCTTCGTCCTTGCGCTGACTTTTTTCTGCCCCCTTCTTTTTGTTCTTTCAATTTCCAGACGGAAACTTCCTCCTCACGAGCGAGTTGCGAGTTTTTCCACGGAGATCAATCTCGTGAGGATAATTCGAGATATCTCGCAGTAACTTCCGATCTTTCATAATCGCGTCGGAATTAAAGTGTTTTCAATAACCGAGCACGTAGGCAGGATACTCTTTCATTTGGACGTGATGAAATTTTCTCGCCCTCTCTATCTGCCGCCATAAATTTTTGTGATTCTGCCGGTTGATGAAAGTATGTAGTAGTGTTCATTTGTCTTCGATCTTTTGCATCTACCGCACTGGGGCGGGGATGGCGAGTTGAGATTACGATGATGATCCTTCTTGTCTCTGACGTTCCTGTCCGTCGAGATATCGTCCAAACATTTGTCTCTGATAAAAAAACTGGAGTAGATCCGTCGATAGCGTCGCGAAAAAGCGTCGCGTGTATAGCGGAAAATCCACACAGAACATTTCGAGCGAGTCGATCGAGCCGGGTGATAAGTGCTTATGGCAGTTCAGCTAAGGAACAGCCTCGAATGCATAATCCAACGCGATTTATTGCGCGCTATGACAAATGACAAGAGGCACAAGAGGCTGTGCGGAAGCCTGAAATTACGTCGACCCACTAGGCAGGCGAAGAATGCGGATTAACGAGCAAGAAACTGCTGAGAGAGAGAGAGAGAGAGAGAGAGAGAGAGAGAGAGAGAGAGAGAGAGAGAGAAAACGGCAAGAAGTATCGCCGAAAGAAAAGGCTCCTGCCTCTCGGCGCACGAAGCTGGCATTCGCGCGGGTCGAAGCTGCGCGCGCGCACGCGCGGGGGATAATGACGATGCTAATGCCGTAAGACGATCTAACATAGACAGGCGAGGTATAAAAAGATGTAAGGCAGGCGAGCGCAAGAGGAATAAACAAACATAACCGACGGGTTCCGACCGACGTATAAGTGCGCGAGGAATTTTAGAACGTACTTTCCGCGCGTATCTAAAGAAGTGAAATAAATTTGAATATATAAATAGTGAAATGAAGAAGGGATATTACTCTGACATAGTCATCGAATATAATGCTTTAACACGTGCAGCACATTACGTATGCGCTACAATTTACATAGCCGGGAAAAATAAAGACCTTAGTTTATCTTATATACGGGAAATCACATTTACGATATCCTTGTGAATCGTGTTATCTGCGTGTGTATAATTTTTTTGTGCGAGAAATATTTTTTCGCTTACGATCGCGATCGATGCGGAGGACAAAATGAAAACTTTGAAGGCCCGAGTGACACACCGACGTTGCGAGAGAACGAAAATTATGGTTGCCGTACACGCGCGACGTGAATGCGGTTTAACGAGCTTGGCCTTGGCGGGACGACGGTGGTCGGTTAGGGGGTCGGAAAAAGCTCTTCCTGAAGATGCAAAGGAGTAGTCGGCATTCTGGGTCAACGACGACGATGACGACGGCGCCGGAGGGTACGACGCTTTTCGCGGTAACATGCAAACATAGCACTAGCAAAGGCAGATCGACGAATCGGCGATTAAATCGCGCATGAAAAATTCATACGATGGTTCCGTGAACAGAATTGGAATGGAGCATTTCCACAGCTACGATTTTATAACTCATTGAAAATTCAACCGCGATGAAGACCAAAGGAAACGGCTGTATAAACAACGTAACGAATTCTTGAAACTATAATCGCGTGTTTGAGCAATGGAGAAAAGCCACTTTTCTTCTCTTCGCTATGTTTGTGGACACTTACAGCTTTGCAACAACATCCATCCGAATTGTAATCATGAATTGTTTTATTCTTTGCATCATCTCTTCATTACTGACAAAATCTGTCTTTCAAATATTATCTTATTTTTTTATATAATGAAAAGAGATGATAAATGCTCATCCGTACAATATACATATTTTCGCGTGATCCTGCAAAGTGCATCAACTGCTCAGTGAAAAAGCTGTGTGAGCAAATAGCGACTCGGAAAATACTCGAAAGAGTCGCGTTAGAACGGATTAGAAAGGTTGCAAGCGGATTAAGAGAATCGTCGACGACGAGAAAGTCTTGGCGCTGATAACGCGAGTGGACCAAGCACGGCGAAAGGAGCAGTTTCTCCGGCTTCCCATTAGGGTCACGGGTGTAGCACGGGTATCGGGTTAGTAAGCAAGCAAGACGACCCGATAGAGGGGCGCAGGAGGGAAGGGTAGCGAAGTAGGATTTTCGATTACCTCGTACATTTTCGCCGCACGATCCCCCCGTGGCACGACCCGGTAGAAGTGACGTCGGGTGGTCATAGGTTACGTACATCGCTTCCGGTATTAACGACAGGTACCCTATCCTATACGCCGGCATCGTGTGCTACCCTCGAACGAACGGTCAGCCCCGGCGGTGGTCGAGTTTTCGGTCTTAGCAAGTCAAATTTATGCAGATGTCCGCGCTCGTCGAAGGCGAGCAAGCGAGGCTGCTCGAAATTTCCAAAGTGCCATTTCGCTTATTCGACCGGCCGCCGGCCATTCTCGAAGGCAGCTTCTAAGTCTGGGCTTCGGGCCTTCCCTTCCGAGCTTTCCTCCCCCCCTCCCCCCCCTCAACCCTGTGGCTTCCACGGACGAGATAAGTGCTCGGGAAACGTGGATTCTCCGGGAGTTGCCGGGGGTGAATCGCGTCGATTGTTAAATCCTTCGAATGCCGATCGTCCTTGTACCCGGGTCTTGATTAATGCGGCCATTTTGCCTTCATCGGCCCGCTGCCCGCAGCCAATTGCACTGGTGTGCGATGGTGGTATTATGCAGGATGGAAGTAAATGGTATTTCATTAAGCTGGAAATTAACGCAGGGGAGATATATATCTTTTTCTCTTTTATGTAGAAACTTTGAAGAGAGAAATATTTATCTGAAAGAATAAATCTCTCAGTTTTCTATATTTACACTGCTACATTTTTATCAGGAGAAATATTTTTTTCTGCACATTACGTAAGTGTTTTGCATAGTACGTTAATTTAATTAACAATTATGAAGAGCACTCTGCTGTGTGCTGAGATTGTATTGCAGTATCTGTGGTTGTCGCTGCACATTTGGTGCTAAAATACGCTTGCGTAACAATGTGAACATAGAGCACACAGCACTTGAGATTAAATATGTGATAACATTGATCAGAGCACGCTCTGGGGAGAAGTCTGTAATATTGATTCACGTATAATTTTAGGCGGTACACTTCACGCTATATAGACAGTGGCCGTAACAAGGCCGTCGATGCATTTTTTCGTCGCAACCCTGTCGTTTGCATATTATTCAGTGGCCTGCATCCATAATTTTTTCCTTGCCGAATCAATAAAGTCACGTAAGACCGTGACTGTCTCTTTAGAGCCCTCCTCGGCCGATCAGATCCATCAAGGGCGAGAATGTGATATATGGAGGTATCGATCTTCATACTTTTTTTTTTTAAATCTTGATCGTTGAATCTTATTTGATATGCGCTCATATATGTCTTTCGTATATCCATTATCGCTCGATTGAGTCAAGCTCAATGCGCTAAAATTAACCGCCTCGCGCGTTACTAATATTAGTAGCTCACAACAGAAATATTGACCCACATTTTGCGAATCGCTAAACATTAATTCGTATCTCTCGCGATTTATTTTTACGATTCAAGAGAAATTTGATTGCGATGTTTTATTGTCTCGCATTACTGTATGCGCAGCCGTATAATGTAATTACGTATCAACAGTATCATTATATAGCGTTTTGCCAAAGTGTACATTATAAAGGAACGCAAGCGATAACAGATCCAAAATTGAAATTGCCTGTTGGTGTCAGCTTGGTATCATTAATATCAGCGGGTTATAATTTGCAAAACAATCGAGAGACCCAGGCCGCGCACCGCTTTCGCGGGCGCTTTTCCGCCGGACTGGACTCCGGGTGAATGCGATACACTGATTCGCGAGCGCCGCGACACGTGCAAACAAAAATTCGCGAGCGTCCCGCAATTGTTTGTCGGAGCAAGGCGGCCTCGCATGTAGACACGCTTGTTTATTATCGACGTGGATCGATTCACGCGATTCGAAAGCGTACCCGTCGGTTCGCTCGTTTGTTTATTCGTTAAAGTGCAGCCGCGCGCGATTTTTGCAACGTTACGTTTTGCGGCGCACAGCGCGGTGACCTAGACGCTGACAAAAACTGAATTTAAAAAAAAAAGGGAACATTCAAATGCATTTTTTTCGACAGTTTTAACATTTTAACATTGGGTTGACATGGATTTTCAAAAAGTTATGCTACCTGTTCCCAATAGTAATTTAAATAATTTACTGCACATATCGTCTTTGAAATTTTCTAATCTAGATGAACGACGAGAACATCTCGTTACTTAGCGCGAGAACTTTTGCATCTTCATATCCGACAATCTTCCACCGTCGGCCTCCATTTTCCAATAATGTTCGTTTAGCCATGCTCTACCTGCGACGCGAGATGTACGGCAGCCACCAAACCTCCGTTGTCGGAAACAAGATCGTAAAATGCAAATTGCTCGACGATGCGCCGCGCCAGACCCAGGCGTGATTGGCCTGAGTAAAGCCCCGTAACTTACAATCCTCGTGAGAGTCAATACACGAACGCTGCTCAAGATGCGTTTTAGCTATCGCGAATTCGAGAACGGAGCGCGTAAATAATTTTTATTCACCTCTGCCTCGGTTACGGCCGCGAGGAAGATTGCGTTTCGTGGAAGAGCTTTCAAGATACGAAGTTGCATTAGGGCCATTTATTAAAATAAATAAATACTACTGACGCAAGAACGGTTCGCGAATAATCGTATTTGATTTGATTAACGCATCTATAATTGTACACATTGTGTTGAGCAAGTAATGATTGCAACTTTTATTCGGTGTATCCGAAATTGTAATTTTCTCTCTTCTCACAATACTCTACTTATTTATCTTAACGAAACGTTTACCTGTTTCAATTAAATCTACATAGATCGCAAATCAATACGGTGATTTTTGACGGTCAAGGTAAACAAAAAAATGTATTGCTAAGAAATCCAAACAAACTCGAAATATCAACTGGTAGCGATTGTCGGGAAATATTTGCGCTGAATCAAACGCGCGTTTTTCGTACCATTTCAAACGTAGAAACGTCACGACGCCGTACAGTACAATATCGCGGATCCTTTGTGTCTCGATAGTATCCTCGCTGAAGTGGGCGCAAAGTGGGACAGGAAAACGAGAAGGCGGGTGGCTGGTTGTTAGATAGGTAGGTAGGTAGGTAGGTAGGAGGACACAAAAAGCACAAGGCAGAGAGGAACCCATGGTAAGCGAAGCGTTCGATGAAGAACGAAACAAGTCGCGATCCACCCGGAAACTCCGTCCCTTTTTGCCAGACGCGTAGGTACTTGAGCGAAATTGAAATAATCGGAAATCGACGGAAGGCTTGTGCCATTGTTTTCTCGGTTATGCCGGGAAGCAAAGGAGGGAGAGACAGAAAGAGAGAGAGAGAGAGATATTAACGGAGAAAACTCGACAGACGTAAAAGGGCAATTAGTTTTTTCTTCTTTTTTTTTATTCTTTCATTAAATTGTCCCGCAAAACTGATATCCGTAAGGCGCATAGCAAAACAAATTAGTTGCGCCCTTCGACACGTGTTTGACTTTTATTTAACCACGTCGCTCTCCCGCCCCGAGCTCTCCCTTTCTCTCTCTCTCTCGACAATTGACGCGCATGTAAAGCTCCTCTTTGCGGGTCGACGAGATTAAACGCGAGAATTGTTCGCACGCTATTTAAGCGTGTATTGTGTATTGCGCGGCCGCTTGTATTAGTACACGGCACGCGGCTGCAGTGGCTAAAATCGTTTTATTGTCGATATTTAGCTCACGAATCGATACGTCGCGTGCCACATTGTAACGCTTATTCGAAAGCGACAAATAAACGTAAGTTGCATAATGCGAGCATTACCAGGTCGTTATTGGAGCGTTGAATTCGTCGACCGCGAAGAATCTTTTGCGGTTTCTAACTTCTGAGATAATGCTAACGCCAAATTTAATAGATGGCATCTCTCTTTGTATTCTGATAAAATAAAAGTCCGATCCGGGTTTCAATTCGAAAAATATATGTGACGCGTAAAATATATCTGATGTACATTCATCATTCGTACACGTTTCTGTGGAAAAACTATTTATTTCAAGTTTCTCGTTCCATTTATCATGCATCGTTCACAATTTACCGTACATTGAACAATATTTTCTTTATTTTGGAAGTTAGAAACTGCAAGAGAGAAAATCCCTTTTGCTTCGGAAAGAGATTTTCATATATTGTTACGTGTTTATTAACTTTAAGAGTTAATGTCCCTTGAATTCGGATGTATTTTGAAATACAGTTATACAATTGATACGTGAGTTTGATAACAATTTTCTGGGTGTGCGTTTCGCAAAATTCACACAGATTCCTAAATTATTTTCTAAATTGATAAATTGATTTGCTTGACACATGTTTGATTGCAAATTTACGTATCAAAGGCCCAAAATTGAATGGCCGGAAATGATCTCTGAATTCAAGTGAAAAACTTGTAGCGTTTGCACGTTTTAAACACCTGTCGTTGTGTACATGCCTAACAATACGCGATTTGTGTAACCAGTATAGCGTGAAACAATGTCACAATCCACGCGAACTCGATACACGTGAACGTAATTGAAGCGGGTCGCGTTGAAGAAAAGCAATCAGAGGAGAAAATAACGTGCAACCGCCTACATAATTTTTAATCGTTTATCAAATATTACTCGTGTAATTCGCTTGTACGATGCAGAAATATATATATGATTATCGCATTTCGAGCACCGAAATCACAATTTCGGTGAAATCACAAAACGACGAACAAAGTCAGAGTCGCGGAGCCTGCAAATTGCGCCCCGCAAATCCAATTCTGCATCGAACAATGCATATTTCATTACAGGATCCGCGCGCGCAGCCCCGTGAAATTGCCAAAGTTTCTCATATTTTATTCGACTCGGGCGCATTTTCTATGACGATTACGTCGCTTTTACCGCAGTTTATTCCATTTAATATCTCTGATGATTATCCCTACAGATTCGCGAATGTTTCAGTGGAAGTCTCAAGTTCAGTGAATTTCTCAATAGTTATTTTATTATTGGCAATCAACTTTAATCAAATTGTCAGATATTATTTTCAGATTCATTAAATTTAATTGGTACAATAAATAGCAACTTTCTAAAATCTTTTCGTTTTATTATTTTATTGTCGGTTCTTTCGTTAAAATATTTTTCGGCGATATATAAAGTGGCCACGCGCGGATCCCGCAGATGGGCGATGTTAGTTGGACGTCTTTCGTGGTACGAAAAAAAGTTTCGGTTGTTCTAATGCCTGCTTCTTCTTCACTCGACAGGTGAACAACGCAACGGCGAGGGTACAGACGAAAAAACCGCCGACGATGCCGAACGGTAAGTGGGCTGAAACTTTCTTATCACTTTTATCTCCCTCCCCCTCGTAACTTTCGTCCCTCGGAGCTTTCTCCCGAGCCCTGCTCGATACTTAAGCGCCCTAAGCTACGATAGGGTTCCATTAGAGCTTGAACATCGTACGTAGGTTGTTCATTGTATTACCCGATGTATGTAGCGAAAATCGAAAATATTTTTTAGAAATTTGTTTTCATGAGAGAAAACCGTAAATCCGGACGGATGTAATTTGATTTAGAATTCAAAATTGTTTACAGTCATTGCTAAATTTTGTAACTTAGGAACATTCCGTGTCGCTCGAACAAAATGAAAATTATCTTTTCTTCAACTGAGATTATATTGAGATTATACGATATTGCTTTGAATTATGCTCGCGGATATTTGATGCGTGAAATTGAAGTTTTACGGAATATAGCAGAAACTCACGATAGAAAAATACGATCGTGCTTTTGAAAGCGGTTCGCGAAATGGCCGATCGCGCGTATTGCTCGCACTGGGAGGGTGGAAGGGGGCGGCGGTGGTCTATCGCATGAAATAATAAAAAAATATAGCTCGTATATCATTTCTATCACACACGATCTATGCTGTACAAACGTCGAGCGTATTTTCCCGGGGAATATTGCGCGGGAAATATACATTTTCCGCGTTCGCCGACTTCGCCGACGTAAAGATGCAAAAGTCTTCCCTTATTGCGGAATAAGACGAAAGAAAGCTTTTGCAGGGCGTTTTAAATTCCGCGATTCTCTTTTGCGCTTCCCGTCCGCCCGTGCATTGCAATGGGAAATTTGCTCAATGTAGGCGAACAAAAATATTCTACAAAAATATTCCAGTTACACACACATACACACATTTACTTATGTTCTGCGTATTTTATGTTTCAAGAATATTTGGTTTAGCTACGTGAATCTGAAATTCAAATTCGATATCGGAAAAATGTATGTACATATTTACATAGAAAATCTTGAGCGTAAAGAGAGTAAGTTATTTTCCACAATGCTTTATATCGGTTCGAATGAAATTTAAATCCATAATGAAATTTAAATGAAATTAGCGACGTTTGAAAAAATTGTAGAATTCCCGTTGGCACTCTCTAATAGAAGTGCCGTGTAAAATATTTTTGTGTTCGGTGAAATTGGACAAATTTTCGTATTGCGCTCACGTCCATTATGAACACACGACACGTAATGTCCGAGAGAGTTTTAAACTAAATCTAACCTTGGTCCGGTCGTACGGTCCGATTTAAATTGCGGCTTAATCCGGATTATCTGACGGACCACCAGCTGCGAAGAGAACACGTTGCAAATATGTGGTATTACGTAACCGGCTACTGCTCAAATAGGCTCTTCGCTGATTACACTGTGAAGTCCTTCAGTCTGTCATATCTCTAGGTCACAGTTAATACCCGAAAGCTTTGCAAAATTTCCCAAAACTATATACGGGTTATTTGTAAAATTACACTGGTTTATCATAAAAGTGATTAGTTAACAAAGAAAGTAGTCAAGTACCGAATACTCTGTATTCGATTATTCTTGTAAAATTGATGTAAAATACAGCTTTATTATGACTATATCTGTTTACGACAGGCTAAAGAGTTTACATTTAATCGCGTCATTAATCAAAAAGTATAACGCAGAAGCAATAATATATTTAAAAAAAGAGAGAGAATATCGTGTCACATTGATAATAAGTCTTTTTTTAACGTGAATGGATGCCTTGAATTTGTTATCATTGTCACAACTCTTCTATGTATTGGGCATAAATTTTCCTTAAGAGGGTTAACCGAGATTTACATCGACCTCTACATCGCGGATCGAAGCGGCACGATGTTATAAATATCGGCACTTAACAGCAATAACGATTGGACATGCATTGCCAAGTGTTTCCTAACGTGAATATAATTCTGGTCAGCAGTAGTTTCTCGAGCCACAAAGGACGCCGAATGACGTCGACATTGATCGGCATCTCCAATTATAACCTACATCCACAGCATAATTTCGGTCAGACCCGAATAGAAGGGCTCTCAAACGACAGACTAGTTAGTTTGCAATTTTATTTTAATTTTTTGTCATGCGTCTCCCTTTAATTTTATTTAATTAATCTCTGAAATATTTGTACATTAATTTAATTTGTCGTTAGATTCTTGCTTAAATTTTCCGAATAGATATCTCAATGGCATTTTAAGATCATCGTGCTATTTCTTATGATTAAATTAATTTCCATAATAAATTCGATTGAAACTTTAAAATTAAAATTACGGAAATATTCGCGCCACGTTGGATTATCGGCTCCGACGTAATCGTTAAATTTTTAAGGTCACTCGTCCGTGTTTGGCACCGCAGTTGCAATGCGTTCGCCCCGGTTTAATTGCGATCAAATCAACAGGGCTCCGTGTCCAGCGACTGAATTGATTCTCGCCCACGTCGAGGCAACGTCCTATCGAGTGACGGCTCGTGTGTGCAAGGTTTAACTCTCTGTGCCCACGCACGCGACATGCAATTATTGGAGTGCTAAGGCTCGCGCCCCCCCCGGGGGGGGGGGAGGGAGGGAGGGAGGAGCGCGCGCTACGAGAGACGTTAAGATCAATTTCGGGCCATTTGACGCGTACAGGTGCCCCGCGTGGCCGCGACGCCTCTAATAACCGTTTCGACAACTGTCGATTCTCGGATAGAGTGGAATGGCCGAGACACCTCGCGCGCCTCGCGACAGTCTCTCCGCGTTCGACGGTCTCGCGACAGCGGCCGTTGTCAATAGTGACGCTGACAAATGGTGCCTTGACAATTTTTTTCGAATGTTTGTACCTGACTTTTGATTTCGGTGTAAAATTCAACAAGGTAACTGCGTTGAATTTTTTTTTTTTTTTTTTTTGGTCGCGAGATACAGCGTGTGGTTAAATTCAGGAAGAGTCGAGAAGTCACTAAACGTGACGAGAAATGTTAATCGCCGTGAAGGACTCGATATACGAAATCTTTCTCACTCCTCGCACTACGTCTAGAAAGTCTGAGACGTGAGATAAATGATGAATGCGACATTTAAGTTGTATCCCGTGAACTTTTACTGCGCGCTTTCAGGTGTTGATAATACCGAAAGGAGAAAAAGAAATTCTCCTACTTAAAGCCGATCGATTGCGCGCGATTAAATTTCTCATCATGTTGTACTTTCGTTTCGGCGTAAAAAAAAAACACACAAATTGGCATAGCCCATACGTGCTAGTGTAACGAACGTGTAACTCAATATAGGAGCATATAATTTCATCTAGTTTATACACGCGGTACAATTTACGTAACGTATCGTATTAATTTTCCACGTTTATGGTAAGCATATAAAAATAGCCGACATATTGCGATATTATTATTGCGGTCTACAATTACACAGTTTAAACGCGTGTATCATTCTCGAATCGACCCAATTGTAGAAGTGGCGCGCGTCTAATTATAGCGAAATTTATTCGGCGGCAAATATAGCACGCCTCGCTGTAATCCGCCTCATTACGGAGTCGTTAATCTTCGCTACGGTATCTTTGAAAATACGTACCTTCGAAAATAAGTCATTATTTCTGTCTTGACTGACGTAGAAAAAAGGACAATTGCAACTGCTTCGGCGGTTAGAGTGGCTTTAATAGAACCGATTCGCGCTTCACGATCTTTAATTCAGAGTGCTACCTGAATAGTCGCGTCACAAGATCTAAGATCTTTCGTAGAGACGGCAATTTTTAACAGTATTGTATATTTCCGGCCAGCCATTTCTAGTCATTAAATCGGTGCGATGTACCGAGCACGTCGTTTTCTCAAGTGCGAAACCGCAAATTTATTTCGCCCTCGGCCGTGCGGGTTCTCTTTCTTGTTCCCATATACTTCACCGTCGTAATACGCCACGTGTGTAAATAACGTTAAAAGGAGTCCGAACAAGTTCCGCCCGCGCGACCCCGCGCCGACCCGCTTTTCCACCTCTGGTATATGTTTTCCCGCCCTTACATATATCCCGGATCGACGGGATTTACAGAAGTCGAGTCATAAAAATTGCATAGTTGCCCCCGGTTCGTCCCAGTTTCTTTTAAAGCAACACGATGTGCGCACGGGTCTTTCAATCCTCTTAACCCGATACTAAATTTATGTGCTCGACAATTTTAATGTCCTTCCTCAAATAATATTTCTCTCTCTCTCTCTCTCTCTCTCTCTCTCTCTCTCGCTCTGCAACTAGATTAATCCCAGCAAAGTTTTAATTTCCGTGACTCTTATAATTTTTAATAAAAAAATGCGCTTTGCTTACGAAGTAATTTTAATACATAAAATGTTTGGTTTTTTTTTATTTGAGATATGATGACATAATTATATCGACGATAGTTTGCGTTTTAGGGACCATGTTTAGTGCATCTTGCTGCATCGAGTTACAACACATTTTTGATATTTGCAGTAGCATAATCACAATGGGCGACAGAATCTTCTTGATGATGCAGAGACATCACGAATATTTAGAATCACGTCTGACATTTTCGCTCTATGCTTTATTATCTCTCTTTCTCTCTCTCTCTCTCTCTCTCTCTCTCTCTCTCTCTCTCCCGCCACCGAGTTTGGCAGCAGCTCGCATTTCACGGCGCTTCCGCTCGCCGCTTCCATGCGAACACCCGGTGTACCCGCGGTACGTGATGTCCATAATTTACGCGAAGTCTCGCTGCTCATTAATTGTCGCGTAAATAACGCTCGGCCTCACGGTATGCATACATTTGTTCGCGTGGCGTGCACCCTTCGTTCTCTTTCGTTCGTCGGTTCTCTCAAATCGTGTTACACGCTTCTCTTATTTTTCTTTCTTTCTTCCGAGCTAGCCGCGCGATACTCTTCGCGCCTTCTTTGCTCAGTCTTTCTTGCGCGAGCAAAAACGCATCACGACGAATGTGGCAACGCATTGCGCGTACATAATATTTTTCGCAATAAGTTATTTTCACGGGAAAAGGATGCTCAAGAGCATCGAATTATTAATTAAATAAATAATTGTTAAATTGCTTTTGGTAATTTAATTGTGATATTACGAGCTATTCAATTTGGAGCTGCGTTTAAGACGATTACTGCGGTGTGCAGTTTGCTTAAACTGAAAATTGTAAGAGTTACATATAAAGATTATCAAGCACCAATATCTGTTTTGTACCGTATTATCGTTTTCTCATCTTAGTTGTTTGAAACATTTCACAGTCGATTCAGATAATTGTTTATATACGTCGTCGTTGAAAGACGTTCTTCCTACATCAACTGACTATTGCGATAAATATTACCACATGTCTCGGTAGTCGAGCGGTAAGAAAGCCCGCTTGGAAAGCAGGAAGATCCAAATCCAGGTTCAAATCTTCGCTGAAATAACACGATATTTTTCACATTGAGTTATTTTCACAGGATTTAAAAAGGTGCTCAAAAGCATCGAAAAAAAAATTAGTGAAGAACATAATAATCATGGATCATCAGCTGAATTTGTCAACCGCTGGAAAAAAATAACTTTATTTGTTGTTGTGTTAGTAGTAGTTCTAATACGACAACAAATAAAGTTATTTTTTTCCGGCGGTTGACAAATTCAGCTGATGATCCATGATTATTATGTTTTCACTAATTTTTTACGTACATTTGTTCCTGTGTGTATAACACTTAGGCAAGAAGTCTCTAAATATTTATAGTCACTGATACGACACTTAGCCATAGACTTGTAAGATGAGAAAACGTTAACAAAGCGGATCTTGGCGCTAATTATGATTAATTAGCAACGAATAACGTTATTACTTTTTACGATTGACAGATTCAGCTGATCCATGATTATTATGTCTTTCACTAATTTTTTACGTATATTTGTTCCCGTGTGTATAACACTTAGACAAGAAGTCTCTAGATATTTAGTCACTGGTACGATGCTTGGTTATATAACTTGTGATGAGAAAACGTTAACAAAACGGAACTTGGCACAACTTGATAATTTTGGCGATTTTTATATGTGAATCTTACACACAGTTATCAGTTCAAGCGAACTGAGCGCCGCATAATCGTACAATGTAAAACATAAAATGTCTTTATTATCCTCTATGACAGATTTAATCTTTGAAGCTCGTAACTATTATGTTGTTGTTAATTCTTTCATATACATCTGATTTGTTCCCGTGATATAGTTCTAAATAGTTTATTGAAAGGTATAACACACCGTCAAAATATTCAATTCTTTTAAAACATATTCTATAATGTGCCTCCAACTTTAGACCCTTGTTTAATATTATATATTTTGTTAGTAGATATTCACGTTTTGGATAGTTGATAGTTCTGTTATGTTATGATCGATTAAGTATCTTAAAAAAAGCCATTAGATCGGATAGCTGGTAATTCTTTTTACAAATACATATTTCATTTCCGCGGGAAAAAACTTTACCTTCGTTTTTAGCTTTAACATTGCTCCCCCGCGAACTTTTATCCGTGTAAAATCGTCTTCCTCGGCATCGCGCGTTTTTTTCTTCTCCCTCTCTCTCTCTCTCTCGCTCGCTCGCGCATTGTTTCCATTATTATTAGCCGATAGCTCAGCGTTGGACATAATTCTGTTAATATTCTTTTCTTCTTTATCGCATTGCTTTATATTCAGTAAGAAACGTAAAATACTCGTATTTGTTGCTAAAAAAAATTTTACTCTGCTTAAAATTGGAGATTCTTGTTCTGTTTCCCCTTTCTTTCTCGTTTAATAATAGGATTATTATTATCTGGCTAACATTGGCATTTTTTTTCTTACAATCCAATTTACAGCTGCGACGGTATCTACAAAGCGGCGGTATCCTTGAAACGAGGAACGTTTCGAAAAAAAAAAGAATGGAAAAAAGGCTCACTCGCATTTATTTCGCGACTGGGTCGCACACTTTTCCGGAACTTTTCCGCTCGCTTCTTCTCACGCTTTTCTGTCGGCGCACGACACGCAGTTTGTCGATTCATCGGCAAGAAATAAGCGCGAGAAGTGGAAAAAGTTTGGCCGACGGTGCGGGAAGCTTTCATTTTATTAAAAAATTTTATTTTTATTCCCGTCGCGGAGGGGCCAGGCCGCTCGTGGCCGTACCGACGGTTAATACCGGAAGCGGGGTTTAATGGAATTACAACGTGTTTTATATGCGCGCCAGCATTTTCGCGCGAGAAATTTGCGGAACCGACGAAAAGCGCGCACAAAATGGGAGCCGGACGACTGGGGACGGGGGAGCGGAGCGGAATTTCACGCGCCACCGCGTAACGTGTTTGCGTAATATTTGCATGATATATTTTCGATACGCCGGCTCGTCGCGAGATCCTATAAGTTTTATGCAAAACGGGGGCCACTATTGTATCCGCCGCGTCGGCCGCGCTCGATAAATAAAACCGGCACGGGGGCTGCGAAGAAATCGGGCCTTGCAGAGGTATGACGGAAGAGGTATGCCGGTACGCGTTTATTTTCACGCGGGTTAGGCCTCGCGTCATGTCTAAAGATGCGCTGACCCGATATGCCCGAAATATCAAGAAGGAAAATCGCATTACACACGCGCGCGAGTGTCGCGCGAGAACCGGAGCGGGGACGGAACACTGTACGTATACGATTTCTTCGTCGCGGTAGTCATTCCGGCAAAAACGCAATTACACCTGCGCCTCACAAGTAGCTGAAGTAGCTACGTGTACACGCAAATGGGCAGGCTTACCCGACGGCGTGCGGTAAGCATACGAGCGTGAGTAAACGAACGTGCTTGATGCAAGACGAAACTACCTATTTTCTACATTGTTTCCTTGCGTAAACACCGCCTAAAGATATGCACCGAGCAATTTCTAAAATTAGTATAGCCGAGAGGAAAAACTTTTTTTGACATATTTCTTTTTTTTTAATCATTTCATCCAGTTCGTTTGCTTTTATTATTCTATCATTTGCTGCATTGCTAAATCGCATTTATGTGAGACTTCGATAAAGCTATTTCACAGCATTGAAATTATTATGCAAGAGATATTTCATATATATCTGTCTCTATTTCAAGCTTCTACCTCTCGTGCTACATTTCCGTTTTTATTAAACTTATCTCCTCTCTCTACTTTCTCGCGTACGCGTGATCTATAATGATGAGCTCTGCCGCGCCAATTCATTCGCAAAACTACAGGAGAAACAATTTCCGGCGGCAAAATAACACATAAGTATTCGTGTTTGAATTAAAAAATAATATGATATCGCTTTATCTAGTATTTCTTTTTCCGTTTGGTTGTTTTATTTATTATGTCGCTTGCGCAACAATATTTTCGCAGAAATTTTGCCTGAATTTTATAATTAATTTCTCGTGGATTATACATTTCTCGTAATCTTGAAAAACATTGTACCTTTTCTAAATCTATAATGCATATGTGTGTAACTAAGATTATTTTTATAGAACGGAAGTTAAACGGAAGTTCGCGCTCTCAAATGTAAAAATTTTTCATTATGATTAAATGAACTTTCACAAAGAGCGTAATATACAAGTTAGACTTTAATATCAAATAGAGAATATTTCGCAAAATTTTAATAAAGAACAGCACGTTTTTAATTAAAAATAAAAACGTTGCATTTACTACGCCCACGATTATAATCTAAACGTCCACGTAAAATATGTTTCAGATTTACCACTGGCGTAAATGGCATTTATTTTATGGAGTAAAATTCAATCAAAATTCAATGAAATTTACGTGAATTTGAATTTCGCCATTTTAGGCACGCTGCGACCTCGGCAATCAAGCGTTTTTCGTGCCTGCCTCGTTGTTACCCCCCTTCGAAGGCGAGCCGTTATCAGGGGCTCGCCATCCGATTGCTCGTTTCCGCTTTTATCGCGTTACATCGGCGCGTGCTTCGTCGAATCCTGACAAAAATCGGGTGGTTAAATCCGACGCGAGATACGCACGCTCGAGCTCGGGACAATCGGATGACGACCGGCATCCGGTATCCCGCTTACGAGTCATCCCCGACGCGATATCGCGGGCCGAGACCCACCCCGTTGGGAATCGTAGCGCAGAGGAGAGGTGAGAAGGGGGAGAGGGAAGGGGAGGGGCGAAGGGCGCTAGTAATTCGCCACCTTCCGTTTCATTACTGCTTTACCAGAGATACAGCCGCGTGGCATGCAATCGTGCGATCAATCCTGCCGCTGGTATTCGCGTCCGTCAAAGCCACGGACGTTGGGCGTACGCGAAATCGCGTCCCATTACGCGTACGTGGATCATTAATACGTCGCTACGACGTCGCTGGACCGAACGTGAGATGCGCTGTTGTCCGAGTACTCGTATGTAAAAATTATCGAAAATTATAGGAAGCTAAAGAGTTGTACGAGATATCCTCTCTTGTTTTATGCGTTGCATATACATATTGCGCTTGCTCGAATACCTCTCACATACTTTACCGTACGCTCTGTATTGATTCGAAATAATTTTATCTGTTTGTTCAGATAATAATGAATAATCATCGATTCTTCTGATACACCGCGCACTGAGATACCGATAGTACGACTCGCTTCGCAATTACTGTACGAAGGCATTAAGTTACCAATTAATTGCAAATGGATTTTCAATCAGAAGTACCTTATAATTGATGCTCCCAGAGCGCGAGCGAGCGCTCCGGTGAAACTCGCGAATTCTCACGTGATCTCGCCTCTCATCAGCCGACGGGCGTTATATTATGGACATTATGAAAGTGGAAATTTTGCGATTCGTGCAGGCGCATATTTTTCCGAGTTCGTAAAAACTGATTTGATTTTAAAGCATCTTTATGCGCATAATCTCGGAAAAAAAGATGCCCCATAAATCACGCGCCCGGCATCAAACTTCGCTCGTCCCGGCTTATTCATCTCCCAGGCGGGGAACAAAACCGAAGCGTGCGCGCCCGCGTCTCGAGAAAGAAAATTGCAATCTCGGGTTTTATAAGACGCGGGAGTGCGCCGTCGATAGTTCGCGGCCATTCTCGATCGAGCCAATCTTCTTGTTACATAATTCCCGCGGCCAATTACACACAGAGAGAGAGAGAGAGAGAGAAGGATTCCGGTTATCCTCTCTGGAGATATAAAATCCATTTTCCATCCGTATTACGTACTCTCCGTTTATCATGAAGACTCGCTCTTAAATATATCATCGTAACACACAATAGCAAATTTGTGCCACTATCTGACGTAATCAATATTTATTTCGTGTAAAACAAGATACGTCGTATCCATAAATAGTTGCTCAAAGAAAATTATTAATATCACGAAATATTAATCCAAAACTAATGTTATTGTTTTTGTCGATGAAACAGCAGATCTCCAAGATCGATCGATTTTGTGCTGTCTCCAGAATTTATAAACTTTTGTAATAAGACATTAATGTGGGTATCGCTCTTTTGCTCATTTTAACATACGGGTAATTTACTACGGAGAAATCTTCGCTTCGGAGAAAGAATTTCACGAGGAATTTACGCTCGTGGGAAGAATGAGCTTGTGGAGCAACCCTTGGAGCCCTAAAAACTTAGTGGCAATCAATCAACCACGCCCAACGATTATTAGCGCAGCTTTGTGGAGAGTAAGAACCAGCGTTTTAATCACATCTGTGCGGGATAGCCGTGCGCAAAATTACCTCGTGTAATTTAATATTAATTCAAAGTGATATTAATTCGCGAACTAATCCCTTTACAACATAACACGGCTGCATCATTAAGTTGCACAATTCTGTTTTTGAAGTACATGAGATAGTCGTGTAATAATTCAGAGCGTAACTCTTTTTTTTATCTTAAAGTGAGATAGTCGCACAATAATTTTTAGAATCTAGCGGTATTGCGCACAGCACAGAAAATCACGTTATATCGATCGTGTTTCTTCACGGTGAAATTGAGCAACGATGTAACTACGGTTCTTAACTATTAACGGGTGGCGGGGTATTTTCAGCTTAATTCAAATAACCATCTGTCCTATATATGTTCCGTTACGCCAGGTAATTGCGAACACCGCTAAATACTCTATTAATTATCTTCGCCAGTCGCGCGACAAATGCGGCGGCTTTATCAATAAAGGCCATCACGTATATATACCATATATATGTATACAAAACGCTGTTTTAACCGCGAGATAAAATTCCCTGCATGATTGTCTTTTTTTTTTTTAAGTTATTTGGAGAAATACCAGATGTAACAACGTCTGTTTCCTTTTTGTCTGTTGCAGTGTGCGTACAGTGGCCCGAGGGTAGGTGCTTCCATGACGTGCCAGAGCCGGCACTGCTGAATCTCTACTTCGAGATCCGTGAGAACTGTCACGGCTTCTCCTGAAGGCAACGACCAATCAGGCAACGACAATGATGACAGTGACGGGCCCTCGCGCTCCTCGTCTTGTTGCGAGCGCGCGGATCATCAGTATTTCACTTCAGTATCGCGCGAGAGAAACAAATTCTCGAGAAATAACGTATTTATTTAAAAGTCTTTCCAACAGCCGCCACACACCACGACCAAGCCAAAAAAAAAACGAATAGCCACGTATAGCCACACAGAGAAAGGACGAGGGTCCTTGGTTTTTCTTTCTTTTTTTTTTATTTTGTTTACGTCGGTACATTCCGTTTCGGAGGAACAGTTCCTATCTCGCGACTTTAGTAGAGACGCGCCGTTGAATGGATAGAGTCGACGGAATGATTCTTCGCGCGAGGACACCGATCTTGTGACAATCGGATCTGCAAATGTAATCCTATGCTAATCGATTTTTTTGCAGATTATTAGATATATCAGGTATTTTTTTTTATAAATATGTAAATACAATACAATTAAATTATTCTTTCAGTAAATTTAAATTCAGTTGAGCCTCTTAGGCATACTTCTACCATTGTAGATTAATTTTAATCTCAGTTTAATTTACTCTATCTTTTTCTAATTCTTAGAATTAGAAAAGGATAGAAAAATTAAGTTAAACCGAGATTAAAGTTAATCTACGTTGGTAGAAATCAACATTAGATTATATACATAGAAATAATATTTATTAATTGATAATATTGTATTTTACAAAGAGACATTTTCGTGTGGCGAGTAGTTTCTCAAAAATTACGGGCGCAAATCTCATTCAATCTCCCGTCGTCTCCGTTCATTCGAGCCGCGTCTCCTCGTGAGAGCGACGCGTAGCAACGCGTGCTCTCGTGTTTCCGG
The DNA here is from genome assembly GCF_000956235.1 of Wasmannia auropunctata. Taxonomy (NCBI): domain Eukaryota; kingdom Metazoa; phylum Arthropoda; class Insecta; order Hymenoptera; family Formicidae; genus Wasmannia; species Wasmannia auropunctata. The sequence continues at coordinate 3,354,054 of NW_012026837.1, read as the reverse complement.
TGATCGTGATGGATCTTGTTGTGACACAGGTCTAACGCTGACCCTAAACGCGGGCGCTCGGCAGAATTCTCTCGCTGAGCGCGCGAAAAACGGGATCTTCTCGCGTCTCTTTCTTTATAGGGTTCTCGATGATCCCAGCAGAAGCAAGGTGGGTGATCCAGAATATTTATTTACCTACAACTAATTGCTCGTCGTTCAGCCAGCTCGGGATTAAAGACTGTCTCTCCTGTTATACATACATATATCTTTTTTTTTTTTTAATTGTAATTGCCTTTTCTCTATCGCCCAACAGGAGAGATACACCATGCTCAGCCCCTCCTAAGTTTCTCTCTCACACAACCAACTTTTTCTTTTGTTGTTTCCCTCGAGCCGAAGCGAAGTCCTCCTATCTTATCATCGTCCGTTTCTACTTCGCGGTGAGAAAGCTACAAGAAGTACAATAATAACAGCTCTTACGCTCGTACGGAGGAAAATGCGTTGTACAAAATAGAAGAAAGGAGAAGAGAAAGTCGAGATAAAAATAACTTACGATAATAGAAGTGCCACACGTTACGTTAAGAAAAATTATGATCGGAAAGAGTGTTAAACGAAAATACCGCCATCCAGTAATTCGATATGATTATTTATTGATATCGCGAATTATTGGAAGAGCATTGTATTAATTAATAGTTCCTATCGAATCGCATTTCTCTCGGCACTGTTTTGTGATGCGCATTGTCCGCCGTGTAAAATGGCGTTCAGAGCGGAAGCGGTTAATCGTCACGCGAAATCGTTCGCACGAGCTGCAATTTTCGATCTCCTAATAGCATGCCACGAAGCGCATGAACTTGAGATTAACGATTTAAGAATCGACAGTCACGATTCCGGGCAAGAACCTGGAATGAGATGTTGTTTTTCTTTCGGCATCATAATTCGGGACTTCTCGCAGCGAGAACATAATCGCGAATTCGCGAACTTCTGATGCTTTTACCATCGCGTCATTATATCCTGCATCGCGCCAAATTTCGAGTTCCTCTTTTACAAAAGGTTGGAAGTTGAAAATACAACTTTATTTATTTTAAGTATTTGTTTTACGTTCTATTTTTTTTTTAATGTTTATTAAGCGAGAAAAAATTTTTTATATCGGAAAAACTCGGAAATATCGCTTTTGTAAAATCGTCGATTCAACATTGACGCGTTTCCGCCTTTGATTATATATTTACCGATCCGAGCAATCAGTTCTCCATCATCTAAACATACGACTGTTTCACTCGATAAATTGCTCGATAATTTCGGACTAACTTATACATTTAGATTTAACGAAACGATACAGGGTAATAGAGTATTAAGGATAAATAAGTTTTTTTTTCATATCACAGGGTAATAGAGTATTAAGGATAAATAAGTTTTTTGTTATATTTTTATGAATTTTTGATGACGTAGCATCAAGTTCACGTGAGTTCTGCAAGCGGTTTTAACTCACCCGCACCAATACCACGTGTGTTCGTTCCGCTGTCTATTTTTATATAAATGTGAATTTTTTACACTTGGCGAGCGTGATCGCGGCTCGCTGCCGAGCTTAAAGCAGTTAAAACGCACTTGCAGAATCCACGAGAACGTAGAAAACAGTATTACGCAACCGCATGACTGTATACTCTATTGTAGGGTTAAACCGACATTCCAAAGATCGTGACATCGATTACTCGCCAGACGAGTAAACTGGGGTAATTCGCTATAAAATGACCGTATATGAAATGACGCGATCGTGATTTATTCCGTCTTTGCTGATCAATCGTGTGCCATAATATACCCCACTTTACAAACGTAGAGAGTAGGCTTACTCAAACAATTTTTGATAGATTAAGTCACACGGCGTTAGTCGCATAGCGATTAGACTACATATAGTTAATCGTCTAATGAGTGTTTGTGTATGGACGATTAAGTGTTCTACGAAAAGTGGGCATGGAGATATTTGTAGAGACAGAAGATTATTAAAATGGGACGGAGGAGAGTGACAATGAAAATAGATGGATAAATTAAGTGAGAATACATGTGAAACGGGGAACGAAAACGTGACAAATGTGAAGAGAAAAATCATTATTTTCTACAAGTCTGGCATAAATTTTATATATGAACAAACATTAATATTCCTATTGTCGGTGAATATCGACAGTATTTCAGTTTTGCGCCAAAGTTCGATGAAAGTCCGCAAAAAAAAAAAAAAAATGAAAATTTGTTTGAAAATTAAAATATTGATTCAAAAATTTGTCAACGCGCGTGACATAAATAAAATGTGAGACGTATATTTGCTCTCGCAATTTTGTTTTACATAATTAATATTACGGCGCGTTTAAAAACATTTTTTAAATTTTTTATGTGGTTTAAAAATTAATTTAATTATACAAAATAGAATTTATAATGTCGCGAGATGACGAGCTGTATTATCGAGGCTTGGAGCAAAACGAGCAGCGCTGAAGCAAATCGTTAATCGATACGAGAGCAGCGCTTGTTCTTGCCGCTGGTCGTCGAAACAAATCTGCGCGACACACAAGCGGACCGATTTGTCACATCTCAGTCAATAAAGAGGAATTTTTACTTTCCGTACAGCGACGAGTCAATCGAAAATCGATTCTCACGATTGCACGCATCATGCATGTATCTATTTATACGCCGAAGAAAAACAGAGAATTGGCAGATACGCGAGCCGTTTAAAAACTTAACAGATCGTGTAAGATGTTAGCGCGCACTTTTTTCGCGTTGTAAAATTATATAAATTGATAATTTTTTTCTTGAGAATAATTAACGTAAACTTATCAAATAGTTTTATTTGATTGTTATAAAAATTAATTGGCAAAATTAATGGATTTCTAAGAATAATTTTGAAAAATAACGAAAAAGCAAATGCGAACAAAGCAAATGCGATTTTACCGTTATGATTTTATCTGCCTTCTTCTCTAGTTCTCTCTTCCTATTTAATACTATGCTGCGATCGCTCCGTCGACGTGTTCATTTCGCACATTTCTCAGTCTTCCCGCGGAAATATTCCGCCGCTGAAACTTTCCGCTGTGAGTAGTCGAGATATTTTCGTCGACGCGTTCTGTCTATTCTCCGTCTATTCATCGAATCGTCGTCGTTCGGTACTCCCTGCGTTATTCGCTCTCGAAGTCATATACTCGCGAAAGTATTCGAGTCGCATGCTTTACTCTCTTTCTCTCTCTCAAACTGAGAGAGAGAGAGAGAGAGAGAGAGAGCGATCCACGCGCTAGCCACGTTAAAGAAATTCCCCGTTTTCCTTTTCCTCGAAAGTTCTTCGCGAAATTCGCCCTCTTGAGTGTCGCTCGAGCGTGCAAACCTCGAGCCGACAGTTTAGCGATGGGATAACGAAAAGGAGACGCGAAAGAGAGCCGTCCGAGGAAAGGAAGTCGGAATCCTTCCTCTCTTCCTGGAATCCGCTCACCTCTCTGTCTTTTCATCTATCCCAACCCTCGCGCTCTTCGCGCGGCGCGATATTACTACTCTGCTTCGCAATTTCCCGAAGCATTCCGCGTCCCCTAACAATTTTCATTCCATTTCATACCGTTTTCCTCTCCGTTCTTCTCCCCGCACCTGCTATCTTCTGCCTTTCCGTTCGCCCCGAGTCCGTTTCTTTCTCCAATTTTACCTTCGTGTCAGAATTCTTTCACTTCAGTCGCGCGCTGCCGCGGTCGCGCGTCGGTGACGTGCGTGGAAAATTGATATTGCTGCCGGAAAAGAAAAAGATTTGCCTTCTCTCTTAGACGTGCAAGATTTCATTGCCCTCGGCGAGACGCGGCGTCCATTACGCTCGAAGACAAATCGCCTAATTCCAAATTTGAATCGCTGAATCTACGAAGACGTTCTCGAAATTCCGTGAAATTGCGGATGTCGCGTGAATTTTATTGACTCGCGAAATTGTGCGGAGTCAGGAATCGACTTCGGAATTTTACGCTTGTGATTCCCGTGCTGTGTACCGACGGCGACGATTTTGGTGATGCATGCTGTAGGACTTTTATTTTGAGATTACGCTTACGTTACTTGAACACACGACGGCGATCCACGGGGCGTTAAAAACAGCACATAAATCACGCAGGGCTTTTCGCTCGTAAAAGCGAAAGTGGAAAGTAATTCAACTGAGAATCTTATCGAGATTTTCGGGATTTTCTAAAGTGCAATTATTTCAAAACGAAACAAAACAAAACTTGAAAATGAGATCTGAAAAATATATAAGCCTCTTATATACGGATATCCGTCTTTCACGAAAATGCTGTAAAAAAAACGTAAACGCTTTTGCGACTGAAATGTCCTGTGACACTTCAACGGCACAAAAGAACCAGGAACGACGGCGGGACATCGGGAAGAGGGCAGCCGAATAGCTGTTTGTGTCGCAATGCGAAGGGCCGAAAGTGGACTTTTACGGAAGAACGATGCTATCCGAAGGAAAGGACTGCCGGAGATAGACCGAAGATACGAGCGATAATCGAATAAGAGGCCCACGAATGCGATGGTTTCCGAAAGGTACGGCTCCCTTCCTACAAAAAGCAAAAACGAACAAAAAAAAAGAGTTAAAAAGAGCAGAATCGTGCGAATCGTGCGAGTAGCGAGTAACAGCAACGATGAGACGATGTAGGCACGGAATGTGCAAGGATTGCGAAATGCATAGAATCTGCGCCGCACCCGGAGATGAATCCGCTTTGGACGCGCTTCTTTTCTCAGCCCTGCGTCTCCGTTCGGTTCTCAATTCTTAACGTGCGGGAAGAAGATCATCCGTCTTGACCTATTAATTTGACGTATTTAACACGATATACATAAAACATCTCTGCGTTGCGCATAAAAACGTACGCTGAGGAATATGGGCTGAGTTTCTTGGAAAGAAAAGGAAGAGATGGGAGTAATATGTATATTATCGAAATTAGAAAATTATCTAGGGAGAAGAGGAGAACGTGTTTACACGTAATGCGAAATTGATCCCGATCGAATCTCGGACGCAAACGCTAGGTGTCGGTGGAAAAGAGGCGCGTCGCGTGAAAAAGAGTCACGGAGTGACACAGACCCCCACCAATCCCCGACAGTGTCTCCGAGAAACGATACGAAAGTCTCGCCTGGTAGCTTTTAATCTTTAGGGCTCTATCTGTCCAGTGGTAAAAGCATGAGGTATTTACGTTACGTACATAATAATTCCGTATGATTGACTTGCGAGAGTATGTCGTATATAATGATCATTAACAAATCCTCTTTTGGCACACACTTTTGGTCGCTTCACAGTCTCGTTACCGCCTGCCTGCCAGGCCGCCTAAAAAAAAAAGAAAAAAAAAGAACAAAACTCCGTTGTCCGAAATGCAGATTAATCGATTAATCCATCCTCCCTCCCCCCCCCGGGCCTCCGGCGATCGTCGCCGCGCTTGTTTTGCGTGTATGTCCTCTCTATATACGTATTTTATACTGATTCTCACTCACACCGCCAGTTCGATTAATCGGGACACACCGTCGACTCGTCTCTCCCTCCACTTAATAGTTCCCGGCCTCGTTCCTCCTCCACCTCCTCCTCCTCCTGTCCCATCGAGTCCTGCGAGTCCTCCTCGAGCCCTAGTTCCACGAACACCAAATGCACTCGACGTCGATTAGCGTTAACCTCGGTTAACTGCGAGACGGCTCCCCTTCGCGTTCACAACTATGGCCGTAGCGCGAACGGAAGCCGGGGAGAATCGCTAACGAGGATCAGCTAACCGAATTATCCGATCGAGTCCGCTGCAACCGGCTCCACATGTCCACCCTTCCCCACATCGCCCCACCTTTTACATGTCCCTCCCGACCCCCGTCGTCGATTTACCCCGCCTCTCGTATACCTCATACGTATATATATACATACATTATATATATAGATATTTTTTTTTTTAAATTGTTACTATTACATATAATAATCACGGTAATGCGCCACATTCACTGGTTGATGACTGTCTCGTTGACATAAAGGCCCGTATCTTGCCTGTGGTTGTGCTTGGTTGTGGTTGGAGCGGTTTTGGGAGAGAATTTTTTACTTGCTTCTTTTTTAATATTATTACCTTTTTTAATTTGCACGTCTCATGTCGTGGCCTTGGCTTGCCTTCATATGAGATTCACCTGTGAATATATATATATATATACATTACATATATATATTGATATATATATCTATTACCGATATGCCGTATGTATCTGCGTGTATATGCGTTCCTCGCATATAAACATTTAGCGCCATATGCACGCGGACACATATTTATTATATTGTAATTTCACACGTATGATAATCCGTCCTGGCAGTATCGTACGATTAACAACATATGTGCACTCGTAACGTATACATTACAAAGCTGCGAAGTAGTTTGTGAAAGCGACTTTCAGTATCGTGTTTTTCTATTTTTTTCTCTCTTTTCTCTATCTCTCTCTTTCTCACTTTGTCTCCGTTTCTTCTTTTCCTTCATTTCTTTTTTTCTTTGTCTTTCTCGTGCGTTCTTTCGTCTCTCTTCTCACATATCGTTTTAAATCAGGATGCATATTGCACAAGCTAACGAGAACCTCCGCGAGGATGCTCTCGCGTGTGACAAAAATAATGAGCAAGAACAAACGCAACAGACACGAGAAAGCATGTTCCGTTCTCACTTGTTTCGTTTTCTTTTTCTCTACCGATACAATTTTTTTTCGGTATCTCTTTTTTCCTCCCTTTTCCTCTTTCTTTTTCGTTAGTCTCTCTGTCACTACTTCACGTACGGGCTGCCATGGCGGCACAGTCTGTAATACTTATTACTCTTCTTACTATGATTATTATTATTTTTTTTTTGGAACTGTTTATTAATTGTCATTGATTAATGTTAATGGATCGTGGCACGGTGTGTTAGTTGGCGAGAGACATGACAAATAATTTTTTGAACGGGCGAAGGTTGCTGCATGCTCGAACAAATGCCGCCTTTGACTTAGTGGTAACTAATTAATTCTGGTATACCGTCCTTCGTTTAATTAATCGCCGATCGTGTCGGCCACGTCGCTCGCCATTTCTTTCCTTCACGAGTGAAATATCCGATATATCGCGTACATCCGATACCGCGAAATTTTCGGCGGGACAACGTCTCCGTTAATTAGATTGTCCGAGTACTCGCGAGTAATCGCACACGAAAGAATCGTGCGAGTGTCGTCGTCGTCGTCGACATTATTTCAGCAGGCACACAAGTATGTAATATGCTGGGTGTTTCTGAACAATCGCATTTCTCCACAATATCTATGTTATAATTGATAGTTGCAGCTAGAAAGTCGATCACATAAAAATTATTTGATTTTTTAAATTAGCGTAGAGTCGCTTTAACGAAAAAAAAAATAAATTTTGGAATCATTTATTATAATTTTCAATGAAAATTACCATATTTTTTGGTGAAAATATCAAGATGTTATTTTGTAAATAAATCAATTTATTTTCCAAATTAAATTTTTAAATTATAAGTATATTAAAATTAAATTTTATATTTAATTCTAATTTTTCGAATCTTTCTCTTTGAAAATTCTGATATCCGTTACATATTTCTTTTCTTTAAACTAAGCTCTCTTTAATCACATGTCTATCAGATTAAAAGAGGAGAGAACATTGTTCAGAAACAGCCCGATCGTATACACAACGTTCACCTTTCTTACTGATTGTTTAGCCTGGCATCCACTAATTAGTCGTCAGTGCGTAGCCTTAATTAGTTACCTCTGAGCGTGCAAGCACCGCCAGCAGTTTTAGTAGTGGGCCGCAAGCGGGAGTGCGCTTTGTTTTTTGGAAAAAAAAGCTCGGCGAGAAGATGGAACGACTCCGTCGTCGTTCTCGAGAAAAAAAAGAAGAAGATCCGATTCCAGTCAATCTCGTGTTCTCGACGAATGATACTCGTGATCGTAAAATACCCCACGTGTTTATCAGGAGGGGGGAGGATGGGAAAAGCTCTTTTATCGACTAACTAAATTATTATTAAGCCACCGTAGTTGTACACGGAAATAGCCACTACAGCATTTTCTTAGGCTTTCGCGGACGTCAATCAACGCCGCGAGACGGTTCTGTTATTCCTCCGTAATAACGCACGCGTTAATGTTTTTCGACGTGAGTGAAACGGTTCCAGTGGTTCTCATACTTTTGGCTTTTATCGCTGCTGCTCGACGCAAGGAAAATTATACATTACGAAAAATACCATCTGTCGCGCAATTAAATTTTATCGAATCGTTGTCGCCAATCTTTACCTTCGACAATCATCGACTTGAATCGTTGAAGCTTAACGATCCCCACAGCTGCCTCTGATAGTCTAGAATAATAGAGCCTCATTACGATTACAATGTGTAAGAATAATAAAATAGCACGTCTGATTGAATAAAATGACATGGTAGAAAATGTCATTTTGCTTCGAGAAATTATATCGCGATAATAATTATTAATTCTAATAATTGAATCTCATTTAACGGGAAGATATTTTAGTATATATTACGGTAATTTCATTAATTTAATATTACTTTTAATATTATCTAATTAATATTCTATATTCAACATATATTGATATTTAATAGAATATCTTTTTATCAATCTCGAAACAGTTTTACAAAATTAAATTTTATTTCTCGTGTTAATTTAGACGCGAAAATGGCACAGTTTGAGAACCGCTGACATGTGCGATTATTTAAAAAAAACCGTCGCTTCACATCCCGCGAGAACTGTCGTCGCAACTGGAAATCTCCCGATGGTAATTGTTCGCAAAAACTTTCGAGGAAAGTAAAAGCTCTCGGGCACGGTGAAAACGATTTTAGATGGGCGGATTAGTTTTGTCGGTACTCGGTCACTACGGGGGTGATTCGATAGAAAGAAAGCGTATCACGTCGCGCGCGAGTCGTTATCGAAGTCGCGAAAAACAACGCTCGAAGACGCATCCATCCCGTATCGGCATTGGGAACAGTGTTGAAATCACTATATGATCGTGTCCCGTAGATAGAGCGATTTCTTTGCGAGATGTGAAAGTAGAAGAGCTCACGTATATATATACATATATATACTAATCTCTGCATCTCCTTTTTTGGCGTATATTACTCACTCACACCATTTGCTCGGAAAGTATCTTTGAATGGCTTTCGTTCGGAGACCGTAATCGTTATTGTTATATACTTCTGGAACGAATAATATCTCTTAGTGCATGGAATCATATATCTCAATGCGAGATCGGCACACGAGTCGAGGCCGATTCGGAGCCTTGCGATCGAGTCTATCTGTGTAGCAAGAGAACACGTATATTGTATACCTGCATACCTCTCGATGCCGAGAATGCGCCTTCATCCACCGCTTCCGGAACTCTGGTTGCCTTCCGTCGCGGAGGCAACGATTTTCATTGCAAGCCTTGGGATATGGCGAAGGAACTTTTTGACCCTCGGGAGAGAAAGAGAGAGAGAGAGAAAGAGAGAAACCCTTCGCCTGTGTGCGAACGCGAGCTTCGCGGGATCGATAAACGCGCGCGCGAGAGAGAAAGAGAGAGAGAGAGAGAGAAAGAGGAAGAGCAAAACGCGCAAGATTTTAAGCTTCGGGAATTGTGAAGCGCTCGTGGAATTGGAGCGAGCTTTTTCTTCGTTTCGAAACGTCGATTTGCCGATCGGGGGTTCTCTCGAGTTCCGTTGTTCGCCGGGATAATTGATAGTTTCAGTGTGATAACGTAGTGGCAATTGTATAACTCTCGACTTTTTTCGCCCTTTTAACGTTAGACACATCCTCCGGTACGCGGAATAACGTAAGAATGAATTTTATCATAAGCATTTTTCAGCTTCGTCATCGTTTAACTTCACCCTCATGGCGTATCACGTTTTCAAACTAAATATCACGCGAGTATGCCACTTGTTCATTTTAGTTAATTTTAATTTCGCGCGTCTAATTTTATCTCACACTGATGTAGAATCTCGTACCTATAATTGACATCCTTAGTAAACGCTAGTTTCGTCGGTACCACCTTCTACGTACCCTCCGGAGCCATACGAGCTCCCGCGGACGAAAGGGGGGGAACTTATTACGGGTGTCTCGGACACGCCGAAGGTTTGTCGTGCACTCTCAACGGGTCGCGGTAGTCCTGTTTGCTAACGTCATTAGTCCTGTGAGCGTTGATTTGAATTCCAAGTAATTTGCCAAGAGAAGTACGTTATGTAAACACCACACCTTAATCACTGTTGCTTTACTCGTTGGGTTATGCGACTGTGGTTCTAGTGCATTTGACTGACTTTTCAGCCTGCCACGGCTGCATTCACACCTGTTTCCGTGTATGTTTCTTACTTCTGTTTCTTTCACATTCTATTATTCACTTCGTCCACATCGTACCTCTCCTCCCCGATCTTCTCCCGCTCCACCTCCGTCGGATACGTCAATGTCTGTACATCTCCTCCGTTCCTGACGTTGATGTTTCTACGAGAAAGACGTAAAAATCGGTCTCACCACCTTTCGTGACCGGTCATCTTCAGAATTCGTAGTGACTTATTGGCAGATTTATTTGCGAGAAACCGCTTAACGTGACGTACGCTTTAATATCCGCCGCTATTCTTCTTCGCGAGTTTAATAAACTTCACGAGAAAGAGAGAGAGAGAGAGAGAGAGAGAGAGAGAGAGAGAGAGAGAGGGATCATTACGCGCCGACGATATCTCTTTAGTTCCGGTAACGATGTTTATTATTCACGAAACAATTGTTACATGTATTGTAGTAATACGCAATTGTGTTACGCACCGTAACGATGTATTGAAACTCGGTGATTTAACGCGAACATATTTCTTCTTCGATTATTAAAACTTTGTTGATTATTAATACCTTACGAACTTATAATGGGACGAGCAATTTTAATACTTTAACGTTTTGCTTCTATATTCATATTATCGGATTCACTTTTAATTTGATTCTATCACCGCAGTATTTCCTCTTTCAAACATGTTATTTACGCATGAGAATTCTTTCCGATGCATTGTTTGTAAAAGTACTCGATACGACGTTGTGCTTCATAATTTCCCGAAAACGAATCATCAACCCCAGACAATTCAAACATCTTAATCTTCGCGAAACGATCTAGAGCGCACAGAGGAGATCTTCGATCTTGATTCTTGCATCGCTCACTTTGTAAAGTTAATGCGGCTTAATTACGCCTTAAGTACTCGTGATTTACGACTCGAACGCGCTACGTGGAAAAGGCGAGCGAGTTGATTCAATTGCTCGCCTCGCACGCGAGCGAGCCCGTCGCTTTCAGAGACGTCGAATAGTCTGAAACAACCGAATCCTCGACCTGCGTTTCCCCACTTCTGTATAAAATCCAGTATTCCATTGCTTCGCATAATTTGTACGTCGTTTCGAATTAAGAGATCAAGATCAAGATCAAGATCTCTTCATTCTTCTTTCTTTTTTTTTTTTGGAGCGCGTCATGTTCGAGGATATAGAATTTAATGCAAGAAGGTGGTGTAAGACCCATAATTTGTAAGATCATGTACCATTTTAGATACGACAGCGTGTTTAAGGGGTAGGCCTTATACAAATGACAAGCCTGCCCCCCTTGTTCTCAGTAGCAAACCCTTCAATTTCTCACGTGTCGACGCAAAAATGGGCTCCCTCTCGCCGCCTCTTAGCGAGAAAATCAATCGAGCATCGCGCGGCTCTCTTCCCTCACGGCGACACCGTTTCCTAAACGCGGATACAACGGCGCGCAAAACGTTTTCGGCCGTCGTGTTGCCTGTCATTTCTGAGTGCCACCGTCGCCGGTGGCTCTCTCGCGAGGCGATTGTGTACAAGCTTCGCTCGGGAAATACATAGGTAAACTCGGGACTACCTTTTTCTCTCGTTGTATCGACTAGCGCACGAGTTGTACCATCGCGAGCGATGGAAAGAGCTTCGAGGCGCGCCGTGCAAAAGTGCGCGAGAGAGGGAGAACGGGAAGGAAGAGGGCGATAGAGGACGGACGGAGAAGGGAGATAGGGAAGGGGAGCGAGAGAGGGAGACGACACGTGGGAGAGACGTGGGTCCAGGGGTGGATGCTGGCAGCGGCATTTATTGATCGCTCGTAGCAACCCTGCCAGCAACCCTCACCGCACCCTCCGGCCGCCCTCTCGTGCTCCCGAGTCACCCTCTCCTACTCTCTCTCTCTCTCCGCGCGCGCGTCACCGGCCGCCGCGAAACGAAAGCCTCAAAGCTGCACGAGCTGCACACCCCTCCTCCCCACGATTCAATCATATTAATTACTCACAGCACCGCCGACGACTCTCGGCGTATCCGCGTAAACGCCGCCCGTTGATCTCCCGCATAAGCCGGAATCTCCGCGGATCGTTTTTCTCCCGCGTTCTCGCCGCCATGCGATAACGTAACGCCGCTCCTGGACGGTGCATTCAATTCGTCGTAATACTCGTTGAGAGAGCGTTACATTCTGAAAATAACGTACGGTCAATGTTGTCGCGCGGGATCACACGTTTGTAGACGGACGCAAGAAAAATCGAGCTGCTCCGCCTTAAAAAATTTATTTTTCTCTAAATGTTTAAATGCTCGACCTTGTTGAGCGCGACTCTCTCGTTTTGTTTTTTTCGAGACGTCTTTAAGTATTATCAGTGCCTTGAAATAAAACGGCGCGTTGACGGGGTCAAACGCGAAACATTTGAAGTAAATTTTTTCGGCACAGCTCGGTGATCTCGAAAAACAACGTTTTCCCTCTATTGGGATTTTCCCTCGGGTTGTACCGGTATATATATAACGATAAGGTCAGGCCGACGTAAAATTCCACACGTAAATAACGTATATGTGAAATCGCCGAACGCCAGGCAGCCAGATACATTATCTAGAATTCAAGGGATGATGACTCGCGCATTCTACTGGATTTTATGGGATCCTCCTGCGCACGTTCCAACGTATTCGAAGAGTTGAAAATTTATGTTGCAAATTTTAAATGACACGCGGGATGACACAAGATTAAATAGATACGTGATAACACGATAATCGACAATTATATGATGGCGTATAAAAGCGATAAAAGCGATAAAAGCGCCCGTTAATTGTTGATATCAAAAATAATTTCGATGAGGCCAGGTGGCCCAGATGCGCAGTAACGAAGTTTCACGCTGTAACACGTGATAAAAGTTCCTTTCCCTCCAATATTCTCATTATCGGGTAATTGCGTTGAAAACGGGCGCGCACGACGGGAAGTTAGCGCGTAATAATTGATAAGCGTGCGAAACGACATACACGAAGCGACGAAAATATTATTCCCGCGTTTATCTCGCGGTATGAAATTGAAAAATGTATAATTCGATTCGATTGCGGTTTGTTTCTTCTCGACCAGCGTTGTTAATCCGATTTCCGCATTGTATTTTTGTCAGGGAATCTCAATCCGTTTATAATTTATACGTATCAATAATTATCTAATTTTTCCGGAGCAATTAAATTTTCAATTAAAAATTTTAAACGATCCGAATTTCGTTTCCGCCGACGTTTCTCTCTCCTTTCCCTACCGTTCGTTTAATTAAAGAAACGGTTCATTCGGAATTTATCCGTTTTTATTCATTCAGTCTTAAGTTACTCGACTCGTCATACCCTCGTGGGCGAAATTAATTAAACGAGGATGGAAAGGGGGGGATAATTAGTTTACGCGCAAGCCCGCAAAGTTCGCGTTTCGGTTTAGCTCGGAGTTTTGCTATTTTTCCATTTAATACACACGCATCGGCGCGGCCACATTCTCTCGAGAATTTGCATGAAACAAGTACATTAAGTACAAAAGCGTGGTAAAGTAGGATATACCGTAATAATCGTTATGTAAAAATATACCCGCGATGGTAAAGTTACTTCCTCGTTTCGTCACGCGTATGATACGTTCGACGCGCTTCATACATTATTGCAAATATTTGATTTTTAAATTGAGCAGAACGAATGTCAGTCTGTTCATCGGGAATTGCAAAGTCGTCTCGGCGGTTTCTGTGAGTAATTACATTTTAAAATTATTTTTAATAATTTGAAGAGACATGAAAAGGATCTTGAATGCTGCAGTCGAATTTTATTATAAAATCTCGAGGGTAGTTCTTTATTCGTATTTCCCTCAACGTACCCTTCTCTCTCTCTCTCTCTCTCTCTCTCTCTCTCTTTCTCTCTCTTTAGTTAAATTTAGTGCTCCGCATCAGTCAGCTCTTCCCCTCCCGTCATCTTAATTATATCATGCACCTGCAATGGTGTGCCTTCTCGTGCCTCTCGAGACACAATAACATAAAAGCCTGTTCGTTCAGCTCCTTTAACGGGAGGGTGAATTCGGAATTTTGTATAATATTGGTACTACGTGCTCTATGCAAAAACTAATATAATTGCAATGAAAATGGATAAATTTTATTTACGTTCACGATTACGCATGTTGATATTTCGCAAATAGTTTTTGCATACGTTTGTTTGTTTTTTTTTTTTTTTTTTTTTTTGGCGTCATGAGATTGAAGGAGCCGGTATCTCGCGATATATATTTTGTGATTGTGCGGTTTACACTTTGAATATTTTAATGTTTTTATGCAACACGCGTGATATATACGTAACAGGTACAATTCGGGCCCGGTATTCGACGCGGCGGTGCGATTGTTAGATTTTTAGTTGACGTTTGCAGAATTGAATAAAAAAAAAGAGTGCACACGTACGCCCGGGGCGAAAGTGCGCAGTTGTGTGTAAAATTATATCGGACATCAAATATGCAATTACGCACGAATGGCACCGCGTTGATTGGTAATAAATCAGTGAGTAAATATCGTAATTAATATTTCGTTTGTGCATACTGGGCGAAATATGCAGGCCGCGGTCGTTTAGCAAATAAACTAGCATGAAAAATGAGCGGTAATTAACAATGTACTGCGTATACCGAACTGCGCTTTATCAACAACACAGGGAACACGAGAGAATTCGCGATAAATTCACATTTCTGTCTTCTTTTTATACACGCATTCAGAATATTACAAATCTTTGTTTGAACATATTGCCTAATATAAATATTGGTAATTGCTCTAGGATTTATTTCTCAAATTGTTATATGCGTGAAAAAAATGTGCAAATGATTTAATGGTTAAAAGATATAAATTTGCGATTTAATTTTATATGACACAATATTTTATCGTATAAACGTTAAAACGTAAGATTTATCTCATATTTCGATATTTCGATAATTCTGTTTCAATTAATTTTCGATTAGGCATTGCAGGTTTGATTGCGAGAGGATTGCACGGTGATTTTTTTTTTTATTGCACGCTAATTATTTAATCGGCCGCCATTTCTCTAAATTGATCGGAATAGCAATATTGCAACGTAAAATAGTCGTTAAAAGGTTTTCTAATTGTACAATCGTAAATCGCTCGCAGCGATGATGAAGGGTGCACGCCAGAGGGGGCTGCACGGACCGATTGTTCGATTCGTCGAATTAACAATCAGACGTGAACACAATGGCACTTAAATAAATCCGTGTCGAGATGTATCGAGTTCTAATGAGGCACGACTCGAGAGAAGCCCGCTTTTGCGTGCGCGCGTGATCCCGCGGTAAAATTAATCCGTTTCCGAATTTCACCCCGCGTGGAGAGACGTCGCGCCGGGATGATCCGCCGCTCATAATCAACTCTCTCTCTCTCTCTCTCTCTTTTTCTCGTCGCAGTTTTCTCCCTTCCGGCTCTTTTTCCGCCCTCTCGCAGGACGGCGCAGAACATTACGATTTAACGAAGCTTTAGAAAAGTTGGAAACTTCCGAGAACGCAATAAATCTGCCCGGTGCGTTCGCCTTAACGAGCCATCCCCCCAAGCTTTGCATAAAATTTCATCTTATTCGTCACGGCGGAATTAATCCCCTCTGCCTCGATCGTACGTGGTCGTACGTCTTTGTAGCGTTAGAATTCGTTTCACGGCGACCTCCTCGCGACGCGTGACGGGATCCCATCGATTAATTAACCAGTTAAAAATTGAAACTGAAGCGCATAATATTTAATATTCTCCTCCTATTGCGTAACTTTTTCATCTTGAAGACCAACGCGTAATTTATTGCGCAAGCTCTTTTTCATTATATTCGCATTACATTACGCGTCGACGCGGCAAATAAAACGTTCACGAACATTTTCCGATTGCCTAGTTGGCGTAATTCAGGTAATTTCGTTAATGATGTTACTATTACGCGATCGACTAATAATTACATTTAAAGAGACCGATATTACATTAAATCGTGTGTTCCGAGCGGCACTTCGAGGAGCACGTAACCCGTGTAACATCCGATTTGCGATACGCATACGCACGCGGCTATCGCATTAATTATCATTTTTATATCCATTTGTTCTGAATTTCCAATAATATCGACTGGTTTTATTCCTGAGTCTTGCTAAATGGAAGAGAAAGAGAGAAATGTGGAGTTTGGATTCAAATTAAGCCATTTAAATCAAAAAGCAAAAAAACATTTATCTACAGATAACTCTTTATTTTAATTTCTATTCTCTGCATCACAACACAAAGTGGACTAATACAAGATTTTCGCTAGGAATATATACCAATTTATATAATTATCATTTCATAGCGGCAACAAAATACAGTATAATGTAAAGAGAACTCGCTAACTGACACCGAAAATGCCATTATCCGCTTACAATTATTAATAGGATAAGATACTCGCATTCGCGATTGCGAGACATCGTTTTATTGCGCAGGCAAACGCTTCAAATAATTTTAATGTGAAATTTAAAAAAAAATTCTTAATATGCGGAATAATTTTAATAAGTTCGTCTGTATTTCATCGAATCGTTTCTCTGCGCAACATTCGTAATTTCAATCGACAACAATATTTCACGACCGTCTGAACCGCATCGAATTAACCCGCCGATTATTCACGGAATGTTGAAATTAACGCAACAATGGTTCTGACGTTCGCGAAATATTGCTGTAATGAAAACTAAACGCTCATAATTTTACGAAAAGGCGTTCTCAGAATTCTGAGACTTTAATCCACCTCCCGCGAAAAGGGGCAGCTGCGACACGTTCGGCAGTCGCACAAATACCACAGGCACAGTCGAATTTAAATTACTAATAGCGCGATTATTTATTCAGCGGGTCGCTCCCCTATACGTCTTGGGGCTGCACTTTTACGAATGTTCATATTCAAACGCTGTTAAGCTAAAGGAATCTAGAGGGAAATACTCGTTTTAAAAGCGGAAGAAGCTTTCTTTCATTTTTTATGCCGCGCGAGACCACAGCGTCGCGGCACAGAGCGACGCTGTAGTTCATTAATTATTAACCTGATTACCCGCGAGAGAGTCACGTGGATGCTCAACCGCTGGCGAACGTGAGACGCGGCTTTCCGAAGTTTCGCGTGCGAAGGAGGGGGGTGGATTAAAGACGCGCCGCGCTCCCGTCGTTGCGCGAGATCGACACGGGAGCGACATGGGTGCACTAACAGTGTCTCTGACAAAAACAGGATACAGGTTGCCGGCCATGCCGTGGAGCTGGCTAGGAGCGGCGGCGCCATCGGCGGCCACAGCTGCAGCGGTCGCCGCGGCCGCGGTGACCCCATCGCCTGCAGCTGCACCGCTCGTCCTTGCACCCAGGGCGGCGGCGAGACGGAGGTACGGATTGAGTTTAAGAAAACCTCCTCACCCCACATGTGCGGCACCGAGATAAACGTGTTACATTTTTGTTGAAAGCGATATACGCATAAACGAGCACGAAACACCTCAAACTACCCCGTTCAACCCTCCACTTTCTTCGTGCGCGTTCCGTATCGTTGAAACGAAAGTTGGCGAATACGTTCGAGCAACGATCGCGGATAATTTGAGAATATATCTCGCATCGCAGTAAAACGCGCCGAACACCGAAAGCTTCTTATCGTTGCGCGCGATCGTTGAACTGTACAAATCTGTGCGCGACCTAGCGTTTTGCTTAAAAGTGCGCTCGTTTCCCCTTTCCATTTGTCGTTCAGAGACCGCGCGATCGCTTCTTTCTTCGCGCTCGTTTTCGGTGTAATTAGGTCAATTTCTAAAATCAGGTCGCGCTTGGCAAAAATTCTCGTCCGAGGTAATCTTCAAGAGTTTCACGTACAAGCTTCGCATCCGGTTTTCCGTTTTCCGTTTTCCGTTTTACGTTTTGCGTGAAAAGAATGTCTTTTCCGGGTCTCCTTGGCCAATGCCAGACGAGTAGTCTGTAGTAGTAATTCGCGAAGTAGAACTAAAATTTTCCATTCGTATAAAAACACACACGTTGGAGATTGAGAAGCGTATTTGTTTGCTTGCGCATTATTTGTTGTAAATTTTACGAGACTTAATTGAAATTACATGCCGCTCGCAATTTAATAGTATTTTAATCGTACGTAGTATTGAATTATAACAACAGTAACTTTTGTTTTAAAGAATTGTTTTTAAAAATGATTATTATAGGTATCACACATCCGTGTAATATTCGGATTACTGCTTTCACGTTTAAAGTTTCATTAAACAGACGCATCAGAGCATCGATACGCGCGAGATTGAATGGACGCCAAGAAATTATGTATCCGCTAATCATGTCGTTATTCTCGAAGTGCATCAGCGGAGTTAATCGCGGCGCGGTCGACGTTGCATTTTTAATCATCAGAATATTTTTCCCCGGGGGAAGAGAACTCCATTATGATTCCATTAATGAGCCATGGCGAATCGCGAAACATCCCGCGATCTATTTAAGCAAGATCCGGTGCACGCCGGGTGATACGCGTTTTCGATTCGCGCCGGTTAACTCATTACGCCGTGAATTCACCGTGCGGGGAGAACATTATTTTATATACGCGTGTTATTCTTATTATATCGCGCGTAATGCCGCTGTGATATATTCCGCCACGGTTTTCCGCGTATTTCGCGGAATTTCACGACTTTACCGAAAAACCGGTATCATAAATTCCAGTATCGAACGACCGCGCGGCCGCGTGTCTGACGAACGACCGTATCCCCCCCCCCCCGGTCCCCGTGTCGCGTGATCTATCCTCTTTTCCCTCTTTCCGTATTCCCCTCTCTCGTGTATTTACTGTGTCTCTTCTTTCTACTACTTGATAATTAATGTCGCCACCTTTCCTCCTCTCGGTGTACTCGTATCGGCAGTGTAGCACACAGAATGGAAAGAAACCCGTTGAATATTCACTTGTGCACGAACCACAAAACCACCATTTCCCCCCCTTCGAATGCTCCGCCATGGTTGTTGCATTGATGCTAGTTGGACGAACACAATATTGTTCCTTTCTTCCTCTATTATACATGTGTATATATTTATATATGTATAACGTTTCTTTCTTTAGGGCACGCAAATATGTATGTGTGTGTACATATATATATATACATATATATATATACATATCGATGTTTTATGATCGCCTAATTAGTCAAACTCGATCGGCTGTTTAGGGAGCTTTCGTTTCAGGCGGCCGTGCTCGATCTGTGGTCGGAAATAATCGCAAAATTTCTACTAACGTTCCTTATATATGTAACTATAAGATCTCAAAATAAATTTCAATAAGTGAATAGAATCGATCATGATCTTCTAGTTCTTGATATAAAAATTACAATAATATATTAATGTAAAGAAACAAATTAAAATTGTAAGATTAATAATTAAATTGAATTGTTTTTCGAAAGATTGAAATAACGCATCTAAAAAAAAAAAAACAATTGTGCAAGACCTATCGAGTCGTGAAAGATTTATTTACGTCGTATAACAGTTCGCATTTACATATTTACGATCACGCGCGCAGATGCAAATGGATTGAAATACATATGAGATGGAAACGTTCTAGTTTGCGGCAGCTGACGGGTTAATATTTAATTTGTAAGCTCATTGGTTTCCGATTAAACTTGCTCGCCGACGAAAAGTCCATTTGTTTGCGATATGCGGTGCACGGAATTTACAACGCGCAGTTCAACGGGAAACTTTCGTTATCACGAGAATTATAGTGGATGGAGCGGACGCAACGATTTCGAGTAAGAGACAGGACGGGCCGATTAAACCGCGATGGCGTATTTAACTCTTTTTTTTTTCGCCCGTTGCTCGCGAGTGTAATCTCTCCCGCTCTTCGCCGGGCCGCGTGCGTTATCGTCGGACCGTGTTTCCATAAATTCGGATTTCCTCCGGATCGGCGCGGCGCGGCGGCGCGTCGGACGATCTGCCATCGCGTGCACAGTCGATTAATTAATAGCCGCTAATTGGCGTGTCACGCGCACTCGTAAAATTTGGAACGAAGACAGCGATCGTTCGCGGCACGGCTGGCTTTTAAACTCGTATCCGGGATGAATCGAATTGGTCGAATGGGTCGGGACGTCGCATGCGTGTTGCATTCCCGAAATGTCAGAGTGTCGTGTAGGAACATTCTTTTTCAAAAATATATCCCTCGCTTTGATTTAGAGCGGAACATGAAATTCGAAACATGGATCGCGACAAACTGTTGTCCCGCATCAACTGGGACAAAATGACGGTCTCGCGCGGTTTTGTCACCGAAAACTGACGCGAAAGAACGTAAACGGACTGTCGAAGAATTTATTTAAAAAATTAATATTTTTGTTTTGATTAATTGAATAAAAATTTGCCGAGTATTTTTATTACAAATTTCATTGTAAACGCGATTTAAACGGAGAATGTATCTACACCGCCGGTAAACGTTGATAATTACACTTCTGCGCCACAGATCACGCGAGCCTGTAGGAAAATGGAGTTCACACGACGCGGTTGTAAACATCGGCCCTTCCACACACACACACACACACACACAGCCACCCTCCTCTTTTTGGAATGCGCCTGCTATTTATGCATCACGCTCTTGTTCTTGACCCGCCTTTAGATAACCGGCGATCAAAGCCGACCTATTAACCAAATCCCCTCGTCGTTGATCGTTAACTTACATTTTGGTTTGCGCTAACATCACGCGCGTTTACCTGCACAGTAGGTAGTTGTCTGTTGAGGATGCTGTTGATGTGCTGCTCGTATAATATTGAACCCACTAGTCTAACAACAGTGCATATGTTTATTATACCTTCGGTATATCTAATTTTGACTGTTAGTACTTTGAAGAGATGTACATTTTCACGATTGTTCTACTTGTTGAAAAAGACATACGAAATAATTTTATGTAATTTGGCAATTTTATTCATGATTTACAATTAATCTTTTTAAACGAAAAATTTCATTGTTTAACTTTGTATTTCATTATTTATATTTTAAATACATACGTTCATATGATCAATAATGAGTAAATATATAAATGTATGTTGTAATACATGAATTTTTATTTCTTTTTTTTTTTTTTAAGAAAAATTTATTTTCGTAAAATTCATTTTCTTAACAAACTTTGTTCTCTTTGAGGTGAATTTTTCAAGGCGTGTATATAAATGAGAAAGCACTTGTTAAATCGCTCCATCAGCAGCTGATCCGAACGAGATGACTTCGTGCCGATGAAAAGGTAGGCAGAATCGTCAGTTTTTATTGCTCCATCTTGGACCAGCCGGAGATAAAGAGGATTCTTCCCATCGCGCCGAGTTTGTTTTCCCAACTTTTTTTTCTTTCTTGTCAGATATGTCGATAACTCAACGTCATTTGTCGTTTCCGTCAATACAACGGCTATTCATTAAAGTCACTATCCATCCATCAGGGGTTCACCCATATGGTTCTTCCAATCACATCATCTATCAACACGCTCGAAATATAAATTAAGAAATATCTCAGAAATCTAATCCGTCACGTGACAGCCTGATAAATCATTTACTCTCTGGCAGAATGATATTATCTAATGATACTGATAATTCAGTCTAGCGACATTGTAACCATCGCATTGTCCTAATTTTTGTCATATCTCTGCAATTTCGAGAATTATCTTTTAATATCTACATAGAGTAACAATATTTTTATCTTGTAAGTCATCGCGAATCGAGGAGCGATGGTATCTTATACGTTTTTTTCTATCATTGTTCGCGTGTAATTCTTCATCGTTTTGCAGTCTACGATAGTAATCTGGGTAATAAAATCTCAATTATCTATTTTCCGTCTCCTCGGAAACACAGGGATCGGTTAATAGGTTAATATTTCATAATCTCATCAAAATTCACCGAGTGAAGGCTCACTGCCACGAAATCTGAAATGCATCACCGGGCGAGAAAGCCCTGCAGCCACTGCGTTGTGCACTGTCAGTTTCCGGAACTGCGCATCCGCGCGCGCGCGCGGTCTTTCTTCCCCCTTTACCAAGGCCGGCGTCGATCATGCAACCGGCAGCTGCTCCACAATGTGGACGGATCGAGTCGTGACATCCACGTCGCCGTCTATTCAACTTCATCGGAAAAATATTCCCCTCGAAAACCTCTGTTGAACCAAACCAACTGAAAAACAAGCCAATCAGCTTCGCGGAGTACCTTACATTTGATGCCTTTGAGATTTTTTTTATTGTCTTCCTCGTTTAATTTTGGCGGATTCACGAAATCTCGGATTTTTATCGAGATGTGACAGACGCAGCTTCTGGCACTGTTCCTCGTCGAAGCACTGAGGATTTCAACTTCGAAGCACGAGAATTCCGATTTCCGCCACCTCGCGGAAATCGCCATCCTCTTTACGTTATCCGCCGAAAGAAATTGTAGCGACCCGTCGCGAGCAGATCACAATGATAAAACGCGCTGAAAAATTGATCTACTCGTAAAAGAGCAGTTTTCCCCGGGATGAATTCGGTTTTCGCGAAGTTTCGCAGCGCCGTTTCTTTCCCTCCGAGCCATTCCCGAGTGTCAAATACAAGCGGAGCGGAGGAAGCGAACTTTTCTATTTTCAGTTTTCTCCCGAAGTTCCCTTCGCTCCGCCACATCCTCTTCTTTTCTTACGCCGCGAGGTTCTCCGGTGTTTTCCGATGTTCGTATTTACTTCTCGGGCGCAATTCCCGAAAGCCAATCTTTGATAGGAAGAACAAAATTTCCTGCTCGTGCCGCAGAGCTTCTCTTGAATCGAAAGCTTCCTCTGCGCTGGCAAGGGTCAGATATACGTTTGTCGGTGAATCGTGCTTGTTTTTATTTTTGCACCGTTCGTGCTGTAAGCACATTAAAAAAGGGGGATCTTTTATTCCAACTTCAGTCAGTTACCTTTCCTCTCTTTTATTATATTCACCTCAACATTAAATTTTCATTATAATTTTGAATTAACTTTTCAATAATAAAAGTTTAAAAAGCTTGAACTTTTAACGGATTAAATTATAAAGGTACATAAATTAATACGAAAATGTTATTTCTTAAATAATTAAAGTAATTATTTAGAAAATTTAAGTGATGAAAAAGAATGAATTTTTCTTTGTTTTCTGAAAGAAAAAATTAATTGTAGAAACTCATTAAAAAACTATCGAAATTTGACAAGATGAGGAGGTGCGGATATCCCGCAGATGGAAAGGGAACACTCAGTCAAAACGATCCTTAGATTAATATTACGCTTGTACGAGTTTGTCGAACGTGCTGACTGATCGGCGAATAAAAATTTTCTAGATGCTCTAGAAACTTTTTGCCCCGCAAATTCCCTCGCGACAGTGAAAATGTTCGACGAGCTAATTCCCAGGCGGAATATCGATCCTGAGTCTCGTAACCGGGGGAGGGGGGGGCAGGGGGGAGGAGTATGAAAATCAAGCCGCGAATCTCCGTCTCGCCTGGCTATCGATGTGCGCCGCGGTTTCCTCAAGGAGCAACCTGGAGTCCCACGGAGTGTGGTCGATATAGCAACGTAAGCGTCCAAGGTAGGCGACCTTGTGTTAATCGTGCATGTGCGCGCGTGTCGCGTGTGTGTTGTTGCAGCTGCGGCGCTTAGAGGAGTCGCCATACAACGCGGCCGAGTTGGAGCGGCGAGGACGACTTTTCCAACCAGCGCGGCCGCCCTAGCGCTGGCCAGGAATCCGGGGCCACTTGCAGCTGCAGCTGCGGCCACGGCCCTGCACCCCTTCGCACCCGCGTAAGTATTGGGCCAGGTCAGGTTGCGTCTAACCGGCGTTCAACCGGACGACGAGAAGGTATTCCCTGTACTCGGTGGAGAGAAAGAGAAAGAGAGAGAGTACTCTGTTAAGCGGCGTTCTAATGTCGGGTGTCTTAAATTAAATTGGATCATGTACGTGGCGCATTTTGCGATAATTTGAGCCGATCTCGAATTGGTGGGAGATAATGCGAATCAGTATATCGCACGTTTCGGACTATCAGAAGCTGTGATATTTCGTCGACTCATTACGAGCTTTCTGTGCTTTTTCAACGAAACATAAACGCCGTTAATAGAGCACGTATCTCGATCCATGGGAATACTTCTATGTGGTCCAGACCGGCCATCTTAAAAGGACTTGTCTTATCTGTGCTCCCCCGCTTGTTTCACATCTTTTGTACGTATCCTCTTGGTGAAATTTCTCTTGCAGCGAGTAATCAAGAGCACACCTCGGAAAGTACTTTTCGCGTTTACGAAACTTTCGCGAGAGGGTTCGTCGGGCGATAAAGAAAAAAAAAGACGGACGTGTGGTGTAACGACGATAATTAATTTACGTACCCGCCGGGGTGTGAAAGAGGTGCGTGCGCGTCGTTAAAGTTTCCAAAGACTTTTTCGCGATAGCCCTTTTCTTCTTAACGATCAGTACTTACGTAGTTAGCGTGATTTATACGCCACTAGTTCTTCCATGCGATAAAACTTAACCCGTGAGTTTAAACCGTTAGATCGCGTTTTCCGACTAATTATGTTATTTATTTTTGATACAACATACGATACATAAACTTTTTGTTTGCATCTAATCTGATCGAAGGATCCTTCTTTCCAACTTTAAGATACAAATTACATTTTCCATAAAATTATTATCTTATTATCAGCAATCGGATTCTACTTTTATGAATCCCTTGCCAAAAATTTTAGCCGCTTATTTAGAAAATTTAATTTTTCACGGATATTAATGATCGGATTGGCGTAAAGAACTTTAATGACTCGCAGGTCGATAACGCTCATTTAAAACTGTATTGCGACTGAATTGCGGGAGTATATATCGTTGAACATGTACACTCCATCACTTTATCGCGCGTCGAAGATCGTCGAGTGATATCGAAAACGATATCGGTGGGAAAATTACTCGCTGCAATGAGTTCGCACGCGTCGCTCGTTAAGGCTTTGCCTGTCAATCTCACTGCGTTTGCACACTGCATGTGTCTATACCTTCCTAAACCCATCTCCCGCAAACGCTCTCCCGTGTAACCCCCGCGCACAATGCGGATTATAATTTGCGACAGAGAGAAAGAGCGGCCCGCGGCTCGCTCGTTTCTCGCCAAAAAACGGAGACTTAGAACGAGCGGGAAAACGCGGGAGGACGCTCGATTGCTTCCCTGCCGAGGACGATCAAAGAGGAGGCACGCCCGGGAGAGAAAAAAAAGATTCGATTCCGCCCAACTGCACTTTGACCGATTAGAAGATTAAAACGCGACTGTCGGATCAGCGCGGATTATCGTGTCGCGGCGATCGCGCGCGCGCGCGTTATTTTTTTTCCATTAAAAATCAAAAATCGTAGGATGTAGACACTTTATCTCTTTTTACTCTTTTTTTTTTGAACTTTTTATCATTCCGGATTTTTAGAAGCAAGCATTCGCGTCGAACCGTCAATCGTTCGTTCATTTTAACGTTACGGAATTGGACATGGCGTTGGCAGGAATGAAAAATTTGAATACGGACGAAAATCAATCTTCGAAGCCTGTTACATCGATGCACGCCCCGGCCGCGAAATCGGATTTGTCAAGTCCAATATCTACATATATATGTGTATATACATGTTATGCATTTTAATTTAAAGCCCGTGTCGTTTCATTTGTAAATTCAAATTATTAACATGAAGCAGATTATAGAGAAGAAAATGACGTTGTGTTTTATCTTGAATCCGCGCACATCGTTTTACGCCGGGCACACATTAACAAGTTACTTTCTAAATAAATATAAAGTACAGTAGATTAATAAAATATTCATATTATAGACGTAGTACTTGCCACATCTACGTATAATATTAATAAAATATTCATATAATTTTAAGAATGAATTTTATGTACAGAAAAATAACGAAAACAGTTAAATAAGAGCTCAAGCATAAGTATATTTATCCTATCTGATTTGTTTTCGAGTTACAGTTTTTTTTTTTTGCATTTCAAATCCAATTTTTGGCATAAAACTTTATATGAACTGGGTCTAGGTTGCCACATATATTGTCCCATTGATCTCAAATGTCTTATTGTATACTTGTAAATATTTTCGCGATGGTCTGGAAAGTCCGCTCTCGTTACAAGAGCAGTCGATAGTTTCCGACGTACACGATACAGTGACAATTTTTTTTTTATTCGTATAATAATAATAACGGTATAGGGATTCAAAATATTGTCGATAAACTTGATTATACTTACGAAGATACGTAAATAATATAGAAATGATGTATATTCTTGTCGAATTCAATATTGATAAAACAAGGCAGCACGGTTTTTATCCAACAAATATTTGCTAGACATATATATATATATATATATATTCCTAATAGTACACCGTCTTCGATTACTTACGTTTTTCGTGGATCTAAAGGTAGTATTTAAGAGCGTTAAACAAAGTCGGACAGAACGAATGTTGAATGTGCGTTTTTTTTTTAATCGTTACCAGTACGTTGAATTCACTCTTGAAATTGCGCTCGCATTTTACGGGAAATGTCCCGTATGTGTACACGCGATAATAGTGCTTCGTCCCGCAACTTTTTTCATTCCTGACAGCGTGCAGTCAAAACGAAGCGCGAATTCGTATCCCATAAAGTCAACAAGCTTTTTTTTCCTACTCCGGCTCTCTTAAAACAAGATTATTACTTACTCAAGTTAAATAGACTTTTAACAACGATCTCCTCCAACGAGAATAATAATAATGGGAGCGAGCTACTCATAAAACTAATTCCATTGCGAATGCTTCTGTGCGGACGCAATATAAAGCAATCAACCTTTTCCTCGGCATAATTTATGATCTTCGCGCATAAAGCAAACTTCGTTTCCCGGGGCGGGAAGGGGTGGGGGGAGACAAAGTTTATCGCCTCTGTCATCCCGGCGTTATCCTCGCAAAGCGAGGGATTATCGTATCCCAGAAATAAATTTCCAATTTTATTCCCGACCGAACGCAATGTTTAATACGCGACGTCTATTAAACGAGCGTTGTGCATTATTGAATCGGAAGATTAAAGGTTCTTTGAAGTGACAGCTTTTAACCGGATGTCCCTGTCGTATTCAATATTGAAGTCTTTATAAATATTTTGCGCGCAAAATACACGGGCACAGTTAAATTTGCAAAACTTTTTTTTTTCAAAAGCGATATAAATGTAAATGAAAGGGGTATTAAATCTTTTTAAATGAAAATAATTGGACGCGCGGATTGTAACGTTAATTACACTTCACCCAGGGAGAGAAATCGTAAAATCAGAAAATTCGGTAATCCCTACGGACGCAGTGGCGGACAAGCGGATAAGCCGTTGCGCGTTACTCATTGGTGCTTTTTTACTTTTTTCAGTGTTTACTACGACCCCTTCCTCGCGGCTCACGCAGCGACGCAGGATCCCAACTACAGGTTGCAGGTGAGACATTTTTCGATTTTCCATTAATTCCCGCGGACGATTATTTCCCGCTTCCGGTGCACGCGAGACCGCAGACACTGGGCGAGAGATAGCTGCGCGGCCATCGAGACACGGAATATACTCCAACGAGTTTTTAATTAAATCGAAGAACACGGCGGAGGGTCAGAGAGGCGCGCGCGCCCGGTTAAATGGAAACGGCGCGCGATAATCAATCACGTCGCGATCGCCGACTGATAATCGGCTATTAATCGGAAAACAAACCCTCGCGAGCGTTGACGCGTTTTCATTATGTTGCGCTACACGGACGGGACATCGAGCGGACATAATTAATCGGGCAATCGGCGGACCGTCGCCGATGGAATCGATACAAAGCGCTCTCGACGCAAACTTACTGTGGTGTCGGGAGTCACGCATTCGATAAAACTTTACTGATAGATTTTTTTCACAAATTTTTTCTTGTAGTTAATTTTTCAATGATAGTCAGAAGAAAGTATTTTTCAGCGAGAGTCGTCTAAATTCTAAATATCTAAATAATTAAATATAAATATATTATTGAATAAAATCTATTCGCGTAATTAACAGAGAAATAAGGCTTGGTTACTTTCTTCTTCAAATTTATCTTCAAAAATTGTATTTTTATTACATATATTAAGGTATCTCTTTCATAACTATTAATAATAGCATTCAAAAAATTTTGTAAGATTTCGTAATATCACGGTCGTTACGACGTTAACCGCCTTTTTGCAAGCCCAAAATATTCTCGAATGCATGTGGCCCGTTCGGAAGAGCAAACGGAAAACGCTTATTTGCACGTGCACCGGAAGCGGAATGCGGCGCAGTATCTGTAAGACGAGACAAATGAGCGCAGAGATTTTGACTAAAGTCCCGTAATCTCTTGGTGGACCCGTTTAGCTGGAATGGCCTCAAGCAACAGCTGACGTTAGTTGACACACATTTTGCCAGGCTTGCACACACGAGAGAACGCCGAGAGAGAAACCGATAACAATTACGCCATCCCTATCTCGCGTTCTACATTGTTCCGATCATTCGCCATTCTCATTGTATCTCATTTTTCGCCTGTCTCTTTCGTTTTCCTCCTCTTTCTCTCTCTCTTTCTCTTTCGTTTCGTTCACGTAAAAATCCCGATGCATCCGACGGCACGATTGATCGAAAAAAAAGCGAGCACTACTAACTGCCAAGATGATTATTTCTGCCCCGATGATGCCTCGGTTTCTCTGACACCATTCCCGCGTGAATGGATTTTACATTCGGCCGTTTTGATGACGTTCGATTTGAAATTAGCTTTTTCGTCGAAAAACAATTTCGAACTCAACAGTTACAACTACATATAACAAACTATTGTCAACGGCGTTTCAATTCTTTTAGCTCCAATTGCATTAATAATTAGTAAGAAATTGTCTTTAATAAGAAATTTAGTTTGATGAAAATTATATCGAAAATTACAGAAACACTGAATGAATCGTATAATTTTTATTATACATTTTTAGTGATTATAATTATTTTTTTAATGTGATTTGATAAAAAATTTCTTCCCAAATTTTCAACAAGAAAAGAATGCAGACAGTAAAGTTTAGAAGCTGCACTTTTTAATATTAAACTTTCCGAACGCGCTACATTATAATGTATAACTATCGGATTAATTTGTGATTTATTTAGGACCTACAATCTCGAGACAAACTTCGCGTTTTTCGTTTATACGAGAGTTACTCTGCCATCTCTCAATTGCGCGGCATCTTGTTGCATCTTGTTGCCTAAATGCATCTTTATGCACTGTTCCATCCACCTCCGCGTCATTTTTGTCCCCATTTTCTCTCCCCCTTTATATTCTTCTCCCGTCAATCTTCTGTTGTTTAAAGGGATGATTATTAATCGACGACACATACAATCACGGGGATGAGCGAAAGAAAAAGTGAATGATGGATAACACTAACGCGCGTCGATCGTACACATTTTTTTGCGTTTGCATCGGGAACGGCGTTGGGGAGGGGGAGGCGGATTTAACTCACTTAAAACGAGGGCTTAATTCCCTCGTGTAAAAACTCGAGCTCGAGTTTTTCCGCCGTACGGTATCCTTCCGGAATTTCTTTTCAGGTTTGCCGTTTGTGTTTCAGGCTAAAGCGCCCGCCCTGGAGGTAGGAATTAAGGGTCCGCCTGTTCTTCTCTCGTCTTCTTCGTCTGTTTTATCTATACATACATCCCTCTCTTTCTTCTTCTGTTTTATTCAGTCTGTTCTCTCTTTGTTCTTTTCACGTTTCCGTTTGTTCGCAAGATTGAAGTGCTCACCGATTGTCGGCGACTACTTAGTTAAACGTGTTCCCAATCCGCTCTTTGCTGAAAAAAAAAAAAAGATCCTCCCTTCCATGAAAATCTCGCTGTAACTTTTCCTGCGATGGAAGGTCGTTTAGGGGAGCTGTAGAAGAGCTGTTTCAGCTGACGAGGTTTTTCTCCTCCGTTGCGTTTCTTGTTTTTTTTTGTTCCTTTTCTGTGATCCTCGATTGATATTTAGCGTGAAGACAGCATGTAATGTCGCCTTTTTCAGTCAGTAGAGCATGCGTCGCACAGACCTAGAGATACGTCGTAGGAGGCCTATACAAGTGGAGCAAACATTTTGTTGATAAATGCACGCAACTATAAGTGTGTCGTTTTTGGAGTTCCTCAACTCTGAGGGAGCTTTGTACTTTTGCGGACCAAGTAGACAAAGTGGCGTAGGCAGGTTTCGTGTGATTTAGAAAGCTACGCTAAGGTAGACGGTATAGCCGTACCATTGGATTCGTACTTTAATTATATGGTGTTGTAGCTAAATTAAACACTCCACGTGATGTATATTTCTTGACACTCAACTGTAAAAAAAATTAGGAATTTTTAATAGAAATCTATCCAGAATTCTAGACTTTTAAATACGAGGATTCGTATATTTTTAAACGAATGCTTTGATTATGGGGGAAGGGATATTCTGAAATACACGCGACTTGTATGTTATTACATTGTTGTGTCACATCGCGATACAAATATCGCGAGAAAGGGTGAAACGGACTAAGCTTTGATGATGTATCTAGAATTTATTTTGGAGATCAACATGATGATTTTAAATAATGCATCGTTTTAAGGTAGATTGTCTTATACTGAAACTACTACAAAATTTAAGCAAATAATACTCTTATTATATAATGCAGTCGTAAATACTGAAGCCAGTAGATATCAAAGCGGGGACCGTTTTGTAGTTCTGAGTCACTGAGCAATGACCATTTGTTGAACGCATTATACGCACGAGTAACCACTTTACGAGAGCATCGCTGGCAGACATCTCAAAAGTCTTCCGATATCATGATGTTGTTGCGCAAGCGCCTTGTATTATGAATGTCCCGGCGTCGAGGTATATTGCTTCAGGAATTTTCATGTCCCTTGTGAAGAAATTTATTATCAATATATCAGGAGATATCGAAGCGCCAGGAATTTTCGCACAAATTCTGTAAGAGAAAATTCAGCCTTAGAGAATCGAAGCAACGACGGCGATGTTCGAGTTACTAGAAAATTACTGTCGGCTTTAGCTAAAGCGAAATAACTGTAATAAATAAATGTTTATTTTTATTAAACATTAAAAATGAAGAATACATCAAACAGCGTATAAAAATTGCGGCGTATAAATATTGCTTTCTCGTCGCTATCTCGTATGATCTGTAAGTAGCTTATCGGAAATGGGTATTAAATAAATCGTTCTTTCATCGAAGGCGTGTATAAAAACGAGCTTAGTGGCGAATCGTGCACGTAAATAATAATTAAAAACGACTAACGAGATGTTTGTTGACGCTAAATGGGAAAACGGGGTTCTCGCGTTCGGCGAGAATTCCGTGATCGGAAAGCGTGAAGGGTGTCTTCAAACGAGCTGGGGTCATAAATTGTCTAGGCGCGCGCTGAGAATTTTTCGCGGCTAATTTAGACGGGGGCACAATCTACGAATTCGACGGCCAGCACAAGACCACGTCAGCCGCGTGTCATTTTCGTTGGCGGAGCAGCCTCGTCCGTGCGAGAATTTACGAGCCGTCTGCGTAACAGAGTCGGCCCAATTGCCAACCTCTTCTTCGACTTTGTCGAGAGACCGCCGTAAATCAACGTCATCGAGAAACACTCGTCATTTAACGACTGACGGGTTCATCCCGGCCGGATCCGCGCGAGGATATTCGCGTGTTAAATGTCAACGGCACACAGCACGAAATCGGGCCATATATTCTAGATGTTTATACGTAGGAATTTTCTGCACTTTCTCTTCTTTTGAAAGACGTTAATTGTAAAATTTAAATTTAAAGGATATAATCAGGACACAATATAGACAATTTATATCAAATTGGATTTATATAAAAACATATGGCAGCTTGTCATATATTTTATATATCTTGAGTACAATAATCACTTTTTGGAATTGTGATCACAGTCCGCAATTAAATCATAAAATGTCAGATCTAGACTTTAAAGGGAAAGACTTGTGTATGTGTATGTACAATAACAATTGTAATCTATAAATTCGTTCAATTCCGTAGAAATTTAATCTTACACTCTTGTAATGAATTTACTTCTTTATTTTATTTTATTATGTTAGACTATTACACATATTACTATAAAAATACGAATAAATATGGTAAATATTTTTACTTATTGTACATTAGTTAAATGTGTACAGCAACCGCTGAGCAACATTGAGAAATTCGAGTTCGGCTTTGGAAGTAGCAGAAAGTTCGCGGGTAGGGTTAAAATGTTCGGCTTATTTAACTTCGGTCCGATAATTAGTTCGGTCCGCATCGGTTTAATTTGCGTTTCTTTTCCAGGGGAATTGAATACCCGTATCCGTGAAATATTTCGAAAGTCTTTTCGTTACCTTAATTGAGGACTCGTCGGACTTGTAGCTAGCTTTCAGTCAGCGAATAATATAGGTATACAGAGATCGTATATATTTGTGTACTGTAAAAGATGTTCTAGGCTTCTTGTTATCTACCGGATATTTTTACAGTTGCGAATAAAAATTAGGACTTTTATCTTTAGCTTGTTAGTGTATGCTTTAACGCTAATAAAAGATAAAAAAAATAGAAAAAAGGCGCGAAGAGATGGAAAATTGAAGTAATCCGAAGGAAAGAAGACCAGACTTTCTTCAAAATTTTGTAATTTTATACAGTCTCCAATTATTAAAATCGATTAAACATGCTAAGATGTAATTTTTATTATCGCAACGTAAAATGTTTGCCAATACGCGCTTCAAAATAAAGATATTAGATTATAGTCAATTTTATTAAAAACTTTATTGTTTGAAGGATAGCAAATATTGATAAATAACATTTTTAAATAATAAAAGTACAAAATAACTGATATAGCATATTTGTTATACTTTTCTGCTATCAATAATATTCTAAAATTGATAATACGTATGTAGGAGCGATCACACAATTATATTCTCTTTGCATTACGGAAGCTATTATCTTTGGTGCGTCGAAACGCTAAGCAAAGCTTACATTCGGCGACCTTCGTCGCCGTTAGGATTTAATTGTTAAGCGTTTCACCTGCACCACAATGTAAACGGAGGTTTCGCATCTGCGGTTGCGCCGTTTAACAGGTCATTCTCGGACGAAAGGTACGAAGCGCGAGAAAGAGTATGGTGGTCCGACGCGAAAAAAAAAAGAGTACTCGCGAGTCCGACCACAGCGAGGCGCTGAATCGACTTGTGACTACGAGATAAAAAGCTATAATCACCAGTCTCGCGCGGCGACAACAGGACCGTTTTTTGCCACGATCTCGGCACTTCCAGTCGGTTGCTCCCGGAAATTGGATTCGCGAGGAATTATCGTCCTCTTGTTTCCGACGATATCTCATCGAAAGCGAATCATTACGCGATCGTACGCGTTGGAGGGATCACGTAATTCTTGCCGCGAGTAGAATCGAGTCGTCGTCGCTCTTTGACGAAAAATTCTCCGCGTATTTTGAACACAGTTCCAGAACGAAATTTCACTCGAGGAAAGCAACTTGCGGAGCAACTTGGCGCCTCTTGCTCCGCTTTCAATACGCCGTCCTGTTTTCTTCCTGGTGGCAAAACAGCTCTCGTTCGCCGCGTTACCCCTCCCCATCCCGCTCTCTCCCCTCGCTGCCTTTTTTCGTGACAAAACGTCGAATAACAACCCGTTGCTGACCGCCGAAAGTTTCTGGCGCCGACTAAATCGTGTTTTCGTCGCGATACGCGAGCCGGCGAGCCAATTCGCGCTGCTTTTGCAGCCCGTTATTCGTCCGCGATGTCAAAAATTATTGAACGCCCGATAACGGTCTGCCGTTCTTGCGGAACTACGAGCGGCTCTATTCAAAAAATTGTATTTCCCGTCTGCATTATTAATCCGGCGCACACTGCCCAGAATATTCTACTCTCTTTTCATCTAAATTCTTTGACCGTGCCGAGGTATTCGTCATTCAATGAGAATGTTTTCATTTAAATCAAATAAAGTTCAGATTTTTATTAAAAGTCACATTGCTTTTTAATTTTCAAGTGTCTGAACAAGTTTTACTATCGGACTTTGAATTGATATTATAGACCATGATGTGTTCCATCATAACTGCAAACAATCAGATTTAGTATCCAGAAATTCTTGGAATATATATTTGCATCGTTTTCCTTCATTAATTACGAAATAATGGTTTCTACTGATCAATGTACGGACGATATAATAATGCTCGACATTTCGAAATTATGACTGGCAGTATGCTGTAATATTCCTTTTACATCATCGCTCTTTGTGTTTATATCGATGTAATGAAATGATAATTCATCTATTTAATATTTAAGTAAAGTTTCGTTGAATAGCTAACATTAAATTATACATAATATATTAGCAATTACATAATTTGCATGGAATTTTGATTTGTTATACTTGCAAATATATGCGCGTGGCGATTTTTGATTAATTACTATTTGATCTTAAATTTTGTTGTAAAAATATTCGGCTACGTGAAGTTTAAATAAAATTCACGAGAAAAAAATAGAAATTTCCGTCACACTCAGGTAATATAATACAGATGTAAATTCATTATTGTAGTATGATTATATTCTCTCTCTGTTAATTATTTATTAATAGAACACGTATAATACAATGTTCAGCTATAATTACTGGTATAAATGCTATTTATAAAGTAGATATCGCGTGTCTCTTACAGCATTGCGCAAGATTACGTATATAATTTTACGGTAAATTAACTATGCGGTTTGATCGAGCTTAAAACGGAGACTTAATCCCCCCCCCCCCAGGCTTTCAGGATGCACTCTTGACTCGACGGTATTCGAGCAAACTGCATTCGCGTTTAGGTCAAACGCGCGAATGGAAATGTCATGGAAATCGCGAGCATCTGAGCGCGCGCGAGTGTTACGTTGTCGCTTAATGGAATACATATACCACGGCGTATCGGATTGCGCATCCTAGATGCACGTAGGGCCTTCCCACCCCATCATCCCGGCGCCAATGAGTGGGTGCGCTCAACAGCCCTATCTTCATCGGGCATAAATCCCCTCGTGCGTCGAGCGAGATTTCGATGCTGTACGTGTAAACACTTGTGGGGGTTCGCTGTTTAAACATCGTATAGTTATTTCCAGCTACGTAACTGTGGGACGACCCTTTCAACGCGAGACTCACTCGAGTGAGTTTACTTATTGGCCCGGAGACGACAATAGTTACAACACATGGTCGACACGCTCGACAGATCGGAGCGATTATTTATTGTTGTTTATTAGGAATTTTTTCTTAACGCTTCGTCTCTATCGTTTCATTGTCGAAACAAAACTCCGTCCTATACTCTGAATTAATTAAGTAAAAGTATTTTCGAGATTACTTTGGAAGGTACTTTAGAAAGGTTTTCTTTTCCATCGGTCAGGCCTGCGTCGAGAGTGAATAAAAAGGATTCGTCATCTCAATTCTTTTCTATTTCGTATATCTGTAGTTTTAAAATCTTTTATCTTGCACAGTGGCTACTTTCATAAATCTTCATGTTGCATGACATTTTTACATCTCGCCATTTTTTTTTTCGTTTCAATATCCACGATTATTTATGAAACAAAGAAAAAGTATTTATGAAAGAATTTCGGAAGTATAATTTTCCCATTTCAACATTTTAATGTGTACGAAAAATTTCGAAATTAGTAAAGGATGAAGAACTTTTATTTTTATTACGTTTCTGTATTTTAGGATTCATAATTAGAAAGTGGAATGTTTGCATTATTGCAAAATATTCGATAATATAGTCGCTTGATGTCATAAAGAAATTGAATATCAGTTTCCAGACCAGATCATGTTCCTTGTAAATAAAATATCCCTTTCGAAGCTTGTATAAAATACAGCTTCGAGTGTCACAGTTAGTTATATGCTCGAAATGTTTGAATATCCATGCACTGACATTTTTAAAACAGCGAGAGAAATGCGATGCAAGGGTTTTCGACAATATTTTTTTTTTTTGTATATATTCAAGCCTGAAAATGTCACTCGGCTGTTGCATCTCGCTGTTCTATCGATGTCGCAACGAACGACGTTGATGCGTTTCACGTAGTAATTGCACATAGAAAACGTTAGCAAACAGTTAGATAGTAGTACATTCCATTTATTTCGAAAGTTTATTGTCGAAACTTCAAATAAATGTGAAATAAATAAATTTTGAAATATTAATTTTATTAAAAATATATAACAAGATTTAGTAAGGCTGCAAAACATGTGTAACATTGCGTAGAAAAAGAATATTTTAGAATCATGGCAAAGAAAATGATTGCTCGTGGTTTCTGTTAACGTCGAAATTGTAGTTCATATAATTTTAGTTATTTAGAAGTCTTAAAATATTTTTTTTACTACAAGCAAAATTACACATGCCTAATGCAATCATTTCACAGTTGTATTCTATTGATACAAATCAGATATTTATAGAACAGATAAGTCACTCTTGATTAAAACTTTTTTTACTTCTTTCGTATTTAAGTGGATGACATTGATTAATTGAGATTGGAAAAGGAGTGCACACTTATTTTTTTATTTGAGTTTGGATATTTGTAGAATTGCAGTTTCATAGATAATGGCTATAAATTGAGTTGATACATTTTCCGAATGTTCTTTCTGTTGTTCTGTGCCCCTTTTCCCATCGCAATTGTCATTTTTCGTGGAGTTAGAGCTACGTTTTCTGTGTGCAACGACACGAGCCTCTAGGAACGATCGTTACTATAGTATCGTTTCTCGCTGAGATCATCCTCTCTGTCTGTCTTCGAGCTTGCTTGAGCCTTGCATGGCGGGTCATGGTTGTTGTTTCAGGCCGCGGCAGCCGCAGCCGCAGCTTCACCATTGTTGAAGACACCACTATCAACGGCACAGCAGGCTACGTACGCAGCTGCAGCAACCTACACGGCGGTGGCTGCGCGCGCATACGGCGCAGCTGCAGCTGCGGCACAACCGGTCGCAGGATATGCCGCAGTCGCGGGGTAAGTGCACCACATTTTCACCCGAGAAACCCCCGTGTATGTACTCTCACTCACCACGAATCCTCCAGGACCTCTTTTTCTCTCTCTCTCTCTCCTCTCCCCCTCTCTCCCTCCTTCTCTCCTTCACATTTGATATAGAACGTCCCAGATTTAGCGAGCCAGCTTCCACCTACGGATTATTTAACAAAACTGGAGCCAGTTTTTTTTTTGTGAGAGTGTGAAACTTAATATTAAATTATATACCTACCGCTGATCTTATTTAATCAAAAATTTGTTGAAACGAAGTCCGTGCAAAATTCAATAAAGATAAAAAAATATTCAATAAAATTCAATAAATATCAATAAATTATAATTTATTTGAGTTGTTACAATATATGTATTTTTTAAGAATGTAAAAATTGTCATACATTTTTCTCATTGCATAAATATTTTTTTAATATGTACATTACATTTATTATTTTTTACGTAATTCTACATTTTGAAAAATAGTTATACAATGAGAAAAATATGTGACAATTCTTGCATTCTTAAAAAATGTATAACAACTTGAATAAATTATAATTCATTAATATCAGATGGAATGTTCACATGTTTAATACTAGTACATCCCGAGTTCATTCTCGTAACAGCACACACGCACACTCGGCACATTTGGAATTACGACGCACATTGTCTTCATTATCGATATGAAGAGCCCATGATTCTCCCATCATAGCTGTGGTCAGTATGCAGTCTCCTACTGACACGCAGATACACATGTATAGATTCGGGGACGCTTTGAAGTCATCGGTTCGCCCCCGTTACGAGAGTGAGGTCGAGGTGAATGTACGTACATCGTGCATTGAGCATCGCAATGAATTGCCTTCGTCTCGCTATCCCTGACGATGTTCACTATCAGCATCTTCCTTTATATTTGCCGGCAACCTCCACGTTCTTCTCACATCCCCCTTTCAGCCTTCAATACTAATTCTTCGAAAGAGAAGAATTATCAGTTACACATCAGCAGAATTCTAACACGACAAGTCCGTTCCTTACAGCAAATCCCGACGTCGCGGACGAGCTCTTAGGAGTCGCAAATACATTCCCGAAATCCAGACCCGTCCCGACAGTCCCGACGAAAGTCCAGACACACTCCCCGAGAAACCTTAAAGCGCGCTTAACGCCGCTATCACATCGGTATCTTTGCATCCAGCGCAAACAGAGGAATATCAAGTACAAAATATGAGTATTAAAATCGATTTCATACCCAAACGCATTCCGTACGTCGCGTTTTTCTCATCTTTCATTCAATTTCCTCTCTCGATCTTCCTCGCGGAAGACAGCGGGGAAAATCGGAAGTTTTATATAAGTGAATACGCGGGTATGAATTCGATTTCAACGAAGCGGAAAATCTCACGGTTATTAAAATCGCTCCTTTTTTTTTATTGTCCTTCCAGCTACGGGCGTGAATACGCCGATCCCTACCTCGGACATGGCATCGGACCTGTGGCGGGTTACGGGGTAAGTAAGAAGAGAGCTTCGATTACGAGATGTACTTTTACGATTTCATTTAACGGTATAAGTCATGCCGTTAAATCGCGCGCGTAGATCTCCCCCACGCGGGCACCGCCATCCGTATGGGGTGGAGAATGGAGCCACCCATCCGTTATTATGTCGTAAATAACGACGGTTGAGCGTGGCGGAGCAGACAGCGCACTGGTCTGTTATGCCAGAGATCCCGGGTTCGATTTCCGGTAGAACCGGACAGATTTTCATACGCTTGCGTCTCTTCTCCGGAGGTCCGGAGAAGGACCACCGGGAGGTATCCCTCGTCGCGAAAACCTCTCTCAAAATTGCAACCGTTCGGAATCGGTCTGCAAACCGTAGGTCGCATATGCCTGTATATATAATCAGCGTGCGCACCACGCAGGTATATGAAGAGAACAGTAGGTGCCAAAGCTCGATTTGGACTGCAACGCCATTAGAATGGAAAGAGGCGTTAGGAAAGAGAGCCGTCTCGGCCGCGGCGCATAAAAGCAAATGGTTACGTTTAATGCTAAATACGCCGCGACACCGCGACGGTTTAGTCACGTTAGTTTGGCGTATTATATCTCACGCCAAGATTTGTATCTCATGTATTTTTATTTTTGCAGGCAACGGTATACCGAGGTGGCTACAACAGGTTTACGCCATACTAAATGGATCGTTAGTAGCAAGAGCTCGAGAGCCTTCCAAGTTATACTCAGCAGAACATGACCAGACGCAAGTCGACACAATCATCATTGTCATTTTTGCCATCTTCGAGATCACCCACGAGACGACGAGCCTGGACCCTTCCCACGCATGCTGACTCGCCGGTTTTTATCGTGACAACACCGCTGACATCCTCGACATCGAGAAATCGTCCGAACAGGAGACTACTGTTAACGTGAAACTAGCGAAAAGCACCGTCTACATCAAATCTTTCAAATAGTACCTTCGAGAATTGTATGAACGACGATTGAAATTGGGCGAGAAAAATCGATCTGTAAATGCAACGGCAGCGTCGAGGTCGGCGCATCGAAGTGTCGAGTCGTGTTCGGCCGGAAGTCGCCTCTAAGTCGCCTCTAAAGTCTCTCCCCTGCCAGCAGCTATTCGCAGGGGAGAGTCTTCTATCCCGTTCTCCGTTTCCATTCGATCAATCGGTCCGAGCAAATTTGAACTGAATTTTCAAATGTTGAAATTGAAATAAAACTAGTGGCACACTTGCTTCTCGCACTTTCGAATTTTACCGCACAAAATTATTTTCGATAACACCTTCACGTTTTTTCTATATATATTTGTCGTATATATTCTTGTCGGCACATTTAATACGATACCGAGCGTTTTAATCTTGCGAACAATTTCACGGGCCACTAAATGGAATAGTAGTTATATTTTTTTCTCTCTCATGTTTATAGTTTTCTGTAAAACGCATTAATGTTGTGATATTATGTCCGATACGATGCATGATTCATGCAGTTTGCCAATTTACCGAAATACTTTGTAATATAGCTGTACATTTGTTGTAATTATTTCCGTTTAAGTCAACATTGCACAATACAATTTGCATTCATAGTCTAAATTAGCAGATAGTGTTAAAAATAATTCGAGGTGACCGCCGAGTCGACGGAGTCCTAAATATTTCGCACAAATATTGTAGAACAATTTTACGCACACAATTTATTTAGATGATGGAATTAAGATGAGCGCAAACGCGCGATTACTGAATGAATAACTACCGCAAATGACACAGTATACTTTCCTACAGTATATAGAGATGTTTTCTGCCATGGCAGCGAGGCATTGACGATTTCAGTCGACACGAGCCGACACGAGGTGATCCGAAAAAAAAAAACGAGATCTTTAGGTAGCTAGTTAAAAAGAAAAAAAAACGACCTAGAAAGAAATAAAAGCATCCACGTGACCGGTAGGGTTTCTATGCCAAATATGTGTGTGTATGCGCTTTTGCGCGCGCGTGTGTTGTGTATGCGTAGGTTGCGAACCAAAATTCTCAGTAAACTTAGAGGAGTAGCAGAAAGAACGGAAGAAGACAGGGACAAGAATCGCTTGCACCACTGAAACAGTATACCGAATTCTAATTGCGCAGGGTCTAATCAAATCGATTTCTCGATTGCGATAACGCATTTTTGATCTTCATTTATCTCCTACAATTCAGGGTCTCGACACTGAAATCTCATTTTGTACGCTCTATTTGCGGACATTACAGTTACAATTTTAGAAAATTTTGAACGTATTTCCAAACACAATTGGCACAATTTCGAACTGTCTCATGTATAATGTATTGTTTTTATAATTTTTTTGAAATATCAAACATACCGTAAACCGACGTACCCATCTTGTATCAAATGACCCAAAAGTTTTGAGGGATCTACAGAAAAAACGGCTACAAAGATCCGTTTCAATTTTAGAACTTCGAAACTGAATTTGAGATCCGCAGACTTAATTTTCACAACATTAAGTTACACGAGGAATCCCGCACGGCAATTTCATCGCATCCTTTCACCTGTCGTGTATTATAACAGAGCGGCAAATACGGTCATATTGTCTCATCAACGCTTCTTCCCTCTTTTCTCTGAAAAGAATTCGATATTAAGTTTATCACGCGATAACCCTACCCCTCCCTCCTCCCCAGTGTGTACCACTTATTTATTTAGTTAAGCGACTGAAACAAACATGACAATTTTCTTTTTTTTACTACAACGTTTTACAAACGTTTAAGCAGAATCCACCCTTGTAATCGCTAAGCGCAGAATCTCAATGCCAATGAAACGAGAACGTAGTAATAGTACGTAAACAAAGATAGACTTGTAGAATGCGTCTCTTGGCGTGAACCGATCTTGAAGGGCGCATCGCGAACGCACGAGGCTCTGTCCACTGTGCTGTAAGAAGAGAGGAAAAGGTCCGCGCTACTCTCGGACCGCCGTTAATCGGCAATAAGCAATATATCGTGCGAGCAACTCTTTAGCGTGGACATTGCATACTCAGCAGGTCGTTTCGGTTTCTCGATGTCGAAGTGACGCGCGCGTTCGCTCGCGCGCGTGCCTGTAATACGAACTCGTCTTCTCGTCACAAAGGATGATTAGGTCCAGCTGAATGCCGACCTAGTTGTACGCGAAATACATCGAGTAATCGAAAACGCCGATACGGATAGACATTAAGTCGTAGCGCTTTTCTTTCGTTTCCCTTTTTTTTTTTTAATTGTGACGTACGGGTCGACATTTCGTTGTATTTCGCTGATCGAAATGTGTATGAGACATAACATTTGTATTTACATTTAAGGTTTTATGGAAATTCTTTGCCGAACGCACATGACTCTTTTTATATAAATATACTTTTCGTTCTTGCTATTTCGTAGATGGTTGTTTTTTATAATGTATCGCCCTCGGTCTCGGTTTCTATTCAGATCGGCGTTCTCGGTCACTGGATCCCTTTCTTGTGACTACTGCTTCCTGATCGAGTAGATATACCGGTGCGCTATACAGAAAGTAAAAAAAAAATGATACTCTATTCGAGGGTTATCAGGAGATTCTCATGATAATGTTAAATTAATGAACATAGATTAATTAATGAACATAGATTAAATTAATGAACATAGAATAATTAACTGATTACGCAGTGAATACGTAAAAAAAAAAAAAAAACCGGGGACGGATTTTGTCAGGGAACGTGACGTGTGCGTGCTCGTCGTGACGTGAATGACGTGAGTGTCAAATTGATGAGGATCGCGAGAATCGTCGGTTTCTCGGTAGATGCACACACACACACAGACATCCCTTTCCGCGTGAAAGAATAGCACAAGGAACCGTACGCGCGGGTTCAGATGAGAAGAGAAAAAAAGTCGAGCGTTTGGAAACTAGAGATTTTCGCAGCCGCGGCACAGCCCCAACGCGGGGGTGAAAGCGAACACACGAGAGAAAGAGAGATTCTGCGAGGTTTATCTCCCTGTATATTGTACACTGTAATTACAATTTATATTTACTCGTAATCGATACCTTTATCGATAGGTTACTATTATTATTAGTGGCTAGCGTAATAAGTCAAGCTCAAATTAGCGAGACGGGAGAGTCGCGCGAGACACTTTTTTCCCCACCCTCCTCCTCCCCTCCCCCTCGCGTTTAGTCGCGTCTCATCTTCGCTACAAATGCACAATTTCCTTTCCTCGATTCTCCCCTTTCTGTGTGCGCGTTACCGTTGCGAGCAGGCCTATCGTACAAGATGTTCATAGAATCTAGAGGCTAGATCAGCTCTCTCTCTCCTCTCTTCCCCCTCCCTTTCCCCCGACCCTCCATTCTCTCACGTCTTTCCAGTGTCCTTCATTTCTCCTTCTGGACATTAAAGGAATGCCTCGTTAATGGATTTCGTTTCCAACTTTGCTATTTAGCGAGAAAAAGGAATTACGGGGAGTATTAATGGGAAATTCTTTCGGCTGTCAAAAAAAATGTTGTCCACAAAGAACGCGACATATCTAGAATGATAATATAATTTACGAGGAAGTCCAATGACTTCTGCCAAATTTCCGCACGTTTACGTATCATGGTCCCGAATCCCCCGCTCTCCTCCCCTTTACCGTCACATTAGTCTTCGGTCTTCGTCGAGCGTACCTTCCTTTCCGGATTGAAGGGCTCATTTCCGCAACGTTGATCCGTATTTTAAAAATGAAAGAGATGGGATTCGTGAAATTCTTTTTAAAATACGGATCAGAATGACGTACAGAGGGGATATCTCTTCTATCCTGACGAATTGTAACGACGGACGCAAACGAGGATCTCGTGCCGGAATTCTCAACTCCGCCGATGATTGATTTTTACCCCTCGTCGATGATGAGATCCAGAACTAGTGGAATCGCGCAGTGTAACATAACTCAATGATACGCACCGTACATTATACGTATAATGATTAATTAACGATAAATACCGTAAAGGGATTTTTAAATGAATCTAGATGAATACATGACTACATAATGACACATCTTACAAGCAACATATCCTAGGTATTTGAGCAGGGCGCTGCCGGAGGATCTCTCCCCCCTTTCCCTCCGTCCTTGTCGTACGATCGCAGAATCGACGCGAGGAGGAGCGTATAAATTTGACCGACGCCCCGAAAGCGAAAAATGTCTCGAGCCGACGCGGCAGCGCCGTGCCAGTCTTTTCGAATTATTGCAAGAAAAAATTAATGAAGGATGTTCCATGACATTAGGACGTTATTATTAATGATATTTCTAGCAACGCGTGCGTGTAAAGTTTAATGTATCTATAATATGAGACATGATGCCTGCGTTCATGTGCTGTTAGTGTGTGCGTGCGTGCGTGCGTGACGGATGAGCGAGAAATTCGTACCCCCTTCTTCACAAATTGGTGAAAAATCAAGAGCACGAATTAATTAATCGTTATAAGGTAGCACAAAGATAACAAAATGACAAATGAAGAAGAAATTGCCCAGTGACGTTCGGATCGCTGAGAAAAACAGATAAAATTGCCACCTGTTTTTTTCGCTTCTCTTGCAAATGTATAAAAAAAAAAAAGAAAAGAAAAGAAATCCACAAAGAGAAACGTCGTTGACATCTCTCTGTGTCTCCTTGCGGATTTCCTCTTCAAACGCATAAGCGATTTGTGCGGGTCGAGAGTTCAATGCAATAGCGAGCTCGCAAGAGAAATTCATGCAAATCGGTGAAAGAGTAAAAAGAAAAAAAAAGAGGTATAAGAGATAGCAAGAATATATGGTCAACCTCGATGAACTTTATTTGCGAAATATTGATAGGAATATAAGGTGTGACTCGTGACACCTTTATCATTGTCTGATTTGATGATATTTTGTAAGTCTGGACCAGTTGTTAGGTTCTTATTAATCTCATAGCGACTTCTTATGGCGTATTTTCTCTGTATATTGTCAATGTTTATTATTAAATATTTTTCAAATAAATTCACGTCTTCCCTTCGTGCCCTCTCTTCATATCCACGCAATTTTCGAAATGGTAAGATTCACTACCGCATTTGAAGTTTGATAAGTTCGGTTAGAAGCTTGGGCTAGATTTAGATTTCATTTTCGATCGGAAATTTACCGTTCCATATATTTCATAATAACGCCGGAATATTCTCATATAATTGTAGGACAGCAAAAAGGAAATCACGGACTTGAAAAGTCGAAGTATTTTAGCAATGTCTGTAATAGTTCTTATCATAATACTCTACACATGATATTCCTTCTCATGCATTTTGGCAAAATATCAACAGCATATATTCAACAACAAACAACATTATTAAAATAATGTTATATAATTTACTACTATGAGAAAGATGAGACGCACATAATTAGATATTTGGGAGATCTGAAGTTGATACATACATATATTTTTAT
This sequence comes from Wasmannia auropunctata, assembly GCF_000956235.1. Classification (NCBI taxonomy): domain Eukaryota; kingdom Metazoa; phylum Arthropoda; class Insecta; order Hymenoptera; family Formicidae; genus Wasmannia; species Wasmannia auropunctata. Next base: position 3,309,103 of record NW_012026837.1, on the reverse strand, counting down.
TTTTTATTACATATATTTTCTGTCCATTAATACATTATTTAGCAAATTAGTTAAGAAAATAAGTTAACATATAGTTCACTTTTTCGCAGAAAACAAACGGACGGTTTTATTTGTTATCGTCTTATATCTTAAAGTATTCTCATCAATCGAAACTTATCGATATTATAAGAACGATTAACATCAAATCAGTTTATTAAATAACATAAAAAACGTAAAACAGGTGAACAAAATTAGATTTGTCAGAAGAAATGGATATCTTGATATTCTAAGATATCGATTATTTATCAACAAATCAGCGACAATGTTCAAAGTCGGTATTCAGGAATTTGTAATTCGCATTTATCTTAATAATGTAATTACATTTTAGTACTGTTATAGTATCTCATCGAATACTTTATTAAAATGATCAACAAAGTAAGAAACACTCAAAAAAATAAGATTTCTACAGAATTAATTATTGATATACGTGTTTCGCTTTTAATTATCTTCGATCTGCATTATATTGATATTATAAAATCTTTGTTGTTAAATCTCTTCTGAGGAAATGTATACTAAGTATTAGAATATGTATAATATTCTAAAACAAAGATATTTCTTGAGAATATTTCAATTGTGATGCGAATTTCAGAAAAAACAGGTTCTCAAATTTGGGACACGTTAATACACAGGTAGATATATAAAGTGATAAATAACAATTGACGCTGTTTGACGTGTTCATGGTTACATTTTATTTCAAACGTGTTATATATAAATTATCATACAAATACAATAGCATAATCGTAATATATTATAAATGTTAAACAAACCTGAGTAATTATTCTACATAAGGGACAATCGAAAGATTTTTAATACCCTCTATCGTTTTAATATCGAGCGAATCACTGGAACGAATCGCAATAATAATCGCAGTAATAATATATATAATATAAAATACAATAGTAATATATAAACAATCCATACACACGATATATTAGGGGATCGGACAGAAATTAATCGCCTATATTTTATTAATCCTTAATAAAACGTCATAAACTATACAGTATTAACATCAAATGATCGCAAACAATGATCTGAAAACATTTACAATGAGAAGATGCGATGGTACACAGAGTACAATGCCGTAATCGACGTGCAACATCTATACATAACAAGAGCGAGAAACAAGCGTAAAATGATCTCTTTGTTCTCGATTCGTTTCCCGAACAAACTAAAATTTCTCTCTTTTTTTACACCTCTTTTACATTTTCGTCCGCAACCTAGTGTCAGAAATATCTCTTCTGTAAATAACCAGAAGTGTATGATTTATAAAATATTTATGTGCCTTAAAGATAACAAACTTAACGGGATTTCCTCTGAAAGGAGGATAGACGTACGCAAGTATAGAATACGCAAGTTTAATCAGCGTAAAATGAAATCTTTCCTTTACCTATTGGCGAATATGCTCAACAAATACAAATCCTCCAGAATTATCAAAATATAACGATATTAAACATATTTAATTATTCGTATTTCAACGTTAATACGCACTTAAACAATATTATCTCCTTTGACAGTAACTTTAGAGTAGGATTCGCCTAACACGAAAAATCAATTTCATGGAGAACGCTATCAGCCAATGCGAATTTCGATAAGATTGCGGAAACCTAATAAATATTTGTTCTTGGTCCTATATATTTTTACATCGAAACACAGTCCTATGCTATGTTATAACATATGCTATGTTATGAATTATATATACAACCGTCATGATAGCCTATTATAATAGGCTATCACAACGGTTGTATACATATAATGCGTAACACGCGTTTCCTTAATGCACGCTCGTTTTTTTTTTAGCACCATCAAGTAATACATCGTGAAAAATTTCGCATATTTTGCGTTTTTACGGTGATTAATGCCCCGAAATATTCCAAAATCGCGACACTCGCGGAAAGTCGTTTGTGGTAAAAAACCTCTACTCGCATCTAACGATTAAAAAACCCCCTTATCAAAGTCTAAATGCAATATCAAAAAATGGCCGTCCGCCAAAGTGACGTGACGTGAGTAAATACGCTTAGGAAAATTTCTCGGAAAAAAGTCTGTAAAACGACCGCGATCGATAGATAGCTCATTGAATCGCATTAATCGATCGCGTCAAATTTGCGTTTAATTGGTATTTACTACGTTATGTTACTGATTTAATACTTGATATTAAGCATTATTCCTTGATAGTTCTTCATGATTTTACGTATCATTTTATAAACCGTACTATATTATTTAATTATTAACTTTGTTCAACAAAAAAGAGAATAACTTGGCGCGTTTATTTATTCTTACAGTCCAAATTTTTTTTCTAATTATTGTCCATTTATCGCAAATCAAATCTCAAAGAAATACAAGCATAGCATCTAATTTAACACATCTTCTATATTATTATTATTTCGCAAAATTAGTTCTACAAAAAAAAAAGAATGTATTAATGTTATATAAAACAAAATAAAATAATGAATTGACAGGCTGTAAATAAATTTAAATATTTCCTTCAACAATGGAAAAAGTTGTTAATATAGAGTTACTAATTGTAAATCAATTTAAATATTTCCAATAATGAAGAAAATTATTAATAAAACATATTTTATATAACATAATATATATGTATGATATTTTTGCGGATAAGACAAATTTTATTTGTAAGATCTTTTTGCAAGAAAAGCAATGATTGTTGACATTACGAATTTTCACGTCATGTAAGAAGAAGAGATTTCGCAATCCGTCCTCTTTGAATAATCGGAACTTGTCTCGGTTATTGAATCGTGTTTACTTAATAAACACGATTCAATATTTACAACGAACGCGATCGATAGATATTTCGACTTTGGTCCATCAAAAATCATCCAAGCCTCAACGCGATTCTCGTATGGCAGTGGTGAAATTGCAATTCGCGTTCACGCGAATCGCAGATTATCCGACTAATCTGTGTCCCCTGTGTGAAGCGTTTTCAAATGATTGGTTCCATTTTATATATCAAAATATACTTTCAGTCTTATAATTTCCAAAAGAAGAAGCACATACCGGAAGAATGTATTTCTTCTTTTATTTCGATATCATAAATGATATTTTATTATCCGGAATGTCACAAATTTCGTTTTTTTTTTTTTCAAATAATTTTAAATACGTCAAATGTGTGTAATCGCTTCGACTATTTCTGTATACGCATACGCATTATTTAATTATTAATAAGTGAAATAAGAAAAGTACAGAAGTTCAAAGCTCGAAACGTTTTTTCCTCTCGGCGACCATGCCTACGGCGGGCAGAGGAGGGTGAAGTGGATGATGGTAACTTGGTGTAGGCGTCGGAGGTAGGCTGCGACAACTTCTGCTGGACCATCTCACTGCTGGAGACCTCATCAACTCTGTAAGGTATAAAACAGATGATACGGATCATTATTCGCAATTATGAAAACGCGAGATAAAAAATAAAGAAATCATAAATATAAAATTTTTCATGTGACACAAGAACTAAAGCAGACATATACGACAATACGAGAATCGCACAAATCGTGACATGAAAGAGGATAGCGTGAATGAAACGATACGCTCAGGTAACATTCAGCAAAGCAACGTAGGAGACAAACGGACCTGCAACGGAGAGAGCTGCGGGTTCCGGGGTGAGGCGGGATGTGTGACGAGCGTTGGCACGGAGGGTGTATGTCTGCGAGAGGTGCTGCTTTTCATTCTGCTTGGTCTCCTGCCACCGCTGGGCGCCAGTGCCGCCGCCGACTCGCATCTCTGCTGTTGTGCCACCTTACATGTCAAACAAGTTGTCGAAATATTGTTACGCTCAATGCACATCGTTACAACACATCGGTTGTCGTATCGCATTATGAAAATTTCATTAAAAAATACATTTAAAACTGTGAATTATGAATCGCTAAAGGATATTCTATCGTGTAATGCTTTTACTTGATATACGTTTTGATTATCGTTGAATTGTAGGAAGGAACTTGTTACAGAGCCTGCCTCTCAGATTTTTCTCTATCCTAGATCCATTTAATGTAGACATACTCTTTACATCAAGTATATATGTGTATAATTATATACGCATGTACACATCATAAAAAAACTAATGCAAAGACATGTACAAAATACATCTGATTTGGAAAAAAATATATATTTCATCTTAGGCTGATGTGTCAAATTCCATCATTGTTACAGTGAAACCCTTAATCAGAGATGTGTCAGTGACTAGATCCCTGTATGTGAAGAACTAGAAACGTATGTATACCTTAAACTGGACTAATTAATGCCGATATAAATAACATATTTTTATTTGACCATTGTCGTATTAACGTACAATCCACACATCTTTAGCACATTTCATACGGTATGTAATGTATGATATCCTATCTCCTTATGTGCACGTCTATAAGTATTTTTCATTTTATTCTTTTCTTCTTCATTAAACTCGAAGCATATATGGAGTGAAGGATCGAAGTCGAGACCGCCAATTATGTATCAACGTGCTCGCACATCGAGCCATTCGTTACCCCGCGACCTGTTCTCGAATCAATTGCTTCTTTCTTTTCGGACTTGCGGGTGATTGGCCCACAGAATCCTATCCAGCCGTCAGAGTTGTGCTGACTGTCGGTTGGCTGGAAGAACCGGTGGGGGCCGATTTTTATTTTATTGAGTTCTAAATGGTTTTGAATTCGGGTCTCCTACACGGAGAGCAGGCACACTACCATGTGTGCCACGGCCCCCACATTTCATACGGTACAAAATCTATCTATTAATATCTTCGTAGATTAGACATTTATAGCGTATAGCGTGTTACACCCACGGTAAGGCAAGATTATTTCGCATACTGCACATCGTGGACCCGTACACAATTGATGTTAGCAAATAATCAGCGTTAGACAAGCACAATGCATCATATGCAATTGATATCAGATAATAGAAGGCACGCTTTCAACGTTAGTCAGTCTAAATTCATTAATAACTTAATTACAATTAGAAGACCGCCAATTTTATCGATTATTCTCATGGAAATTAATGCAATAATTAACAATACAGTAATGATAAAGGGGAAAGGCTTAGACTCATTCGTATAATATATACATGCGATAAGGATAAGCTTTTCACAGGAGTTAACAAACGTCACGTTGCTCGATAAATATTGCACATTTACATATTATGCATAATTAAGCGACCTCTACATATCTATACAATACATCAAAATTATGCAACGATATTGATTATTTAATGCCTAATATTAATATCAAATCATATAATAACGTTGATACAATATTACATTAATAGCATTGGTCGTGTAGAGCTCGCTTAAAATGATATGCTCGCAGTCTTATTAGAGTCAGCAATGTATTAACAGTGTTAATATCTTAGAAGCGCAGTTAATTTCCATAAAGCACATATGTTAATCTCACTCCAGTGTCATTCTCCCTCCGCAAAATAGTAATCGAAGACAGAGAAACCTTGCCTGATTCTCGCAATTTTTCACGACTTTCCGGCATTACATTAGAAAACGACAACATTCTCGAGTGCATTGTTTCAAATATAAAAGTCTTCGAATCAATATCGATTATAAAGTAGTAAACAACCATTGATAATAAGACAATTACGTCAGCGATTACGCAGTAATATTTTACAAAAGCAGCCAACTTCCCCCCCCCCCCTTCCCGCTGTCGATCGACAATACATTCCACCACCGTACAGATTCTTTCCGCCCTCCTCTTTCTCTCCGCATTCATCTCTCTTCTGTACCTTGATACTGATGAGGCAGGCCGCTCCTCGGTCTTAAGCTGTCCCACAACGGCGAGCCCAGGTTGCCGTTACGCTCCTTTTGTCCTAAACTCGCCGGCGGCTCTTTCCCGCCGGAAACGCCGTCGCTACTCGCCGGCCTGGCCAGACTACTCGAGTACGGCAACGAGACGGACTTTACGCGCTCGAGTCTGTACGAGAACGCGCTCTGAGGCCGTTCCGCCGACAGAGATGGTTTACGCAACGCGCTGGACAAGGAGCTCGCTCCTTTCGGACTCCGTTCGCTCGTTAATTTCTGCTCGCCGCCACCCTGACTACCTCTGAGACGTTGTGGCGAATAGGCAGGCGAGTAGTCTAGCGACAGGGCGACTTTCGACGGCACGCCGGACGATTCACGAAGGTTGTCCCCATGCTGTTAGTGAAATATCGAAAATATGCGTCAATGCGGCTGATGGGCGAGCGGAAGGGGGCGGGTTAAATCGCTAGTCAAATCGCTTGAATTGCTCGTTAAATTACAATTACATCAGTTATGGCATTTATCGGCTCGTAACGGACGATTTAATATTATATTATTTACAGGGCGATATACAGGTTCGAGAATGTGTGAAAACGATGAGAGGCGGTCGTTAATGAAAAGCGCATGGAATTTTTTATTTCAGCGATTAAGATACCGATACGGATGGAAATTTTGTTAAAAGCGCGACAAGCTCACTATAGGTGAAACACCATATAATATGTAATTGCAGCAGAGTTAATTAAAATTTAGTAGTGTACATGTTTGTTAACCACATCTACTCTTTTCTAAAAACGACGAACTTTTTGCCAGTCGAGGGACAGCCGTTTACCTTGAATTGTTGTTGCAGTCGGTGCATTTCATCCCTCGGCTCGGCGAGCTCGTTGTCTCTACCTCTCAGAATCTGTATAGTATCATTGATACCGCTACTGTCATTCGTCTCCAATACCAGATGCGCCCGTAACTGCTTGTTCCTCGCATCCAGCTGCATGATGTGCTGTTGCGCCTGGGCGAGTTGCTTGGACAGGTTGCCCACTTTCTCCTCCAACGCGGCTGACTCCACGCATTTGGACGAATACTTCGCGGACAGAGAAAGAATCTCCTGCTTTATCTCCTCCATTTCCTCCCTGTAAGAAAGAAAAGACATACGCAGCATTTAGTCTCAGGCCGTCAAAACTCTTAACTCGACGGTTAGCGTCGAATTTGAAAAAAAAAAAAAAATCCTCGCATACTCGTGTTCCTTGTGCAGCACGCCAATGTCCTCGCGCGCCTGCATCTGCTTGAGAAACTCCTGCTTGAACTTGGCGATCTCCTTCTGCACCTCGTGCTCGTGCGCTTTCCTCATGGCGTCCAGCGCGGCCAGGGTCGCCTGCGTCTCCTCGGAGAGCGCCTGCTCCTTCTCCACCCTGAGGTTCTCCAATTCCTGCCGATGTTTCTCTTCCGTCTCGGCGATGATGCGCCTGTGCGAGTTCTCCATCGCCAACAGACCCTTCTCGCATAACGCGCGCAGCTGCTTGATCTCCTCCTTGTACCGCTTTCGCGTCTCGGCGTCTGTGTCCAGTTCGGCGCTTATCGATCTCTGATAGGCAGCCCTCAGCTCGTTCACGTGAGCCGAGTGCTCGGAATCCATCGCGTTAAGACGGTGCTCCAATTTCCTGGCTCTCTCGCGCAAGCTGGCGGCCTCCTGCTCGTACTGTGTCGTCAGGGATTGCCGCTGGCAGTCCAGTTCGCCTTTGATATCCATCAGATCTCTCTCCTGATTGCGCTTGAGTGTCTCCAATTCCTGATTATGTTCGTTGGTTATCTTTTGAATAGCTTCCTGCAATTGATTGCATGTCTGGCACGACACGTTGTTCATGTGTTCGCTTAACTTCCTTATCTGCTCGCGTAAATGCAAACATTTCTCGCACACGCTAGACCAATCGGTGACGCTGCTCGTCGACTTCGACCAAATCATATTGTCAATTTTCACGCCAGTTTTATCCCTTATACATTTGCTGAGCTCAGCCAGATTCTCTTCCAAGTGGAACAACGACTGACTGACGTTCTTGAGCTGCTCTTTCGACTCTCTCCTTCCGGATATTCTGTCCTCGCACTCCTTAGTCAATCGCTGGTAAAGGTAACTGTACTCCGCGTCGAGAATCGGATTGCTTTGAAGATCGTATCCCTCGTCGTTTGCCAGACAGGAAAGAATGTCTTCGTTTCGAATAAGACTAGATACGAAAGTCTCGCCAGACAGCGTCGTAGATGATTGCCGAGTGGTTTCCTGAAGGAGGGCGATTCTGGAATCTATTAAAGCCTTGTGCGCAATCACGTCGGCGTAGTCGGTGAGCAGTTGGCGGGACTCGTGCTTGGAATCGAGCGCCGTCAACTTGCTCTTCTTCATCGTACGCAGACAGTCCTCGTAAGCCTCCGACAGCTCGTGTATGGAAACCTCCATTTCCTGGCGCAACCGCACCTGCGCCGCGTCCACCCACGACTCTAGCTTGACACTGTCCGCGTTGTCGAAGCTGAGGCAAATGTCCGTGATCGACGTCACATTTTGCTCGTACAACTGTCCGTAACGCATGATGACGTGAGACACTTCGGCCTGTACGAGCTCCTTGCTCACGGTCTCCTGTGCTAAAGCCCACGCCTCGCGAATACGTCTATCCTCGAGTAGCTTCTTGCTGGAGCCGCTTATCTGCTTGCCCGCGAGATCCTCCTGCTCGGACAGACTCAACGTCTCGGCGGCCAGAGATTCCGCGAGCTGTCGCAACTTCGCGTCCTTGTACTTCCGCATGATCTCGTTGATCTCCCGCTGCTTCTGCAGCAGAAAGTTGAGACTTTCGCTGCGAGCGGCACCAATCTCCTTCGGCGTTTCCGCCGATACGGAGGGATGTCCTATCAGTACTAACTTATTCGCTAACACTTTAGTGAGATACTGAATGTAATTCGTTTTTTGGTACGTTTTGGGCTTAGTTCCGTGAATCTTACGCTTTAAGCTTGAGGCAAGCTGACTAGTTTCGACCAATTCACTCAAAACGGCGCTTCTGTCCGTCGTGCGATTCAGCGCGCACTTTATCTGCCGCAGGATCACGGACTCGAAGGCTATTCTCTCGGCGACGAGTCGCATCTTCTCCCTCTCGTCCAGCCGACCTTCCTGCGCCAGCAACTGCCGTCTCTTCGTGAGTTCGCTCAGTTTGTCCTTAAGTATAGTTTCTAGCCTAGATACCACTACCCCTACTGACTCGGTGATTTGAGCGCTAGCCTGATTCTTCTTACATTCTAAGCACGAGTCCAAGATTTCATTCACCTCGCGCAAACACTTCTCGGCCTTGTCCTCCGCTTGCGTCGAGCCGAGGCACTTCTCCAATCGTCGTTTCGACTTCGACACTACTCTCTCCAGTTTCTTCAGCCTTGCCAGGACCTCCAACGACACCTCGGAGGACCCGTTGATTTCGCTGCACTCGCTGGAATCCTTCTCCGCGTCACTGGCCATGGTCTCAGCAACGTTCGCCACTTTCGTTTCCAGAGTGCTTAATCTAATCAACACTTTCATCGGTTCGGAGCTCGTCGCGCTATCCAACGATTTTCTTCGCAATCTAGCCCGATCCAGATTCTTGCTTTCTCTTCTCTTTTCTTTCTTCGGATTAGGGCTCGATTCCTTCGAGCTGTTGCCGGCGGAAACAGGAGCGCTGATGCTCTTGCCTCTCTCTATAGCGCAAATCTTGTTTTCAAGATCCAAAAGTTTGTCTTCCACCTCCTGAGAGATCTGAAAAGATTCTCTTCCTTTCAGAGAGAGTGATCTTCTCTTATCTCTGCTCTCGGCCTTCGTCAACTTTTGCTTTAGAGTTCTAATTTGCTTCTCGCTAGCGGCTAGCTTGTTAGTCAGATCCTGAATTCTCGCCGCCATTAACTGAATCTGTGCTTGATTTGTCTCGCTGACGTTAACTGCGTCCTGCTTATGAGCAAAGATTTCCAACTCCAAAACATCTTGTGTGGCATGAGCTTCTCGCAACTCCTTCCTCATAGCTCGAATCTCCATGACAGCCTTCTCGAAACGGCTTCGCAACTCGTCGTACTCCTCCATAACTCTGCAACAAAAATATCACATTGTATACGCGACTGTTACTCTGGCAAAGTACTTTTTATATTTTTACACAACGCGCATTTACCTTTCCTTGTCCAATGCAGTCAAATCTAAATCCAATTCAATATTGGTCAAATCGCTAAGCGAATCGAAGCTTCTTCCACGTTCCCTCGAAGCAGACAGTCCATTCTTTTCCTCCAGTTCCCTTACTCTATTGTAAAGCCGTTCGTTCTCCTCGATACCTAATTTAAGAAATAATATATCGTCAGTCAAAGATTATTTAAATAAAGTTATAATTATAATTAATTAAATAAAGATTATTTAAATTTATCTTGTTAAAATATAAAATTACGTTTCATCAATGAACAGAATATATGTGTTACCAGAATAAATGAATATACCTTGGGACAATCTGTCGCTGAGAGCTGCTGTTTCCGCCTGAAGATGCTCGACGGATCGGTGACTCGACGTCACTTCGTTCGTAAGCATTTCGCATCTCTCCGTCGTCTCTCTCAAAATAGCCTCTGTTTCAAGTAATTTGCACTCCAAGACCTCCTTCTCTCTATTGTACACCTTCTTCATCTTCTCCAAATCGTCGAGATCCTTGTTTCGCTGCTGTTCCGTTCTTTGTATCGTATTCAACAGTTCCTCCACTTGTTTCTCCCTGATGGACGCTTCCGCTTTCTGCTGTCGGAGCCTGGACAGCTCCTTCTCTGCGTTTGCGATGTCGGTCCGCGCCGCATTCAGCTGCGACTTCAAGCCCTCGATTTCGTTCTCCTGACGCTCGATAATGACTAGTAACGTACTCGGATGAGACTGATTCTGATCCAGTTGATCGCGCAGCAGCGACACTTGATTCTCCAAAAGCTCGACGATAAGCGGGCTATCGTTGGTGCTCGAGAGGCAGCTGTTACTCTGCAGGTGGCCGTTGTTCTGCTCCTCGTCCTCGCCGAGTTCGCAGCAAGCCATCATCAGATCCTCCGATCTTACGCTGTCCAGGGTACTTCTCCGCGAACTCGGGGGCGAGCTCCGACTTCTCTTGTAGACCCTCGATCTGGAACTCGATCTAGACCGAGCTTTCACCCTCGACAATGCGGTTCTCGTCAACGGCGGCGACGGTGGCAGCTCCGACCACTCGTGGTTCGCCGAATCCGACCAGCCGGAACCCTTCAGCGCCATAGGCCAATCGCCGTTTCTCACCAGCGGTGGCGACACCGGCATCTCCGACCAGTCGCCAGACTCTCTTCGTCCACCCTCGGAAGCGGTCCTGTACTCTTCGTCAGACGAGAACAGCACCGATCTAGGTGTGATGGATGTCGACGGAACGACAGAGTCCCTCTCACGATCCGTAATAGATCTATAATATAATATTTGTATACGTCTTTAACTTTATAATATAAATTATTTTCTCTAAAAAAATTTCTCTTATAAAAAATATATGCTGCAATATATAAATATATAACTATTTTTAAGCGTAAACTCTTTAAATATGTTATTATTAATATTACACAAGACGCTATTATTTGTGATGTGGTTATGTAAAAAGAAATGTTTGCTACACGATTGCATAAATTTATACTCACGTAGTAGGCGACTGAGGATTTGTCTCTTGCTGAGTATCCGTGCAAACGGTAAGAGAATCCACGCTGCTATCGGGATCAGGTAGATTGGCCGCTCTTCTGATGGCCGACATCCAACTGGACCTAATGCCAGCTGTCACCGCGGACAGCACCGTGCTACCTCTGTCGTCCCAGGCCTGTGTCGTAAGCCAAAGTAGTTAGTACGCGTCGCGCACAAATAATATAAGCGTGAAAGAAATGTCATGCGACTGCATGGGCTTCATCTCGAGCGAGAAACGCGACCGTTGCCAACAATCAATAGCGCGAACAAGAAGCTCCCGATTTATTCTACCGTGAAATTGAGTTAGTATTTTCTCCTGGGCGCTCCCATTCTAGATGCGGAAGCTAATCCCGATCTAATTCGAACAAACGCATGCGTCGAGTTTCAGCGTGAAATTGTGGTTCATGGCTTAAATTCAAGTTTTATATCTCTTGACATATTTAACTATTTTTTCATCTTTTTATTGCTTTCACGATTCAAGCAAAAAGTTGATCTAAAAATGCTTTCCAAAGAAAGAATCGATATGTGCGCGCGAATCTAATTCTTTCTGACTTTAAGATAAACTTTCTCAAGTTCTTTAAATTGATACATCCAATTTTCTCTGCCTTGAATTTTTCTAATGAGAAAAGTGGGTCATGCCATGGAATCGCTAGACTTTAATTTGAAATAAAACAACATTATCACGTAATTAAACAGCTGTAATTAAGCAAATTGCTTTACAAAAGCGGCTACTTTCCGGGAAAACACGAACGCTCCACGCTCACGCAAACGCGATATCATAATTACGATTACTCACGACAGTCTGGAATCCGTAATTTCGTGCGACCTGAAGCGACGTGACCGCGGTGACAGTATTGAGGTCTATAACGCCGTCCATGATGCCTTTGTCCTCCGCACAGGGATCCCTGTAGTACATCAGTCCGCAGCCTCTCAGAACAAACCAGTGTTTGTTCCATTCCTGGTTAAAAAATAAAATCAAATAGAAACAAAATATTTAGCTAACATGCGAGACATTTCTGAGATTTTCATCGTTACCGAAGTAAAACATACCTTATTCAAGCCCTGCTTCATCAGCCAGCCCTTCTTGATGTTCAGCAAGTCCTCTGCCGGCAGATCGACTCTCAGTTCGGAAGTGGGTGAATACCTGATGCCGGAAATATCTAGGCCGCAGCCATCGGGATCGCCTCTGATCTGCACGTGAAACGTATGTATATCGTAATGTGACTTATTTCTAAGCAAAATCAATTAAAACATCAATAATCTTCCACAGAGATTTCACACTTTTACATCTCACAAAATCTTAATTGAACGATTAAATACAAGGCAATCAGATATATTCCCTGTCTAATAAATGTGTGGTTTTTTTTTTTAAAGAACAGTGAATAATTATTATTCTGCCGATGCAAGATACAGCTGGATTAATAATCTCCCCATTACGTACAAGTTTATCTTGATGAGCCGCGTTGACCGCATCCACGACGTCTCTGGTTGGCTCCGAAGTTCTTGGCTTCATTCTTCTCGCTCGTGGCTGTGTTAAAGAAGCTGCAATATCTCGTAGCTTTCCCTCTCTCTCCCGCTCGTGCTCCAAAAGTATCCTCCGACACGCGTCGTCGTCTAAACAATATATATTAATATAAATTTTCCTAGACTTTTTTTCACTTCTTTACTTCTGCATCATCGCAATATAATGTTAACCTTTATTTTACCTGTCTACATCTATCTATTTATTCGTTTTCTATAACTTCAATCAGCTCGCGAGCCTAACGGCGTACCCCCCAGAACAATATTAATTATAATTATGATACTTAGAATGCCCGCGAGCAGTACCCAAAGGACCACTGCACGGGGCGAAACCGTTAAGTCGGCTTCCCGCGAATAGTTATCAAATATTCGAGTTTCGCTACGTCGCCGCGTCGGCGAGTCAACTAATTAATTTCTTTTCTGCTTATAAGCGCCGTTCGCCCGACATGGGCGCTCGTTGGCACGGGTAAACGACCACTCCGCATTAATTGACTGCCGACTAATTAATAACTTTCTAGCCAATGCGATGCCGCAACAAGCGAGCGAGAGAAGCGAAAGAACCGTCTTGTGAGCGCGCGCTTTACCTCTCGTTTATCTTAGCGGTGTGTCAAAATCAACCACGTCATCATTATATTAATGGCTATCTCTCGTCATAAAAAGAAAAAATATGTTGCGTTTCATTTAGAGGATAAATTGAATTATTGACAGATTACAATAAAATATACGACTGAGGTCGACTGAAAATTACAGTACATTAAACGGGACTCTCTGTAAAACTAAATTAGCAGTGCTAAAAAACAGTAAAAATTTCCTCGAACTTTCGCGAGAGACTCACAGTTTTGCTAATAAATCGCAGATTTCTCGTGAATAAATTCCACGTCGGAATCTCTCGCCGGGCACGGGATTAAACCGACCGCGGCTAATCGGCGATCTGCGGCTTAAATCTCGCGTGTGATTTCGACGCTCCGATAAGACACAGACGCGTTTCAATAATCCGCCGTACGTTGGAAATCGTTAGCGCAGATCGTCCGATGGATTTCGCGTACCCGCGTCCCGATTTTTCGCGAGGCAGTTTCTAAAGTATCCCGTCGTTCGTCTGGCGTCAATCTAAATGAAATCTACGGATCGCGCGCGGCGCAGCGCAACGCAACGCGGCCGTACAGCCCGTAGATTTCCTTGGAGATTGCGCGTACGCAATTACGCAACGTGTAATGCCGGGTACGGGACGGTACAATCGGGTCCCGATACTTTCCCGGGAGCTCTCGCGAGAGACAAACGTATTGGACGCTACAGTCCGATGTCGAAAGGCCTGTTAACGCCGAGAAACAACCGATTTTTCACGACGAAAATCACCGTAATTCTCAAATCGCGCGATGAGAATTTTTCTCAATAATATACATATTGGAATACATTCGTTATTATAATATCAGCTCTTATAATGTTAATTATATAATATTTCTCTCTTCTGAAAAGGATTCAGGATTTCACTAATATGGCTCTCTAGATGTAATTCCAGCCGCGTTTTCACACTAACTGCTACGTTTGCAGTATCAATTATATCGAATAAAAATAGGTCAGCTCCGACTTAATATACGTCAGTCGTTTCTTACGCGGACTGCAAATCATCGTCATTGAGAATGTAAAACGCAAAGTGGCGGCGTCCCAGTTTCCATCCGTATATAAACTAGTTTTATCCGTCTATTAAGAGCAAGAAAAACTTTCGACGTGAATCGTGACAAGGTGAGACGAACCTCCTGAGAGTTATGAGACGTCTAATGTGACTTTCACACGTATGTATTGCGAAATGGAGTCACATTCTTTTTAAATTGTTTTTGTCAATTATCCACGTGCACTTCTCAATTTTATAATATTATCGTCGATAAAGTAAAAATCCCCAAATAAAACAATAGCAATTTCTTGTTAAAACTAGCTATTAATTGTTATTCGTTAAGTAATCATACCAAAGAATATTTATTCAATGTGTATCGCGAGATATCTTAATGGAAAAAATCACAAGCAAGTGAAAATTTAAGAATCGTCACTCACAGTTTCATTTTTCCAAATCCCGGTTCGATTACATATAATGCGAGCAAACAACAGAATCTTATTCTCCATATTGCAACGATATAAGACAGATACATAAAGATACCAGACAGATGTCCTGCGTAATCAGAGTCAGGGAGATGTCAGAGTACGAGATGACGGTATCATCCGTAGGAGTCGTCGCGTCAATAGGGAGAGATTGCGCCTCATTTAATATACCGACCTAGTTTCTCGCCGGAGGCTGGGCCGGCCGCGTCGCCGATGATGCCGACGGTCCGCTCGCCCTGCTGATTCATCCTGCGCCTGGCCTTGTCCTCGGCGCGGAGCTTGTCCCGGGTCGGCGGTGACGCGCTGCTGGCAGGTTGATCGCGATAGCTCGTCGATCTCGCGCCGTCGTTGGGGATCATCGGCGGCTTATCGGTCAGCGAGACAATGCTGCTCGCCGTCGTCGTCGTCGTCGCCGTCGCGACGGCCGTCGTGGAAGTCGAATAGATCGTGCTGCAGACGTTGCCGTTCAACGACGACGACGACGTGGTCGACGTCACGCCGGACAGATAATTTCCGGTGGACCCGTTCTCGAGAGCGCGCAACGGCGACAGGCTGTTCCTGATCTCGGGGACGCTCTCCGTGTTGCCGTTCGTCAGCACGCTGCTGCTGGTGGCGGTGACGACGCTGGTCGTCACCAAGGACGGCGTGGACGAGAAAACGGAGGTGCACAGATCCGACGTTCCGCCGCCGGTCTCCGGAATCCACGACGCGCTGCTGCGCGGCTCCGATCGGCAGCTATTGAAGCGCGGTCGCGGTGGATTTGGCGTGTTACCTGGCAAATAAGATCAGATTGCCACATTTTGTAAAAGCTCGGACGAGCGAGTAAGAACGCGGACGACGGAATGCAAGATCTCTACAAATAAAATGAAAGAAAGACGAGATATCCTGGCCCTTTCTTAGAAAACAGTGCGGCATCGAACGCGAAAACTTCAGTACGAAAGAGATTTATTTTAATCGAGATTAAAGGATCATCGTCCTATTGTTACGTAACACGTGATTCAACTCGCGAATTAATCGCCGTAATTTCCGTCATGGATAATTGTGGAAATAAATGCAGTTCAATTAGGGATAACGAGAACTTCTCGTTCTCGAAACCGGGGGGAGGGGAGAGGGGGATAACGAGGTGGCAGCGGTATAATAACAGTCGCACACATTGTGAAGAAGATATCTGCCTTCTCTCCCTCGCGCCCAGTTGTCTTCCTGTTATTTGTATTCGTCTCTGTCACACGCGTCCCATGCGATATTTACCACGCCGGCAACGAACTGTCGCACGTTACCCCTCGTTACGTCAGGTTGTTTGCGTAAAGACCTACGTCTATCGCAATACCGCGAAACGGCTAAATGGGATAGTGATTACACCGTCGTGTTTAACCACCGGCGCGGCGGTGGAAGTGTCTACGCGCGTATTATAAATACCATGATGAGATTTACATAGCGCATACAAGCAGCAGGCCACTCACTTCGAATTGTCGGTGTAACTTGCAGGATCGTCGTCTGCCCGCCGGGAAAGGTTGCATTTCGCTTGTGCCGACCCTGAAAACCACAAAATGGCACATCGTGAAGACATCGTGTAGAAGAGAGTTTACCCAAGGATCTCTCTATTGTTAAAAAAAACAAAAAAAAACAAACTCTCGAGCGTTCCTTCGCCGTAACAATCTAACCGGATAATCGATCGCGGCGAGGTATACGTATACGCGCGATCTGAAAAGCGTTCCGCGAATAATCGCACGATTACGCTCGTCCGCGCCCGTAATCGTGAGAACGCCACGATCCACGAACGGATGTACCTATTTCCCGCGAAACATTTAACCCGAATTTCAATCTAACGCGTAAATCATCAGACTGTAATAAGTCGCATTATCAACTCTATACTTTTTTTAATGATATTAAAATATACTATTTGTTCATTAATAGCTTAATGTTTCTGACGCATGATATATCTTCTTGTACCGTCCTTCATCTTCAGTTGGAAGAAGCTGACGATTGCTAATAAATTGACTTCACGAGTGGTCACGAGGTGCAATAAGCAAGCCTCCTTTGCATATAGACCGCGTGGCGGTTTCGAAGGACACAACGGCGAACGGGGAGGTGGGGTAAATCGTAAAAGAAAAACGTGGAAAATAACGCGGGAGCAGCGTTTCCTCCACGTTCACCCGCGTTAAATGTCGCGCGGCATGTACGTAAGTATGCATCTCGCCTTGGCCTCGTAACATAATCGTTCGTTTACACCGCGCGCGGGTCCAACGACAACGAGGTGTAGCCATTTGCCGATCGATCATTGCTTGCGTAACGGAATTGACGTACCTACGTGTAGCCGCGTGTAATCTCCGTACGTGAGCAACGCGAGCCCGCGACGAGATCCTAAACGATTCGCGCGAGGCCGATTGATCGATTGGGAGCCGACGCGAGACCCGCGGGCGCAAAGAATACTTCATTCTGTTATGTTCTGAAGAGATAATTATCAGGCTATTACGAGAAAGAGAAAGAGAGAGAGAGAGAGAGAATCTCGGATGTATTCTTGAAAGAGAATGTTTTTTGTTTGAGAATTACAGCTTTACGAACTTTAACATACGCGCGTTATAACACATAACTCAGGTACAATAATTTACGAAGCGTCCGCGGATATGCAAAGTGGTATTTGCGTGTCTCGGAATATTTCTTTATACACGCCCCGACAATATAAATCGAAAAATATTTGCCTCTCGCAACTACATTTTTTTCATTAATTAATTTATAGAGTTAATTTAAATAAGAATATGCGCGCTCCAAGAGAAAAATAAGAAAAATATTAACTGATATGTTGTAACACGCGAGACCTACTTCGGGAATGAATTTTTGGATGTTGCGTGTGTATCCGAAATAAAATAAAAAAGATATCTCCCCGTGAAATCTATCCTTCGGTAAAAATACGTCGATACGATCGTACGTGCAGTAACACGACGCAGTAACTGTTTCGCGTTTTGCACCAGAAGTTTTGTACCGAATGAAGAGATATTTTTGCTTGCGCCGATCGATCATTTTCTTGCGTAACCACTGATCGTTGCCGAGCGATCCGCGGCGTTGTTGCAAAACTCCGAGCGACGTAACGAATGACAGCTTTTGGGCAGCTCGATTTATGACGGGACTGATTTATTGGAAAGTTTGCGCGGGGCGGACATCTAATTCTCGGTCCGCAATTATTAATTTAGTTAGACAATCGCTCGGACCGCGAGAGGACCATCAGCGGACTTCGACCCGAATTTCTTTTCGGCTCGCTCGCCGACGACTTGCAAGTTTGCGCAATACGCATAAGCGTATACAACACGCGGTGTACAAAACGCCGGTATAAACGCTCGGCACGCCGTTGTAAACTTGAGGTCGTCGACAAGCAGAGATTGGATAAACATGTCTCGCTTTAGCAGCGAGTTGTTTTACGGCCGCAACAATTTGCAACACGCGTTTCACGCGTGTTGCGTGAAATGTCATAAATTTACCGGTCGCACCTCGTGGCGCCGGCACGGCAATGGAATGGCCGAGCTCTGCTCAAAAATCACTTATCTTTCGACCCGTTCGCCACAATCTCACATATCTCAGCTTTACATATCTTGCCAATTAACAAACTTACGGCTGCTAATGAGCGAAATATGAACAGAAATGTGGATACCAGCGCGCTCCGAGTGCAAGGTCTCTCCGGGAACGATGGGACGTCAAATGTAAGGAATTTAAAAGGCCTTAAGTATCTAGCTTGTAACGCGCGTGACACGTTAAGAGCACGCACGTAATTAATGGAGTTACCACTTGTAAGGCAGCTTTTACGAACTATCGTTCTCACGTCCGGCTCGCCTCGCCGCGCGCCGCCCGGGTACGCGTGATCGCATAGCAGCGAGTGAAACGGTGCACTCTCCATTTGTCACCAAGCGGCTTTCGGTTCGTCGGCTGAATAATAGGACGACTCTTTTTGCGACGTCCCGGCGCGCGGCGGTGAAAAGAGAAAACGGTGGAAGGCGGGGGAGGGGAAGGGAGGGGGGGGGGAAGGCATCTTTAGAGAGATCGCGAAAAGACGGATGAATCGCAGGAAGCGGCCAATCGACTCGACTGACAACCCCGCGAGACGCCGCAGTCCCAGGCAGTGACAACTCGCGCACTACTGGCATTATTGTCGGCGTAATGAGCACGCCGCGGTGCGCGCTCATCGGTCAGCGTGCAGCGATTATGCGAGGCAACGTCGGCAGTTTCACTGTCGCGCTCGCGCTTATTTTTTTTTTTTTTTCCAAGGCCTTTCAAGCGCCGACCCGCCACAATCGCACTCAATAACCGCTTCATCACGCGAAAGCGCCCGTTTATGAACTCGACGACGCACTTTTATGTCGCGCATTTTCTGTCCCACATTGTCGCTAATCCCGCGACGTACAACGGCCTCTTTTATGTAACGAAAGACAATAAAGACGCTTTCGTCGCCGGCGACGTCCGTATAAAGTAGCGTGAACGTTGACTAATGATTTTCGCGAATTAATTTCATGAATTAATTTCACCTGCAATTTAGAATTAAAAAGCAGATGATATTTTTTTTTTTGGTTCAATTAAGATCGCACATACTCTGTAAATAATATCGTAAATTCTCAGAGATCTAACACGTTCTGTATCGAGGCTTTCGCGCTGAAATAATCGCGATATTCTTCGGATTCTCTCTCTCTCGTGTTGCATTTCTGGTAACCCGCGCTGAAACCCTATCGAAGCTAATCCCGTCGACGGTACGCGAAAAGACATCGCAAGCGGGGAGAGGATGGGGGGGGGGAGGAGAGGGGGAATCATTCGTGCACGCGTAACAAGCGTGACGCGGGAGAGGATGCATGGCACGTAATGATTATGCGAGGCGAGGGCACCAGCAATCAGCCGACGGCTTGCGTTTTCTTACCGTTTGCGTGACTCCGTTCTCTCGCGCAACTCGCTCTTTCCGAGACGTAATACGGTATCGATATATGGAGTCCCGGCCGCTGCGTATCCTCCGTAATCGGCAGAAAATTAAATTCTCTAATGATACACGTAAGACGCGATTCTACAACGCAAGTGTACATTAGGCATCGACGCACGCGGCTTTCCCCCGGTCGAGCAATCGAGCCGTTTACTCGAATCGACATTTCTCTCATGATTCGACACGGAAATTCGATTGCGCCTTTCGCTGCAACAGTTCGCGGTGTGTCTTACTGCGATTACGCGAAGAATATCTTGGTCCAAAAAAAAAAATACATCATTTAACCTTTGCTTCATTAACAGCTGCTTGCGATAGCATTTTCAGTACCGATTACATTTACGGTTCATCACGATCACGAAAGAGTATCCTAGAATTAATCAAGACGCGACACAAGCGTCTACAAATGCATGATCGTGATGCTTAAAAATGTAAAAAAATATATAAAATGTTTTATATAAAAAATATAAAAAACACGAGTATCGGGATATTGAGCCGGACCAACCTTGTTTCGCGAATACACCTGGAGAACGTCCGTCCACCACCTGGTCTCTTCACGGCACGTCCCTTTGACGAAGGTCACACCCTCCGGCGAAGTGACGGCGAGGCTGTAAGGATGCCCGGTGACGTCCTCGGCTGCGGCCACCTCCAGTACGCGGGTCATGTCGATCCTCGCCTGAGGCACCGTTTCGGGCTGCAACGATAAGAGGAAACACCTGATATGAGACCGTCGAACGAACACGGGGCGCGTTCTACTTTGGAATTACGCGGAATTACGGCGAGTTAACGTAATTCGTCAAATTACGCGGCTCTCTATAATCGCGCGTCTTCACACGCGAATGTTGCGCGAAAGCCGAATGCCAAATGAGACGTCGTGGACGTCGTAAACACGCGCGCGCGTGTCTATTCGCGTATACGTGAAAATATGTGCTGCCGCTGACAATTACGTACTATCAGCCGCGATGTGTGCCTGTCGCCATTAAAATGGAAAAGGCGCGAGTAATGATAATAAATAAGATAATGGTAACAATCATCGGCAGCTTGGCACAGCCGTCGCAGCCGTATGGCTCTGCACTTTTATCGCGCTCGATTCGGTCTTTTTACCGTTTTACAAACGACAATTTCGCAAAATTACACACGTGCGTTATACTGCAGAGTGTATCCACATTTGGCCCCGCACAGAGTTACATCGGGACCGCTTTACCGGAAACGTATCATTTCAGCGCAATAGCGTAATCGACCGGTCGCGCAGCGCCGACTACTATTCCTCCCGACCTCCTCCTCGCCGGCCATAAAAGTTACATTCCGCGGAAGGCAAGAATAACGTCTTACTGCTGCGATTCGAGCGAGGCACTTCGCTCCTCGTAAAACGAAAGTGAGTCTCATCGGTGATCGCGCAATTGCCGCCAATTTGAGTGGGGAAAGAGAGGGGAAAGGGACATCGCGGGAGAGGAAAAACGAGACGGGGGATCGGCGCGAGTCGCACGCTGGTCAAAGCACACCATTTGCGAGCGCCGCCGGCACTTTACGCCGCGCAAAGTGCACCCGGGAATGTCACCACAATGCAACCGTTGATGCTCCTCGGGAACGAGCGTGTATAGCTTGCCTGCGTCGCGTCGGACAGATCACTTTCGTGCCGGGAGGTTGAGTAATACCTGCGCGACGAAACGAGCAATAAAGACTAATGACCAATCTTTGGGCAATAAATTGAGCGATAAAAAAGAAAAAGAGTATCCGCGTCAGTGTCGGTAATAATATCGTTATCGTGTGGCACAGAAATTTAATTATTAATAAAAGCCATCGGAGTTCCATTCGATATGCAACACGCAAAAATGCTGCTTTAACAAATCAACATTAATATGTGTTATATATTTTTTACATGTCTTGCATTACAGAAAAAAAAATACATAGACGTATTCATTTATACAAATTGGAATGTAATTAAAAAGGATTCAATCGCGTCACACGTTCGTCTTAAAAATGTTCGTCTACGAAATAAGGCATTTGTATATATATATAACGTCGAGGATATATGCGAGGCAACGCGTATAATTCAAAGTGCCGCCCGCCCAGCAATTTTTCTTGCGCGCGGGCAGCGACATTATTCTTGAAACGCGAGGAGGTTCATTTGCGCAGCGCGCGCGTCTCTCGGCGTTTTGCACGGCTACACACATATATTCTCCTTATACGCCGTCCCCCCTTCCGCCTCTCGCCGCTCGCGGCGGGATGATGCAAAAATTTACATATGAAAAATTTTCTCCTTGTAGCCCGCATAATTAATCGCGGGGGGATGAGAGAGAGCGCGCACGCGAGAACGACGGCGGAGGAAAAAAATTTATGAACGCGAGAAGTTCGCACGCGCGAACAACGCGACGATGAAAATAATTAAAACATAATTAATAGTCCTCCCGCGCGTTTAGTCGGTGTCTCGCGCTTTGTAACGTGAAGCTCTTTCCTACGGAAAGCAGTTCTCTCCGCGCATGGGTTACAGATCTTCGGTGTATTTTAACACCACCTGGGTGTCTTTTACGCCGATATCTCTTTGCTCGATCTCCGTTATTCTTATTCTTCTATTTGCCTACATTAGCCGATATTCACGCGGCATTATATAGATTGCATTAGTGCGGTGTGCATTCTATATGCACTCGCAGTTGCGTAAAACGCGCTGAAACTTTTGAAAGACTCGCAGCGTAAGAAATGATGGCTGCACGTCTTTCCCCATCCTTGGCAAGAAAGTAATAAATCTAAATTAATTACTTTCGCAGCCACCCACTCTGGCAGACACTTAAATAGGTTTGAATTAAACTCAAACTTTTCCGACATTTTCTAAATATTTCTTGAAAGAACGGCGGATATTATTTTTCCAAAACCCGTTAAACTTATAAGTTAATATATAAGTAGTTAATATATATACTTATAAGTTTATATATACATTAGTATCACCATCTTTTTCTACATTTTACATATTCTGCAAGAACAGAGAACTTTATATTTTAAGAGAAAATTGTTCTCCATACATTCAATAAAATTTCACCTCATAAAACTACTTTTTAATCGCAATTCCTCCTTTTTCTTAAAAATCCATCTGGATGTAACTGCAGCCTGCGAAGGGGCGCTTCCTTCTTACAAACATACATACACACACGTATACATATACACGCATCTCACAGTATCCCTGCACTGCCTGCATTTCAAGCAAAGATCAAAGAACTCTGGATAGAGCGCGGTTATTGCGAGAAAGGGACGTGACGCGCGAAGAACGAATGCCAGAGAAAATCCGAGGATATTAGACACGGTGCTGCTCCCACATACTTGCCGCCTGTATGGCAGCGAAATATGAAAGACTTCCACGGACAGCATTTACGAGACCCAATGTAAACGTATAGCGCGCTTTGCGAAATCTCTCGGTACAATAATAATCCATTTTTCCGGCAGAATTCGACAATCGATATTAATGCTGTATACGCGTTAAATGTTGATAACCACTAATGCTGATGTGTGACAACTATTTAATAAACAATACAAAATTATCAGAGAAACGATGAGCTTACATCATTGCAGAGTGTCACAATTGTCCGATTTTGAAACAAAATACAGACGCAATGACGCTCGTGATGCACAAGAAATTAGGGTAAAAGCATTGCATCGCCGCAACTCAACTGCAATCAGGAGACGTGGTAGCGTCTCACGCCAAGTAATAACAGTACCTATTATCCCGCGTCGAGTTCGTAAGAAATATATACGTATCATCGTGATTGATCATTGATCAATTTGCTTACGGCCTTATGATTACGACTAAAATTTTTGTACATATAATGGCCTTAAGAAGTGAGACATTTCTACACTTAATATACACAATTAAATATGACACACTGTACATATACGAATATTCAATATGGCGACGAAATGTTGCATGTCATTTCATTCGACGAATCTGGCAGTACGCGGAACATTTTTCGTGACCACTTCTAATCTACTCAGTTAGGTCTTCTTGCTGTTACTTTATGGATCCCTTCTAGAAGCTTCAATCCTTCCTTTCTCAAGTTAGAACACTAAACTTATTAGAATATTAAACTGATTTTTAAGGTGCGTTCCCACTGAGCGCGTCACGCGTCGCGTTATCCGAATTGACCAATTAAAACATGCCATTTTATTGTGAAATTTGCCTCGCGATCTTGGATTTCATACAAAAAGATTATTTTATCTCTAGAATGTCGAGTAACCTATTCGATGCGTCGCGCAAGGAGTCACGCGACAAATGATGCAATAAAATGAGATATTTTGGTCGATTA